>NC_090648.1:276327310-276659810 GCF_040937935.1 Hyperolius riggenbachi
GCTGGTGACGTGCAGTGCAGCCAAATGAAAGATAACCAGCACAATCCTCTTCCTTTACTCCTCCTGGCCTGCCTGCATCTGCCGTCAAGTCGTCATCACATCACCACAGTGACACCCTATGTCCTGTAGCGGGACTGCAGGCTGTCAGTGCGTGGCGCCCAAGGTGGAGTTGACTTTATGGGCTCTCTTTGTCTGTGTTTTCCTGGTCCCTGCTTCGTCCTGGATGAGCGGCTGGTCACTATTAAGTAGGCAGATCTACTTGTGACCTAAAGCGTAAGGGCTTGCAATCCCACAGGCAATTTTTAAACCCTCGCCCTGGGTGTAATTTAGCCTAGAAACTGTCCTGATTTTACTGCAGCGTCTTATTTTCCAGAGTGTGTGTACATCTTGGCAGTAGCGATTTTTGATAAAATAAAGACCATTTTAGTAAGCATGACTGCATTAACTCAGAAACTGGATGTGCCCTTTCAAAAGGCGTGCCAAGCAAACCAGGTGCAATTCATTGTCTCTGAAATGTTGCTTTCAGAAAGACTTATTTCTGTATGGATAACTTGATACTGTAAACTGTAGGCAGGCCTAGTTTGCCATACATGAGACTAGTGTACATCATATAAAGTTGTTTTTGTTTTGTTTTTTACATTAACCATTTAAGGACCGCCCCCAGCCGATGGGCGGCAGCAAAGACCGGGCCTAAACGACCGCAGTACGCCCATCGGCGGGGGGCGGCTGCGGGCATGGATGTGCTGCGATCGCGTCATTCGTGACGCGATCAGCCGCCGGTGACTGGCTCCACCCCTCGCGCTGTAACCTGCCGGCCATTTGGAAGCGCCGGCGGGTTACTAGCTGCCCGATCGCCGCCATGGATGTGTATAATATGCTTTGTAATGTATACAAAGCCTATTATACAGGCTGCCTCCTGCCCTGGTGGTCCCAGTGTCCGAGGGACCACCAGGTCAGGCTGCAGCCACCCTAGTCTGCACCCAAGCACACTGATTTCCCCCCCCCCCCTGCCCCCTCATTGCCCACCCCCCAGACCACTGTTAGCACCTAATCACCCATCAATCACTCCCTGTCACTTTCTGTCAGCGCTTTTTTTTTTTCTCCTAAACTGCCCCCTGCTCCCTCCTGATCACTCCCCCCTGTGTACTGTATGCCTCTACCCCCCCCCCCTGTAATAACCCACTGATCACCCCCTGTCACTGCCACCCATCAATCAGCCCCTAACCTGCCCCTTGCGGGCAATCTGATCACCCACACCATCAGATTGCCCCAGACCTACCCTCAGATCACCTCCAAAGTGCATTGTTTACATCTGTTCTGCCATTCAATCAGCCCCTGTCACTGATACCCATCAGATTAGACCCCTATCTGCCCCTAGGGCACCCAATGACCCGCCCACACCCTCAGAACGCCCTCAGACCCCAGCCCTGATCACCTCGCCAGTGCATTGCTTGCATCTATTTCCCCCCCCTCTAATCACACCTTGAGACACCATCAATCACCTCCTGTCACCCCCTAGCACACCTACCCATCAGATCAGGCCCTAATTTGCCCCATGTGGGCTCTTGATCACTCGGCCAAACCCTCAGATCCCCCTTCCGATCACCTCCCCAGTGCATGGATTGCATCTATTTTCCCCTCTAACCACCCCCTGAGACACCCATCAATCACCTCCTGTCACCCCCCCCCCCCCTAGCACTCCTATCCATCAGATCAGGCCCAATACAACCTGTCATCTAAGAGGCCACCCTGCTTATGACCGGTTCCAAAAAATTTGCCCCCTCATAGACAATCTGTCATCAAAATTTGCAGATGCTTATACCCCCTGAACAGTCCTTTTGAGAAATTTGGTTTCCAGACTACTCACGGTGTTGGGCCTGTAAAATGCCAGGGCAGTATAGGAACCCCACAAGTGACCCCATTTTAACCTCCCTGGCGGTATGGACGAGCTGAGTTCGTCCAGCAAAAACTTGCAAAAAACGTTAATGACGAGCTGAGCTCGTCCATGCCGACAGGGAGATTTCCTGTTTCTCTGCCCCGCCGGCTGCATTTTTTACTTATCAGAGGGATTCCCCAGGATGGCTGGATGCCTGACTGCATGCTGTGGGTAGCGATCTGTGTATGTGGAGGCTGTGCTGGCGGGGGATCCCCCTCTGTGCGGGCGGGGGGAACCCCTTTATATGGTGGCTGTTGCGGGTGGGGGATCCCCCTCTGTGCGGGTGGGGGATCCCCCTTCTATTGTGGCTTTTGCGGGGGAATCCCCCTCTGTGTGGGTGGGGGGATCCCCCTTCTATTGTGGCTGTTGCAGGCGGCCTATCCCCCTCCTCCCCCTCCCTCCCGATGTCCCCCCTCCCGATCTCCTCCTCCTCCCCCCCCCCCCCCCTCTCTAAGCCCATTGAGTAAATAGATTTACTCACCGAGGGCTTTCTCCAGCGACGGCAGCAGCACTTCCTTCTCCATCTCCGAAGTCCCGGTCTCTGTACAGTTACATTACGAGGCTTGGTGACGTCACCAAGTCTTGTAATGTAACTGTACAGAGAACGAGACTTCGGAGATGAAGTGCTGCTGCCGTCGCTGGAGAAAGCCCTCGGTGAGTAAATCTATTTACTCAATGGGCTTAGAGAGGGGGGGGGGGGGGGGAGGAGATCGGGAGGGGGGACATCGGGAGGGAGGGGGAGGAGGGGGATAGGCCGCCCGCAACAGCCACCATATAAAGGGGTTCCCCCCCCGCACAGAGGGGGATCCCCCGCCAGCACAGCCTCCACATACAAGGGGATCCCCCGCACATTTTCTGCCCCGCTGGCTGCCCAGGGATTCCCTAGGGTGGCTGGATGCTTGTTCTGCATGCTGTGGGTAGCACAGATCGCTACCCACAGCGTGCTGGGGGGGGGGGGAGGATCGGGAGGGGGACATCTGGCTACCTATAAATCTGGCTAAACACCTGGCTCACTATATACCTGGCTAACTATACTTGGCTAACTATACCTGGCTGCACATCTTCTACCTATACATCTGGGTCTTATACTCACCATTGGCATGCTGATCCCTCGTCGCGTACCTCTGATAGCTTCCCCAGTGTCTTCTTCCATGTCCCTTGGCGGATTTTGCTTCTTCCTCAGCGATCACATGTCCCCCGTTGATCGGCGTTGATGACACCAGGGTCACACAGCGTCATCAACATCTTGCAGAAAACACTTTTTTTTTTTTTAAATTGAATTCAATACAATAATCTGTATTACATTTAATATTAAAAAAAATTGGTTGCAAAAAAAATGGTTGCAAATTATTGGAAATTAATTGAAACACTTTTTGCACGGAAATCCTGGGGGAACTGAACGCCAGGGTGGTTAAAAGACACCCCAAGGTATTCTGTTAGGTGTATGACGAGTTCATAGAATTTATTTTTTGTCAAAAGTTAGCGGAAATTGTTTTTTTTAATTTTTTTTCAGTGTCCTTTTCCACTAACCTGTGACAAAAAAATAAAATCTATGAACTCACCATACTCCTACCTTGGGGTGTCTTCTTTCTAACATGGGGTCACTTGTGGGGTTCCTATACTGCCCTAGCATTTTAGGGGCCCTAAACCGTGAGGAGTAGTCTTGAAACCAAATGTTGCAAAATGACCTGTGAAATCCTAAAGGTACTCATTGGACTTTGGGCCCCTTAGCGCAGTTAGGGTGCGAAAGTGCCACACATGTGGTATCGCCGTACTCAGTAGTATGTGTTTTGGGGTGTATTTTTACACATACCCATGCTGAGTTACAGAAATATCTCTGTGTAAATAGACAAGTGTGTATGTGTGTGTGAAGTCATTTACGGAGATATTTCTCCCACCCAGCATGGGTATGTGTAAGAATACACCCCAAAACACATTATACTATGTCTCCTGAGTACGGCAATACCACATGTGTGGCACTTTTTTGCAGTCTAACTGTGCTAAGGGGTCCAAAGTCCAATGAGCACTTTCAGGCTTTACAGGGGTGCTTACAATTAGGCACCCCCAAAATGCCAGGACAGTGAACACACCCCACAAATGACCCCATTTTGGAAAGTAGACACTTCAAGGTATTCAGAGAGGAGCATAGTAAGTCCGTGGCAATTTTTTTTTTTTTTTTTTTTTTTTTTGGGTCAGTGTCATTTTCCACTAACTTGTGACAAAAAATAAAATCTTTGAACTCACCATGCCTCTTTGTGAATACTTTGGGATGTCTTCTTTACAAAATGGGGTCATTTGGGGGTATTTAGATTATCCTGGAATTTTAGCACCTCATGAAACATGACAGGTGGTCAGATGCTTTCAAATGGGAAAATTCACTTTTGGCACCATAGTTTGTAAACGCTATAACTTTTACCCAATCCAATAAATATACACTGAATGTAATTTTTTTTTTTTTTTTTTCCATCAGACTTGTAGCAGAATAACCTTTGCGCTCAAATGTATAGGAAATTTTACTTTTATTTGAAAAATGTCACAACAGAGTTAATTTTTTTTTTTTTTTTTGATGAATATAACTAAAACTCGCAGCAGCAATCAAATAGCACCAAAAGAAGGCTGTATTAGTGACAAGAAAAGGAGGTAAAATTCTCTTAGGTGGTAGGTTGTATGACAGAGCAATAAACCGTGAAAGCTGCAGTGGTCTGAATGGGGAAAAAAAGGCTCTGGTCCTTAAAGAGACTTAAGCCAGAAAGTTTTACTCACCTGGGGCTTCTACCAGCCCCCTGCAGCAGTCCTGTGCCCTCGCAGCCACTCACTAATCCTCTGGTCCCCCGCTGCCAGCTAGTTTCGTTTTTGCCGACAGGCCCGTCAGGACTGGCCACACGTAGCTTTTTCCGCATTACTGACTGTAATTAGCGCTATTGCGGGCCGCAACGCATACAAAAATACGCATTGTCGCATTACGCATGCATAGATATGCGGCAACGCGTATTTTTGTACGCGTTGCGGCCCGCAATAGCGCTAATTACAGTCAGGAATGCGGAAAAAGCTACATGTGGCCAGTCCTGACGGGCCTGTCGGCAAAAACTAAACTAGCTGGCAGCGGGGGACCAGAGGATTAGTGAGTGGCTGCGAGGGCACAGGACTGCTGCAGGGAGCTGGTAGAAGCCCCAGGTGAGTAAAACTTTTTTTTTTTTTTTTTTTTTTTTTTTTTTTTTTTCTGGCTTAAAGTTCATTTTAAGGGGCGAAAAGACTGGTCCTCAAGTGGTTAAGTATTGTCTAATGCAAAAACCTAACACCCTTTCTGTTTAGGTTTCCTGTAAAATGACCAGTGATGGTGGGTGGACGGTAATCCAGAGACACAATGGAGAAGATGGGCTCTGCTTCAGTAGATCATGGGAGTCTTATAAGCAGGGATTTGGTAGTCTTAATGGTAAGAATTTTATTGGCTTGTGAAATACTGTATGCCTGTTTGTTGGGAAGACTTATGGTACTTTTTTAGCTGGGCAAGTAAAGACTTGTAACTAATAGTGCTCATGTATGTAGATTCGGAGAGAAAAAAAGCACAGTACCTGGCACCAAAATGCAGCAGGGCAGACACACCGGGCGTGGAACCAAGGAGCGTGCACATCCACGAGTTAGTTGTATCCAATATAATTGAAGGCAAAAGAAGGGGCACCGCTTCTTAAAATTCCTTTATTCCGGTGGGGGAAGTAGCAGGTACACAGCAGTGGGGGTGGAAAGAGCCTGACAGCTGTTTCGCTGGCTTAAACCAGCTTCTTCAGAGGCAGAGTGTACAACAAATGACATAAAAACGCTTCTTAAATACTAACATATGAGCTTCTAACCCCATCCCCTTCCTCCGTGCGGGCAAAGCCTATCATTGGTTCATAGGGCCTAAACTTTCTCCTTACCTATCCACCAGCTGGTCCTCCGGCTTTCAGCCAATCGCTGTCCTTCGCCGTGACCTGCCCGGAAGGCTTTGTGTCATCGGAAGCTATATGGTCCAATCACCTCGGAGCGGGGTCGGGTCGCAGCCCCTATGACGTCAGAGTGGAGAGCATTGGAATAGCGTGGAGCGCATGCAACGCAGAAAAACTTGCACTATGGGTGGCGTCAGCCTACCTCATTGAGTCACATGGGATGCTCTAACCTATGGTGAGCAGCGAGTCTCCCCGCATCATAAATCCCAGGACTCTGACTGGTCACTGGCCATGCTTGCCCAAAAATAGACACGCCTTCCTGCTAAAAGTAAACAATGCAGATTCACTCTCATAAAACTGACATATATAACAATAACAATAACAATAATATTTATATAGCGCTTTTCTCCCTGGGGACTCAAAGCGCTGTGACCCTGCATTATGCAGTCTCAAAGGCTAGGGAAAAGAGGTGAGTTTTTAGCCTTTTTTTTTAAAGCTGTCCAGAGAAGGAGCCTCTCGTACTGATTGTGGAAGTGAGTTCCATAGAGTAGGGGCTGCATAGGAAAAGGCCCGAGCACCAAATGTTAAGTGTATCCTGGGAATAACCAGCTTCATCTTGTTGGCAGAGCGGAGGGTGCGTGGAGGGGCATAAAGTTCCAATAGATCCGCTATGTATTTGGGTCCCATGTGGTGTAGAGCCTTGAATGTCAGCAGGCAGATCTTAAAATTGATTCTCCATTTTACTGGCAACCAGTGAAGAGTTTGCAGTACTGGGGTGATGTGTGAGCTGCGGCTGGCATTGGCTAGGAGTCTGGCTGCAGCATTCTGTACTAGCTGTAAGGGGCGCAGAACCTTATCTGTAGATCCGATTAACAGGGCGTTGCAGTAGTCTAGGCGGGAGGATACAAATGCGTGAACCAGGGCAGGTAGGTCTTCAGCTGGGATTAGGTGTTTTATTTTCGCTATATTTCTTAGATGGAAGAAGGAAGACTTGACGACAGCTGATACCTGCTGTCTGAGTTTTAGATTTCCATCCAGGATCACCCCAAGGTTTCGCACAGAGTCTTTATACTGTACAGTATCTCCCCCAATTGCTAGTTTGAGGTGGTGAGCGTTTTGAACTTTATCCATCATGTGTGGACCACCTACCACCAACACCTCTGTTTTGTCAGAGTTCAGCCTCAGCCAGCTGGTGTTCATCCAATTTTGTAAATCCACTAGACACGCATTTATGGATGCTGATGGGTCTTGGGTGCCAGGCTTGAAGGACAGATACAGTTGTGTGTCATCTGCATAACAATGGTATCCTAAACCATAGTTCTGGATTACTTTGCCCAGTGGGAGCATGTAGACTGCAAAGAGTAATGGTGATAGTACAGAACCCTGTGGAACTCCATAGGCAAGTGGCACTGGATTAGAGTAGTGTGTGCCCAGACATACTTGCTGTGTCCTGCCAGATAGGAAGGTCTGAAACCAGCTAAGAACAGTACCCCTTAGGCCACAGTAATTCTTCAGTCGCTGGATTAGTATTTCATGGTCCACAGTATCAAATGCTGCTGACAAGTCAAGAAGAATCAGAATTGAGCAATCACCCTTGTCCCTTGCAGTAAGTAGATCATTCATTACTCGGACTAATGCTGTTTCAGTGCTGTGCCTTTTCCTGAATCCTGACTGAAAAGTATCAAAGATGTTATCTGTAAGCCTGGCTTCTAGCTGGTTGGCGACTGCTTTCTCGATAACTTTTGATAGGAATGGTAAGTTCGCCACAGGTCTGTAGTTGGTTACAGAATCAGGATCTAGTGATGGTTTCTTCAGGAGGGGTTTTATGATTGCTTTCTTTAGTTCTTCTGGGAAAAGTCCACTTTGCAAGGAGCACTGAGTGATTTTGTGAAGTGCTGGCCTGAACAGCGCTGGGCACTGCATTAAGGATCCAGTTGGGCCAGGATCCAGGTCGCAGGTAGTGGGGCGGAGACTTTGAATGAGAATTCCAAAATCTTCTACACTCAGAGTGTCAAAGACTTGCCATGGTGGTACGGTAGTAGGCATATGCAACGTCCAGTGGTCAATTGATGTTGTTGGTGTAATGCTGGCACGGATGGTAGACACCTTGTTTGTGAAGAAGGCAGAGAATTCTTCACACCTTTCCCTGGAGTATGTGGTTGGGGCTTTTAGGCAGGAAGGATTGCAGAGTGATTCCACTGTGTGGAAGAGTTGAGCAGCTCTGTTGGCTGTAGATATTTTGTGCGAGATAAAGTCTTATTTTTTTCTTGGTTATTGCTTGTTGGTATTGTCTGAGGTGTTGAACTAGGCTAGATTTGTGCTCCCCAGTCCCTGATTTACGCCACTGTCTTTCTAGTCTGCGCCCTTTCTTTTTTAGATCCATGATGGTTTTGTCAAACCAATTAGCTTTCTGCTTTTTGGTTGCTGATTTGGTGCGCCATGGGGCAATACTGTCAAGTGTTTCATATATCGTGGTGTTGTACTGGGTTACTAGAGAGTTTGGGTCCATTTGACTGTGGAGCAGATTTGTAAAATCCAGGTTGGCAGTTATCCTCTCCGGTGTTAATTTACTCAGGGGACGGGTTTTGATTGTTTCTTTAGGGAGCTGCTTGATAGGGTGATGTTCAATAGTAAACTGTATTATGTGATGGTCTGACCATACCACTGGGGTTACTGTTATGTTACTAATGTCCATTCCAAGGTGGAACAGTAAGTCTAGAGTATGCCCTCCTCTGTGGGTAGCTGATTTTACAACTTGTGTGAAGCCTAGTCCACCCATGAGATTTATTAGTTCATTTGCATCTTGTGATTGAGTGTTATCAGCCCGGATGTTGAAGTCACCAAGGATGATCCATCTCGGATAAGACAGAGCCAGCATGGCCAGAAGTTCTGGGAATTCCTGTAGGAAAGGGTCAGCATCTCCGGGGGGACGATAAACCACTAAAATTTTGAAGCCTTTACCAGCTGAGATCTGGGCACCTATACATTCAAAGGACTTTGTTGAGCCAACATTCAGGGCCCTGAGCTGCAGAGTTGTTTTGCCACAAATTGCTACACCCCCTCCTCTGCGGTCTCGTCTTCCCTCACTTAGGACTGAGTAATATTAAAAACATGATGAGAAAGCTTTACTTCGTGGCTTCTAATATTACCAATTAGACCTATTCATATGAAGAGCGACATACACAAGTAAACAGTACATCATAACGATATTTGAAATCATGTAGCCTGGGTCATATCGGAAAATAGTGAGGGAGTCTCAGTATGGACATAGATAACAGTGGAGCTCATTTCTATCATTCAAGCCCAGTGGACCACAGGCTTTTGTAAGGGAGATGACTCTAGCCTCCTGTTGCAACAGGATCACCTCTCGATTACCTCCTCTACGTGGTGGTGGAACCGTCAAAATACCGCAAAACTGTAAACATCTTGCATTTCCATTATGTACATCCCTCACATGTTTGATTAATCGCCCCGCACCCACTCCTGTTTTTATAGAAATAATATGTTCTTGGAATCGGGTGCACAATGCTCTGGTGGTATGTCCTATATAAAAGGAACCGCACCTGCATACTATACAGTATACCACATGATTGGACCTGCAATGTAAAAAATCTCTGTAGTGTTACACCCCCCAATTGTATACTGCGTCCTGATTTAAATTGGTGACAATGATTGCAGTTGCCACACCTGTGATTTCCACTGGGAGTGAATCTCTGCAACCAATTTGAAGACTTGACTCTCCTGAATTCACTTTTGGTCACCGTGACGCCGCCCATAGCGGAAGTTTTTCCGCGTTGCATGCGCTCCACGCTATTACAATGCTCTCCACTCTCTTGACGTCATAGGGGCTGCGACCCGACCCCGCTCTGAGGTGATTGGACCATATAGCTTCCGATGACACAAAGCCTTCCGGGCAGGTCACAGCGAAGGACAGCGATTGGCTGTAAGCCGGAGGACCAGCTGGTGGATAGGTAAGGAGGAAGTTTTTAGGCCCTATGAACCAATGATAGGCTTTGCCCGCACGGAGGAAGGGGAATGGGTTAGCAGCTCATATGTTAGTATTTAAGAAGCGTTTTTATGTCATTTGTTGTACACTCTGCCTCTGAAGAAGCTGGTTTAAGCCAGCGAAACAGCTGTCAGGCTCTTTCCACCCCCACTGCTGTGTACCTGCTACTTCCCCCACCGGAATAAAGGAATTTTAAGAAGCGGTGCCCCTTCTTTTGCCTTCAATTATAGTGCTCATGTATGTGTTTGCATGTAGACCGAAAGTGGCTTGCAGGACTAATTTAAAAGTGTGTGTGTATATATATTCTCACATCTTTAACACACCCCAATGTGTAAAGTATTAATATATTGTCCACACTACTGTAACCTTCATTCGAAGGACTGCAGCAAAGTAACAATTTAATGATTACCAACCATTGAGTGTTCATAATGTTGATTGTCACTGCTTTGGAGCCAATGCAGTGGCTGAAAGACGTGGGCCCTTGGGTCCAGGTGCAATTATAACTTCTATGTCTCCCCTTTCAGCCATTGCTCTACCAGGATTCTTGGATAGTCTGCAGATGGTAGCGTGGCTGTGGATTGCAGAAGGCAGACAAACCTACAGCCACCCTACCATCTGCAGACCACTCACTTAAGTCTATTTCCATCCTTATTCATTTTTTTTTCTTCTTTTTTTTTTTTTTTTACTTCTGTCACGGTTTGTAGTAAATGGCATACTAAGCTGTGACCCTCCTCCTTACCCCTAGGTGAACACTGGCTTGGCCTGGACAAGATTCACCTCTTGACAAATCAGACCAGTAAGGTGTCTCAGCTACGTGTTGAGCTTAGTGATTTTGATGGAGGAGAAACATTTGCGTCTTACAGCTACTTTACTGTTTACTCGGAGGATGACTTCTATCAGCTGTCTCTTGGAAACTATACAGGCACTGCCGGTAACCAGATATTTTATAACTTCTTTTTAATTTTTTTCTTTGTAAATCTAAAATGCTATTCCAGAAATATTAAAGATACTGTTAAATTGTTCTGAGTTCCAGGTCTTCTAAGATCTGAGCTCTCAGCATCCCTCACAATGGAAGAGCTGATAGGTTGAGTGGACCTGATGTTCTCTCAGATTTCCAACAATGCCTGCCCAAAATAAAAAGATGGACTTATCTATTTGGCCCATCTACCTGACGGGAAATGGCATGGTGTATACCAGGCTTTACAGATGCGCACAAGCTTTAGCTATCCTTAACCCCTCCCACAATCCATCTAAACAGGAAAAGCAAAATACTGGGGTGGCCCATCAAACCATATGGAAACATGCATTCAGAATAAAAGGGGTGGGGAATTGTATACATTTCTTATATGGCTTTAATCTCATGCCAGGTCCCAATTCTGAGCTGCTCCTATTGGCCTTACACCAACTAAATCCCTTTAATCACTATGTGGTGAACTAAAAGAATAGTTATGACAGATTACACATTGGACCAGGACCCCATTAACCTGTTACTGCAGTGGACAAATCAGATTGGTAACTTATTTTTGGCTAGTTTTAGGTGTCGGGCTTCATTCACAGTGCTCAGTTTGTTTGCAGAATAATTCCTAATGTCAGCTCATTGCCCATAAAATTTATATGGGGCTGTTCACAGTACTGCATTGCAACTGGGGTTAGTCTAACTTGCTACATGCAGGCTTTGTATTAGTCTGTCCAGTCTCCATTGCAGTTCAGTCATTCTAACGTGCGCATTATACAACTGACCACTGTGAACCTAGCCTGACACATGATATAAATACCCCTGATGGCATTCTACAAATATACCATGAATGTATATTCACAAAGGCCAACACCTCTGATTTACCTACAGGTGATGCCTTTAGAGGCATAGATGGAGAGCTTAGTCAAGATGGCAGCTACTTCAGTACAAAGGACAGAGACCATGATGCCTGCTCCCCCTGTGTTTCTAGTACAGAAGTGTGTCACAGATGCCGTGTGGATGACCAACTATTTACAAGTTGCAGCAAACAAATTACTAGTTCTGGTTGGTGGTTCAGCAGCTGTGGGTCAGCAGATCTAAACGGAGATTGGCACCGAAAAGGAGACCACACAGCATGGGCATCTGGAATTCACTGGAGGAGCTGGAAAAGATTGGATTCCCTAGCATCAAGCACAATCACTGTTTACATCACTGTATAATCTGTATATATGTGGATAATAAAACAGAATGAAGACAATTATGTTTGTCCTTTTGCGGAAAACAAGGTTTGTGGGTTTTTAATGCTCTAGTACTAGGGATGATTGGTGAGATGCAAATTAAGCATATGCTTGACTATGTAAGCTTTGTCTGTACATAGACACCTAGATGGGGATTTAGAATTATTTGTATCTTATTGACCATCACTACAAACTGCTCAATAGGCTATACAGTACCAAGAAAACAGCAGCAGAGGAATGTGTGCATCAAACGCCAAGTTTGGCATAACTGGCTTAGTCAAAAGGCATCGCTCGTGCAAATTTTGTTTGGAGGAAGGTGGTGGATGGCTTTCTCGGGATGGTGAGTCCCAAAGCGAGCTGTCTGCGTTTGTCCTACCTTCCCCCAACCGCCATATTCCCACCCCCCGTGTGTGTTGCATGGGAGTCACCCCTGAGCCCCACAAGCTCGGGGTGGCCCATGCGACGCTCCCAAGTTGTGCTCATATGGTAGTGTGTAATGATACACATGGACGTTGTAAAGTAGGTGTCTGTTTTTAGGGAGGCAGTGTGAGGGGCTCTTCCCGACACCGGCCATGCTTGGAGGGGTCGCCTGCACTTCCCTGCCTCCCCCCCCCCCCCCCCCCCCAAAGTATCCAATGTACAGATCTGACACGTGTATATATTAAAGCAAACGCAAGGTAGGTTTTAAAACAATGGATACTTAAAGGGGCCCATACACTGAGCCGATTAAATCAATTTGCGGCCAATTTTGATCGCTTTCAATCAATCTGACATGCTGGAAAATTTAGGAAGATCTGTTGAGATTGCTTATCATTTTGCATTGGACCTAATGCGAATCTGATGGTAAAAGCCATCAGATCGAATTTTTTTTTTTTTTTTTTTTTTTTGAATAGATTTCATACTGAAAGCTATTGGAAATTTGTTCCTAGTAAAATATGTTCCTAAAATCCTCAGATTAGAAATCTGATGATCTGCTGCTAATCTAACGAGTGTATGGCCACCTCAAGAGGTACGCCCCCCCCACCTTCCCCCACCCCTTAACCTCCTGATGACCCCTCGCCCATAAAGACGCATCCCCGTTCTGGCCTGACGTACCAGTAATTTAAAAAAAGAGCAAAGAAGCGTGCACCTTCCGTCCTATGATTTATTTCCACATTGTGACATATTAGGATGTATTGACACTGAGGTACACAATAAGTATTTCACAGAAACAAAGCCTGCTAGTGAGAGTGCAAGGGTATCTTACATGTCCTGGAACAAGTGGGTACGTACGTGGTACGCAGCGTGACCAAGCGTCAGGAGACGCGAAACGGCCGTCGCCAAGCCACCCTAATGCCCACCACCCACCTCCAATGATGTGACCCACTTGTTCCAGGACATGTAAGATACCCTTGCACTCTGTCACTAGCAGGCTTTGTTTCTGTGAAATACTTATTGTGTACCTCAGTGTCAATACATCCTAATATGTCACAATGTGGAAATAAATCATAGGACGGAAGGTGCACGCTTCTTTGCTCTTTTTTTTGAAAATCGTAGTACTTTCTTCACGTCTGTTTACGCGGAGCACACGTCCAGTGACATAGAGGTATAGAGTGCAAGCAGTGGGTCCATCTTTATTAGCCTGCAACAGCCATCAAGGATAGCCTGTGCAGTTGTGAGATGTGCCACACATATTTTCCTTTCTTTGAATGAAATCGTACCAGTAATTTAAGACACAGATCAGCGGTAAACTGTTTCCCCCACCGCTGTTTTATTGCCTGCTAGCCCCGTTCTCCATTGCCCGCCGCAATAATTCAAACCACATATCACCGGTGAAGGCAGCTCATTATCCTGTAACAGCTCTTCTGTGTACAGGAAGTGACATGTTTACTTCCTGTACACGGAAGTGCTGTTAGTGTAACAAGCTTGATGAAGAAAAGATCTGTGTGACACTCCTGATGAACAATGAATGGAGGATCTGTGGGTGGATACTGTTTGGCCTCATCTTCCCCACAATAAATTCTCCTACACACAGGAATTCACAATGGCTACTGACGTGTGCACCGTAATTGGAATGTAGGAAGAGACTCATGACAATCTTGTAACAAAGAAGCAGGTACATGCACCTTCCGTCATTCAGCGTCATTTAATATGAAGTGAAGGTGTGGAACGCAGCGTGACCAAGCGTCCTTTTGGATGCGAACCGGCCGTCCCGATCCATTTGCAGCCGACACCCACTTCCACCCCCGCACTGGCTACCACGTCGTGACAAGGTGATGTTTGCCTGATGTTTTCTTGATGTCACACATGTCTTCACTTGATATTAAATGACGCTGAATGACAGAAGGGGCATGTACCTGCTTCTTTGTTACAAGACAGTGTAACAAGCTGCCTTCTACACAGTTTACCGCTGATATGCGGTTTGCATTATGCTAGCCGGCAATAGAGAACAGCACGTTATAAAGCAGTGGTGGGGGAATCATCAGCAGTTTACTGTTGATCTGCATCTTGAATTACCAGTATGTCAGGCACTAGAGAATAGAGATGCAACTTTATGGATGAGGGGTTATCAGGAGGTAAAATGGCGGTGGGGGAACGAGGCTCTTGGAATAGGGATCTTGTTGCCCTAACAAAATATAGAAGACTTCCCTGAAAATGAGACCTAGCGTATTAAAAAAAAAAAAGAGGCCGTGTCTTATTTTTGGGGAAACATGGTATCAGACAACCTCCCTCCTGTTGGTTATGTTCAGAGGGTCTGTGTGCGACAGTGGTGGGGAATGAGAGTGCTGGAAGCCTCCGAAGCCACCTAGGTAAGTATAAATATTTTTAAAATGGCATTAAAATCCAAACCTAATACAGTACCTCCAATAAAGTCCTCATTATAGACTGGGTCCTTTGATGGATTTTTGAAAAGTTCTATAATCCAACGTACACACTGAAAAAGCTTCACCTGTGAATTGAATCGGTTGAGAAAACCATAAAAGCTGTAAAGTATGAAGACCCGTTTACAAAGCAATTCCACAGCACTCCTTTGTATTGGAAAAGTAGCCTATGTATAAAATACTAAATCTTGCATTAAAACAGAAGGTAATTAGGATAATTCAGCTTAAAGTGAGCAACTGTGGTTTGCCATGATCCCTCCCAAATCTCTATAGGCCATCTTGCTTTCTGTGGTGTAGAAAATTTGCATATTCAGGAGTGATGCATTATGGGAAACCAGTTATTCACTTAAAGTGGAACTATTGCAAATACCTTCTAGATGGTCTTTGTTTTTTTTTTTTTTTTTTTTTTTTTGCACTTTTCTAGTGGTTCTGGTCTTTCGGGTGAGTGTTTCACACTATTATCAAAATTAATTTTTCATCCCTTAGAAAGCAGCTAAACACTAACGAGTTGTTCAAAATCAATGCTAAATTCAAGCTTGTTTGATTGTGTGGAATATATCAGGACTGGGGATGATTACAATTGGTAAACTCATTGGATTTTTTTTTTTTAAATTTCAATGGTAATTTGCATTGAAGTCTATGGTAGCTTCTTTTCAAGTTAATTGTAAATGTCACCAAATTTCAGGGTAGAAGAGATTATGGGAATTGAGGATAGGACACTATACACAGCTACAGTATATGAATAAAGCATGATCATACTTCTGCTTACCTTGGGTAGCTTTGTCTGGGTCAGTGGTACTGCCCATTGGTTTCCAGATGACATAGTGTTGGCTTTTATTCTTACAATAAAAAGCGTACCATTCTATTCCTTATGTTCTCCTGTGCCCCTCTGTGCTGTTACTGCCACGCCCTGCTGCAATCCTGGCTTGTAATGAACAGTTTTAGGCAGTGTTTACAAACAAAAGACTGGCTTCTAACCACAGGATCATAGGCTGAGAACTAGCTTACTGTGTGACTTATGCAGAGCTTGGAGGGGGTGTGTAAAGCTTCTGCCAATGACAAGCAGTGCTGCACATCCCACACATTCCAGCCTCAGCCCGACAGACACGACAGAGGAAAGGAGATAAGATTTATTAGAGAGACAGTGCAAGTAGGAAAGGCTGCAGTAAGACAGGCCACATTTATTATTTATTTGTTGTATTTATAAAGCGCCAACATATTACTCATATACTTCTACACATTAGAAGTATATGAGTTTATAAGATAAAAGAAATAAGGCTTACAATTTTGTCAGTCTCTTTAAAGAGAGACCACTCATTTTTAAACGTTGTTGGAACTTTATTGGTCTATTTTCAAGTTGCATAAACTGAGTTATTTGTATCTTACGGATTATTTCTGCTGCTGAGTAAGGCCTCTTGCACACTACATGTGCTACCCGCTTATATATATGCCCCCCCCCCCCCCCCCGACCTGATTTTTGATTCAGATAAAGTACTGCATGCTGCTACGTTCTTTAATCTGAATCAAAAATAGTGTGTATTCGGAATCGCATGTAGTGTGCTAGAGGCTTTAGTGCAGCTCAGTTGCTTACTACAAGTCCTGAGCCTGTTTCTAATTGTCCTGGTGACAAAACGAGCGCAAAAAAAAAAATCCATACCACACAGATTCTTGTTTGGGGAGTGGTAGCATAACTCTCTGGTCAAGGGCTGGGTCAACATACTTCAGACTGCTGGGGGGCTGGAGCACATATACAATGTTCTAAAAAACAAAAACATTAGATCGAATCTAGATATTGATTCCACCCCCCCCCCCCCCCCCCGAAACTCCCAGTAGCAGCCACTGAGTTGTGGTTCAAGAACATCTTTACACATCAGACAGAAAAGCATACCCAGGTGACAATCTGCCGTCCAATTGGACAGCAGTGTCACCTAATGTGGAATTTAGATTTGAAGCCAGCAAATGACTTCTGCTATGCGGATTGGTGGTATATAATACATAAAGGTGCAGCTGACCGCATCTATAATACATTTTGTGTGTGTGTGTGTGGGGGGGGGGGGGGGCAGTGAAAAAACCTCAGTGGGCTGCATTCGGTCCCTGAGGACTGCTACTCTAAGTCTTAGGGTTGTCAGGGTACAATCGCCACATACAGTGGCTCTCTAGGGGGAAAAAGGTGACACTTGTGTAATTGGTTATGCTCTTAACAACATAGTGAGGAATCCTGCGTGTCACTGCCTTATATCATTGTAATGTTTGGGAACCCTGTTTGGCTACTGGTGTTACCTTGAGATGTCACAGAAGTGTTCAATAACAATTTTGGTGATGGGTTTGCGGTAGAGCCACGGTGTTTAGGTTACAACTGCTAGGTGCATTTGGTTATGTATATTTTAACTGTAATTTTCCACCATATAAGATGCACTCAGGTTTAGAGGGCACAAACCAGGGAAAAAAAACCTAAACCTGGTATGTCCATATTCCAGGAGTGCCTTAATGGTAACCTCCTGTGTCCTCCATGTCTGGCCCATGTGTCCCCTATGCATCCTCCAGTCTGTCCCAGGCCACCTACCGTCTCCCCCATTCGTCCAGCAGTCCCCCTCATGTCTCCTCCACCTGTATCCTCTGTCTGCTCCCTCCACGTGTTGTCTGCCCCCTGCTGTGTGCACGGCTCCCCCAGTGTTCTGTCTGCCCTATTGCCCCTCCCCCGCTGTGTGTACGACTCTCCCCGTGTGTTGTCTGCCCCCGCTGTGTGTATGTCTTCCCCCCCCCCCGCATGTTGCCTGCCCCCCCCCCGGTCTGCACAGCTTCCCCGGGTGTGTAGCGGCAGCTGCGTACCTCCTCCATGATGACTGTGGAGACTGCAGACCTCTGTCCTCTATACGCAGCTTCCTCGAGTGCCGGGCTTGCAATGACGCGTCATTGACACATTACAAGCCCAGCACTAGAGGAAACCGCGCATAGAGGACAGAGGTCTGCAGTCTCCGTGGGCAACATGGATGTAAGCGGCTGCCGCTACACACCGGGGGGGGGGGGCAGGCAACATGCAGGGGGAGCTGTACACACAGCAGGGGGGGCAGACAATACATGGTGGTGGGAGGCATGCACGCAGCACAGACATGGAGGATAAATGGGGAGACGGGAGGTTGCACACAGGCAGGGAATCCCTGACTGGTGGCGGTTGGAGGTTGGGGATTCCCCGCCTTTGCCATATAAGACGCAAGGACTTTCTCCCCATTTTTGGGGGGAGAAAAAGTGTCTTATATGCTGAAAAATACGGTAAGCCTTACCTTTTATAAAAGGGACTTAATGGCCTCCATTCACAAAGCAGTTTAGACTAGTCTACTGATGGTTTGGTCAGTTGCATCAAAGGCAAATTCACTATTACCAAATGTTTTAGACCTGGTCTAAACTATTCGGTAATTAGGTGGGTAAAGCAGGGGAAATGATCAAAAGATGCAATTCACAAACAGGTAGCTATGACTGACATCCTTCTCCTTTTGATGAGCTCTCCTCTGCATACAATTAAACTCCTGCATAATTAATTCAAAAGGTTCCATCCTCACATCTAAAATACCTCACAAAAGTACTTTTACCTACAGAAATCAGCTGGTTTAATCTGTCAGAAAAAGTGGGCGTGATTACTACTTGTTTGCCTTTGTGAATTGTGTAATTACTAAGGCAGGGAACATATTTGACGGTTTCCGTGCCCGTTTCTCTGCGCAGAAAAACTGAACTCATGTTAATCAATGGGCTAGTACACACTTCGTTCGCGCGCAGAAAAAAACCTGACATTCTGCATGATGACTCTGTACATTTTGGCAGTTTTCTCTATAAATTATATCAGCTGCTGTGAAAAAAATGAGCATTTTCCTCCATGGAAACACACTTGGTGTGCAGAAAAAGTATGCAGAAAAACATGCGAGGAAAACAGTCAAGTGTGTTCCCTGCCTAAATGTTAGACCAGGTCTAAAACATTACACCAAACATCAGTAGGCTAAAAACCATCTGTAGACTAGTCTAAACTGCTTAGTGAATTGAGGCCATTGTGTCTCCAAAACATTGGATTAAGAAGTTTTAACCGGAAGTGCTGGTATCTTCTTGAATAGTTTAGAGCACAACTGAAGTGAGAGGGAGATGGAGGCTGCTATGATTATTTACTTTAAGTCTCCTTTCACAGTGAGAAAGTTGATTGCCATGTAGCTGAAAAGCTGCATCACGCAGTGCATCTATACAGGAAGGTATACAGTCCAATGAAAGTATGCTTTACTGTAAGTGCATACCATGATCTTGTAAACACAATGCATTATTCAGACTAAAACTGCCGTATTGCACCGCAATGAATGTGATAGCCCCACAAGAATGCATTGCTTTATGATAAAGGAGCTTTGAGCAATGCAAGTTGCCTGGCTATCCAGCTCATTTTCTGTCTCTAATACAGGTGAAACGCAAAATTAGAATATTCTGCAAAAAAAAGTTCATTGCTGTCAGTAATTCTGAACCAGACTGAGACCACTTAAAGGCTCAGGAACCATTTACAGGGGTTTTGGATTAATTAGCTGATTAGAGTCTGACACTTTGAGCCTGGAATATTGAACCTTTTTAACAATGGTCTAAAGCTGGCCATACACTAGGCCGATTCCTGCCAGATCGACAGCAGATTCGATCACTGGGATCGAATCAGCTGTCACATCGTTCCCGCAACACGCTGAATTGATACATTTCATCCGATCCCATCGTGCGGAAAACTACCGTCGATCGCGTGCGGGTAGGGAGTGCGTTGCTAGTGGCGTTCGAGTGACAGACGCAATAGTCCGCATACATTACCTGCTCCACCGGCACGATTGCCCCTGGTCACCGCTGCTCCGTCTCCGCGCTGGTCTGGTCTCCGGGTCCGGCATGCTTCACTTCTTCTAGCCCGGCAGGAAGTTTAAACAGTAGAGGGCGCTCTGCTGTTTAAACTTCCTGCCGGGCAGGAAGAAGTAAAGCATGCCGGACCTGGAGACTAGAGCGGAGACAGAGCAGCGGTGACTGGGGGCAGTCGCGCCGGCGGAGCAGGTAATGTATACGGCGGTGGGGGGAGTGGCGGCAGCAGCACCAGCACAACAGATTGTGAACGGTTTTAGGATGCAATCGGTTTACAATCTGTTTGCAGTAAAGGTAGCCATACGATTCCTCTCTGATCAGATAGGGATCTATCTGTTGGTCGAATTTGATGGCAAATCGACCAATGTATGGCTACCTTAATGTTTTATTTAGAATTTTGGGGTTTTCATTAAAATGTAAGCCATAATAATCAAATTTAAAGGCTTGAAAGATCTTGCCTTGCATGTAAAAAGTCTTTCTTATATTAGTTTCACTATTTTAGTTGAGTTTCTGACCAACTTTTGTTCTCTATCAGATTTTTCTACATCTCTAGACCATGTATTACAAGATATTGAAAATTTCTCCCAGGCCTCATACTACAAACTTAATGCAAAAAAATCTTTGTTTAAACATCTGATTCCCTACAAAATCATATTTCTAATTATCCCTTCTCACGGACAAACTCATCAGTTCCTTATCTGGGCATTAAACTAAACTAGCCCAACGATCAGCCGACCTCTTTAAAATTAATTTTGTCCCCTTACTATCCAAAATTAAGATAGAATGCATGTCTATGAACAAATCTATACTCTTGCTCAGGCAGAATAGCTGCACTAAAAATGTTTATAATCCCAAACATATACCTTTTTAGGACTATCCCATATTCCAATTCATGTAATTTTTCAGATCTACATTTTCAAGGAATTAAGGTAGGTAAAAAGCCTGCAATAGCGCCACAATTTGCATATTTTTACCTAGACAACTAGGTCTAGGTTTCCCTGTTATTGAACATTATCCTGCGGCTAATTTAGAAACTTCAAAACATTGGTGAGATAACTTAACTGGAAGAGAAAATTCTAGTTTTGAACCTTATTTATTTAAGTTAGTAATCTATTAAAATGCAAACCCCCTGCCTACGCAATATTTCTCAAGGCATGGGAGTACTTTGTAAAACACTCCTGACCATCAGGATCAAATAATCCCCAGATTTCCACTAGAGGTGCTATATTTTCTAATCCCAGATCTCAATCTGAAAACATGGTTGTATGTATCTTAGTGACCTCTTTGATGGTAACATACTTAAGCAATTTAAGTCACTACAAAACAAGTTTAATTTACCGAACAACCTACTTTTGGCATATCCTACATTAACAATAGAATCAAACTCTCTAGCTTACCTTCTCTTATAGTCAATCACCTGACTAGTAAACAGCCCAAAAGGGGAGGCATCTCCCTATGGTACTTAGAACGTCTTCATAAAAATAAGTTGGTCCTGAACAAGTATAGGAATGTTTGAAATCATGACCTCAGTATCTCTTTAGATATTTCAAAAGCTAATAAGATTATTTGAGTTCTCTAAATGTAATGCATATTGGGGAAAATAACAACAACAAAAAAAAACTTCTAACAAGATGGTAGAGTGGGATGCTAAAGTTTGGGCAACCTTGTTCATACTCATGATTTTCCTGTATAAATCATTGGTTGTTACAATAAATGTCAGTTAAATATATCATATAGGAAACAGTGATATTTGATAAGTGAAATTAAGTTTAGAGTTACAGAAAGTGTGCAATACTTATTTAAATAATATTAGGCAGGTGCAAAAATTTGGGCACAGTTGTCATTTTATTGATTCCAAAACCTTTAAAACTAATTATTGGAACTCAAATTGGCTTGGTAAACTCAGTGACCCCTGACCTACATACACAGGTGAATCCAATAATCAGAGTATTTAAGGGATTCAATTGTAAGTTTCCCTCCCCTTTTAATTTTCTCTGAAGAGTAGCAACATGGGGGTTTCAAAACAACTCTCAAATGACCTGAAGATAGATTGTTCACCATCATGGTTTAGGGGAAGGACACAGAAAGCTGTTTCAGATTTCAGCTGTCTGTTTCCCAAGTTAGGAACATATTGAGGAAATGGAAGACCACAGGCTCAGTTCAAGTTAAGGCTCGAAGTGGCAGACTAAGAAAAATCTTGGATAAACAGAAGCGACGAATCGTGAGTACAGTCAGTAAACCCACAGACCAGCACCAAAGACCTACAACATCATCTTGCTGCAGATAGTCATTGTGCATTGTTCAACCATTTGGCGCACTTTACACAAGGAGATGCTGTATACGAGACTGATGCAGAGGAAGCCTTTTCTCCTCTCACAGCACAGAGCCGCTTGAGGTATGTTAAGCACATTTGTACAAGCCAGCTTCATTTTGGAATAAAGTGCTAGGAACTAAGCATTCCAAGAAAAACACCTGCTACCTACAGTAAAATATGGTGGTGGTTCCATCATGCTGTGTGGCTAGTGCAGGGACTGGGTATCTTGTCAAAGTTGAGGGATGCATGGATTCCACTCAGTATCAGCAGATTCTGGAGACCAATGTCCAAGAATCTGTGACACAGCTGAAGCTGTGCCGGGGTTGGCTCTTTCAACAAAGACAATTACCCTAAACACTGCTCAAAATCCACTAAGGCATTCATGCAGAGGAATAAGTACAATGTTCTGGAATGGCCATCTCAGTCCCCACCCCTGAATAGAATTAAAAATCTGTGGTGTGAATTAAAGAGAGCCATTCATGCTCGGAAGTCATCAAACCTGAATGAACTAGAGATGTTTTGTAGAGCGGAATGGTCCAAAATACCTTCAACCAGAATCCACACACTCATTGGAACCTACAGAAAGCGTTTAGAGGCTGTTATTTCTGCAAAAGGAGGATCTACTAAATATTGATTTAACATCTCATCCTCCAGGAAGGCTGTATACTAGAGAGGAAACCTGCTCCGCCCCCAAAGGAAACACAAAACAAATTAATTGGCCCCTATATATCCTACTCCCAAATCCAGCCTCCTCAGTTTAGTTGTGTTTCCCACCTGAAGGAGACAACGCGTCATGAGGCAAAGTTACCTGTTGGTTTCTGTCTCCAATTTCTTTCCATGTCAATGTCAGCATACTACGGGGGTTAGTCCCGCCCTGTGACCCCTCCAGGACTCGTTAGTATAAATTTTGAGCCCCTCCTCCTAACAGATGCTTTTTTTTTCTCGTCCTCCTCCAGGACCACAGTGTTAGTAGGAGCTTGGAAATGCTTATCTTTTTTTTTTTTTTAAGGCTTACCTGTTTTCTTTTTCTTGGCAGCGTTTTTGCTTTTTTGTTTTCGCCCTACCTGCTGCTGTCTTGGTAGCTAGCCGCACAGCACCTCTCTGTGCAAAGCCCCCTCCGTTTCACCTTAAATAGGTGTAGGAGGCCGGGAAACCCTCTTTCTGCTGGTCTTTCTGGGGGAAAAGGAGCCGCCGACATGCGCTGTAAATCAGCGCTGGCAAGGAGTGGGCAGCAGTGCGACGCTCTATGGATCTCTGGAACGCATACTCTTCCGGGCGGAAGTGACGTCATCGGCACACTTCCGGGAGGCGGATTTCTGCAGTCAAAAGGCGGATGCAGCCTAGTAGCCGGGCGGCAGACACCGGTGCGCAGGAGGAGAGAACGCCAGCTTCCAGCCAAACGGAGAGAGTGGTGAGAGTCCTAGTGGACACCGCAGATACTTTTTTGCTGCATATATCTGAAAGTCGTAGCAATCAGCCGCCGCGCTGACACTAATGCTTGCTCTATTGTATCTTGTTACCAGCTGGGTGTTGTATCTCGGTTTGTCGCCATCAGTCAAGTCTGTCCTTATAGCCTGCAGGTGTGTGGACAGAGGGACGAAGTAGTACTGTTTTTTATTGCAAAATGCTAGTGTAGTCCTGCATATTTTTTTATGGCCATATGTTTTTTCTTATCTGTCATAGCTAAGGATAAAATCCTTAACATGGAATCGGATCCTGCTGCCCACGCAACAGACCAGCCGCAGGATTATAGGTAGGGCACGGTTTTTGTTTGGTTTTTGGTCTTTCTCCTAGATGGTAATATTGTTGTTGTTTTTCTATGAGGTTGTAATTAGACTTACAGAAATAAATATTTCTGTTTATCTCTATACAGTGACTCCCAGCATGAAGAGAACCCGTCCACTTCTAAGCGTGGATCATCTCTGATATCGAGTAAAGCTCGCTCTGATAAGGGGTCTCAGAAGCAGGACAAGAGTCCCAAGCAGACTAAGAAATGTTGGGCGTGTGGAAAAAGGTGTATGCCGGGGAAATTGGTCTGTTCAGACTGCTTCTACTCCATACCTGTGGAGGAAGAACCCACGGAGGATTTAAAGACTCTGGTTAAGGACATTGTGCACCAGTCACTGGCGGAACACGCTAGTAAGACAGCTACTGATACCCGATATACTGATCAGGATGACTCTGACCTTCATGAGGAGGAAGACGGTCTGGCAGTGGGGTTTGACTTTTCTCTAGTCACCCCATTTGTTAAAGCTGTGAGACAGGCTTTAGACTGGGAAGAAGAGGAGGAGCCTTCTTCAAAGAAACGGCGTTTCTTCCCACATCTCAAAAGAAAACCTTTAGCCTTTCCTGTTATGGAGGAGATAGAGGAACTCATTCAGGATGAATGGTCAAAACCCGAAAGAAAAGTATCAATAAATAATCGATTCTCAAAGTTATATCCGATGGAGAGCAACTTGATCAAACAGCTAGATAATCCACCGGTGGTCGATGCCTCAGTCATTAGACTTGCAAAGCATGTAACCCTACCTTTGGAGGACGTTGTTTCTTTCAAGGAGCCACTAGAGAGGAAGGTAGATACAGATCTAAAACGTGCATATGGCACAATGGGTTCAGCATGTAAACCAGCGATTGCACTCACCGATGTGTCTCGTGCACTCAGAACATGGACTGAGAACCTGGAAGGGGCGATCCAAGCAAACGTGGATCACAAGACACTGGTTTTGGCACTGGAAGACTTCAAAGTAGCGTCTGACTACATCAGTGAGGCAGCCATAGACATAATCAGGTGTGTGGCTCGTGGAATATTACATACAGTTACAGCGACGAGAGCAATGTGGCTACGCCCATGGTCAGCGGGTACAAACTCAAAGACAGCGTGGTGCAAAATTCCATATGACGGGAAAAACCTATTCGGCCCCAAGATGGATTCGGCGATCTCAAGGGTGACTGGCGGAAGATCCGGGCTTCTGCCTCAGGAGAGGCGCCAGAGAAGGGTGAGGCCGAATGATAGAAGACAGTTTCAAAGTAGACAAAGAGACTACAGAACATCCCGGGGGACGCAGTCCTTTCGCAGAAATTGGCAAAGCACTCAATCGAGTCTCTCCAAGTTTAACAAGCAAAGGGGGACCAGTTCCGGTACTCAGGCCACCAAATCCTTCTGATGGTGTGCTCGCCCACACGGAGCCAGTAGGGGGCAGGCTTCAGAACTTTTCTCACCTGTGGGCGAAGGAAGTAAAGGACCCATGGGTCGTAAACACTATAAGATGGGGCCACTCTTGGACCTTCAAAAAGGAACCCCCCTTACCACACTTCAAACCAACAAACATACCAGCATCAAAGGAGAGGCGCAGTTTGTTGCACCAATACGTACAGGAGTTACTGGAAAAGAGAGCGATCATATAGGTAGACCCGGAGGAAAGATCCCTAGGATTATATTCCCCCCTATTCTTCGTAACCAAGAAGTCGGGAGAATTACGTCCAGTGCTGGACCTACGCTTCCTAAACGAACATATACAACAGGAGAAGTTCAAAATGGAATCCTTGCAGACAATACTTCCCTCTATACAGCTAAACGATTGGATGACCGCTGTAGACTTATCGGATGCATACCTACATATACCAATCCGCAATTCATTTCAAAAATACCTCAGGTTTTCAGTGGGCGAGTCGCATTACCAATTCAGAGTGCTACCCTTCGGCATCTGCACCGCCCCAAGGACTTTCACCAAGATCCTGATCACAATTATTGCGTTGCTCAGACGCCGAGGATTGCACGCTCACCATTACTTGGACGACATTTTGCTGGTGGCACCGTCCGAGCAGTTACTGCTTCAACACAGACAGATACTCCTAGAGACGTTGCAAAGTTTCGGTTGGCTTGTCAACTGGGAAAAAAGCAAGCTCACCCCGACGACAAGAATAGTATTCCTGGGAGCAAGTATAGATGCGAAACAGAATGCAGTCAGTCTGCCTGCAGACAAAGTGGAATCAATAATAGAGAAGGTGTCAAAACTAGAGGCCGCCATAACCATAACAGCAAGACAATGCATGGCGATTTTGGGGACTTTCGCAGCCACCATACCCATGACGAAATGGGCAAGATGGAATATGCGCAGCTTTCAGAAGGGATTCTTAGATCAATGGAGAGGCATAGATCTCCAACAACAGATCAACATCCTTCCCAGAATGAGAGAGGAGCTCCGCTGGTGGAAGGACAAGGAGAACCTTCTCGATCATCACGAATTGGTAACGACGAAGCCGATCGTTATAACGACGGACGCAAGCCGGTGGGGCTGGGGGGCCCATCTGGAGTCCAGCTATGCCCAGGGGAGATGGTTAATCGATCCGCAGGATACCCCAGCAAACATACTGGAAGTCAGAGCAGTATACGAAGCATTAATACACTTTGCTCCCCAGATCAGGAACAGAGGCGTCTTGCTAAAGGTGGACAACACGACAGCGGTGGCGTATCTTCAGGGACAAGGTGGCACACGCAGCAAGACCTTACTGAGAGAAGTAGAACCAATAATGACCTGGGCACAGAGCAATCTACAGTACCTTCGTGCAATTTATATTCCAGGTGTAAGGAACCACATAGCGGATTCCCTAAGCCGGCACTGGCTGGATCACAACGAATGGAGCCTAAAGAAAGAGGTCTACAACACAATCTGCAGGACATGGGGTCAGCCGCAGATAGACCTCATGGCGACACCCATCAACTCCAAATGCAAGAAATTTTTCTCGAGGTTCAGGTACCAGCAGGCGGAGGGATGGGATGCACTGTCCATGCCATGGAATTTCAGCCTAGCATATATCTTTCCTCCTGTACCAATGATTTACAGGGTACTGAAGAAGATCCAGGTGGAGGGTGCACTGGTGTTGGCAATCATCCCGTTCTGGCCACGCAGGCCGTGGTTCCCCCTTCTGCAGAAATTGGCAACAGCTCCTCCCATAGTACTACCGATAACACCGGATCTACTGTCCCAGAACAGGGTTTTACATCCACATCCAGAACTGCTCAGTTTAGCGGCGTGGAGACTGAAAGGGTAAGATTGAGGAATTTAGGTTGTTCAGAACAGGTCATCCAAACCTTACTCAAGGCAAGGAAGGTAACGACTAACGTCACATACCACAGAACCTGGAATAGATTCCTGAATTTCCTGGCAGAGGGGAACTTATAGCTGGAGTCGATTACCATAACAACTATTCTCGCCTTCTTGCAGAAGGGGGTGGAGTTGGGCCTCAGCCTTAGTACTATAAAAACTCAGATCTCTGCCATCTCTGCACTCACGCATAGGAAATGGGCAACTGAGCCACTAGTAGTACAGTTTGTCCAGGCGGTTACCAAGATCAAACCACCAAAGAGAAACTGGTACCCCCAGTGGGACCTTCCACTAGTGTTGAAAGCATTACAGAAACATCCCTTTGAACCCAGAGGGGAATGTACGCTAATTAACCTCACTTTAAAAGCAGTCTTCTTGACAGCCATCACATCTGCAAGAAGAATTTCAGAATTACAGGCCCTCAGCTGTGAGGCGCCCTACATTCAATTCTTTCCGGACAGAGTGTCGCTAAGGCCGGTAGATCAGTTTATACCAAAAGTCGCAAGTTCATATCATTTTAACCAGGAGTGGAACTTGCCTGCCTTTCATGATGACATAGCAGAGGAGCCTGATAGCCTTAACATACCTCAGATACTAGAGAGGTACATAGAACTAACAAGGGGCTTCCGCAAAACAACAAGGCTATTCGTAATTCCTGTGGGTTATAGGAAAGGAGAGGCGGCTACATCCAGAACCATAGCGGCCTGACTAGTGAGAACTATAAGAGCGGCTCACAGAATTATGGGCAGAGTGCCACCGGAGGAGATATCGGCACATTCTACAAGATCAATTGCAACATCATGGGCGGCATTGGTAAAAGTATCCCCGGAGACGATATGTCGTGCCGCTAATTGGTCGTCATTGAACACCTTTGTTACACATTATAAGGTGGACCCTGGAGCCTTGTCCACAGTACAGTTTGGAAGAGAGGTCTTGTCAGCAGCAAAAAGGCCTACCTCATAACGAACTTCTTATTTGTTCGGTTGAAGTCTGTTTTCTGTGTGTTTCCTGAAGTAGGATATCTCTTGTTTAGGCTGTATGGCAAATAAACGTTTGTTTGTTTCATGCATTAACCTATTTGTCCCTCCCATCATTTCTCTTAATATAGTTAGGTCCCCGTAGTATGCTGACATTGACATGGAAAGAATATGAAAAATTGTATACTCACCTACCGGTAATTTTCCTTTCTTTCCAAGGTCCATGTCAGCATACGGAGGGCCCACCCTTAACTTGGGTCTATAGCAGGACTAGTAAAATAAAGCATCTGTTAGGAGGAGGGGCTCAAAATTTATACTAACGAGTCCTGGAGGGGTCACAGGGCGGGACTAACCCCCGTAGTATGCTGACATGGACCTTGGAAAGAAAGGAAAATTACCGGTAGGTGAGTATACAATTTTCCATATTTTCTTGCCTTCTCTCCCTTGATCTGCTGGTGGGACTGTGTGGGGAGTTATCCCCGTTGGAGGAGGAGGCAGTAGGTATCTGTGTCATTGAATGGCGGCACGCTGCATCTGTGGGGTTGGTGTGCGGTGCTGGCGGATCCTCTGCTCTGACTGCATTCAGACGGACTACTGCGCATGCGCATCTTCTAGTTCCGTGATTGGAGGAGGGCGGGAAGCAACAGAGATGGCGAACTATCGGTTCCGCTTATAGGCAGAGTTTTTTTGGCATCTCGGCGCTATTCTGTTCCTGGCTGCCGGAACATTTGGCAGGTCGGCATGGAGCAGACAGAAGCCTCACCCGCTGGGCCCACAGACCCTGCTCAGGCCTCCAATTCTACGGGACAGGTGAGCTGTGTGGACGGACGGCTGCTTGTGAGCATTACCGCAGTCTGTCCACAAACGGTCAACTTTGTGGGTTTACTGGGCAATGTTCACTTTTAGCCTTATGATAGCTGCACTCTGTTAGCTTACATCAGGGCTAATAGAATGTAATTATTATCTGTTGCAGGCTTCTCCACCCCCTAGTGTAATACTAAATTAGCAGAGTCCTGGACTAAATCTCACTGTCTGAAATGTTTAATACCTTCTGCTCCCAAAAGTACTGACCCTTCTGTAGTAATGATGAATTTCATGGAGTCTTATGTGTAAAGAGTTTTCATCCACTTTTCATACTTTCAGATCTGTCATGACGACTCCTGTTCAGTGGGGTGTTCCTCAGATTCCAGCTTGCCCTATTCCCACTGCTCCGCTTATTGCAGCTCCCATAATGCAGGCCTCTCTGCCCCCGCCACCTCCACCTGTATTAGCCCCTGCTGGAAGCTCTCAAGATCCCCAGCAGGTTGATCAGGTACAGGAGTTTGCAGTCTCTTCTTCTGCTGATGATTCCTTGGAGGAGGGTGAGGATAGAGGGATCTCTGAGTCCTTTAAAAGGTAATAAATATGGCAAGCTCCATATCACTCACCTCGTGTTCACTTTAACCTCTAACCCTCCTGCGCTGTGAACCAATAACTGAGCCTGCTGCCCCTTGAAATGCTGGCTATGTAATCACCGAGTGTTCGCGTCTAGTCCTTCCCCTTCTGGGACTGTGGCTGGCTGGGAGGGGAAGATGGAGGAATGTACCTGCAGCACAGAAGGGATGATGGGAATGGACGAACAGAGTGTGCTGCGGCTACACACAGAGATAACACCTGGTCTCCCAGAATGCATTGGGAGGAGACGGCTCCATGACACCACAGCCGAGGCTACACACAGAGATAATACCTGGTCTCCCAGAAGGCACTGGGAGGAGGCGGCCTCATGACATCACAGCCGAGGCTACACACAGATAGCACCTGGTCTCCCAGAATGCATTGGGAGGAGGCGGCCGCATGACATCACAGCCGAGGCTACACACAGATAGCACCTGGTCTCCCAGAATGCATTGGGAGGAGGCGGCCGCATGACATCACAGCCGAGGCTACACACAGATAACACCTGGTCTCCCAGAAGGCACTGGGAGGAGATGACATCACAGCCGAGGCTACACACAGAGATAACACCTGCTCTCCCAGAATGCATTGGGAGGAGGCGGCCTCATGACTTCACAGCCAAGGCTACACACAGAGATAACACCTGGTCTCCCAGAAGGCACTGGGAGGAGGTTTCATGACATCACAGCCTAGGCTACACATCACTAGGAGGGAGGGGTTACATATTAATATACAGCAATGTATACACATAAGAGGTGTTTTTGATGCTGAAACCAGGATAATTAAAAATGGGTATGCAGAATAATTCAGCACATTCTACTACTGAGCGCTCCCTAGTGACTGCAGCTCAGCCTCTCAAGTGTTTTGAATCCAACAGAAGAAAAGTGCTACCCAAAGGTTAGCATTATTAGTATTATATCGTTACAGTGCCTCTTTATGCGGCTAATGAGAATAAGGGCCCTTTATCCTTACCGGCTCATATTCCGCCCACTCGTTTGTTTTTTCTTCGTAGTAATATTTGTAGACAGTGTGGAACTCCGCTTTTGTACAGGACGTGGTGGACAGACACCGGACGCGGTCACACCATCGATTCCGCTGGATGGTCATCAGGTTGAGGTCGATCTTTCGTTTAACATCTCTGACCAGAGAAAAGTACAAGACATTGAGGACGCACCACAGAAACCAGCCAAATAGCTTTTTAATGCTGAGGAGACTTCAGAATTGCTCAAGGCTGTTTATGAAGCTGAACAACTGGCAGAATCTGTAATTTGATCTTCTGTGAGAGATGACATTTATTCAGGGTTAGAGGGTTCAGAGGGCAGAACCTTTCCTGTCCACCCGGCTATTCGTAAAATCGTCATGTCCCGGTGGGAAGACCCTGAAAAAAGGCTCTATATTCCAAGGTCATTTAAACATAGATTTCCTTTTTAAGGATGATTCTATCTTTATGGGAAAAGTTCCCTAGACTGGATGCTGCTTTAGCACAATATTCAAAAAATTCAGATTTATTCTTTGAGGATTCAGGGGTGTTAAAAGACCCAATGGATAAAAAAGCTGAAATGTTGCTTAAGAGCGTGGGAGGCTACCACCTTTGCGTTTAAACCAGCAATTTCATCTATCTGCATATCCCGTAATTTAAACAAATGGTTAGCGGGTCTGAGAAAGTATCTTGAAGATGGAACCCCTCATGCCACAATCTTGGAGTCTTTCCCCGTTATTGCTCGCTCAGTTGCATATTTGGCTGATGCAGCCACTGAATCTCCTTAAAGCGGTAGCTAGAGCTGCAGCGCTTATCAATACAGCTAGACGGGCAATATGGTTGAACACGTGGGAAGGTGATGTAGGCTCCAAACAAAAGTTATGTTCTATGAAGTTTGATGGAGACCTTTTATTTGGAAGGGGTTTAGAGGAGATCCTAGAGAGATCCTCAGGGAAAGGTAAGAAATTTCCTGACAAAAAGGAAAAAACAGCCCTTTCGTAAAAGTTATTAAAGAGACACTGAAGTGAAAAAAAAAAATGATATGATTTGTATGTGTAGTACAGCTAAGAAATAAAACATTAAGATCAGATACAGTCTAATTGTTTCCAGTACAGGAAGAGTTAAGAAACTCCAGTTGTTATCTCTATGCAAAAAAGCCATTAATCTCTACGACTTTCAAAGTCGTGGAGAGGGCTGTTTTCTGACTTTTATTATCTCAACTGTTAGTTAACTATTTACTTTTTCTCTGCCAGAAGAGAGGTCATTAGTTCACAGACTGCTCTGAAAGAATGATTTTGAATGCTGAGTGTTGTGTAATCTGCACATATTAGAGAATGATGCAATGTTAGAAAAAACACTATACAGTGGAGGAAATAATTATTTGACCCCTCACTGATTTTGTAAGTTTGTCCAATGACAAAGAAGTGAAAAGTCTCAGAACAGTATCATTTCAATGGTAGGTTTATTTTAACAGTGGCAGATAGCACATCAAAAGGAAAATCGAAAAAACCTTAAATAAAAGATAGCAACTGATTTGCATTTCATTGAGGGAAATAAGTTTTTGAACCCCTACCAACCATTAAGAGTTCTGGCTCCCACAGAGTGGTTAGACACTTCTACTCAGTCACCCTCATTAAGGACACCTGTCTTAACTAGTCACCTGTATAAAAGACACCTGTCCACAGAATCAATCAATCAAGCAGACTCCAAACTCTCCAACATGGGAAAGACCAAAGAGCTGTCCAAGGATGTCAGAGACAAAATTGTAGACCTGCACAAGGCTGGAATGGGCTACAAAACCATTAGCAAGAAGCTGGGAGAGAAGGTGACAACTGTTGGTGCGATTGTTCGAAAATGGAAGGAGCACAAATGACCATCAATCGACCTCGCTCTGGGGCTCCACGCAAGATCTCACCTCGTGGGGTGTCAATGGTTCTGAGAAAGGTGAAAAAGCATCCTAGAACTACACGGGAGGAGTTAGTGAATTACCTCAAATTAGCAGGGACCACAGTCACCAAGAAAACCATTGGAAACACATTACACCGCAATGGATTAAAATCCTGCAGGGCTCGCAAGGTCCCCCTGCTCAAGAAGGCACATGTGCAGGCCCGTCTGAAGTTTGCCAAAGAACACCTGAATGATTCTGTGAGTGACTGGGAGAAGGTGCTGTGGTCTGATGAGACCAAAATAGAGCTCTTTGGCATTAACTCAACTCGCTGTGTTTGGAGGAAGAAAAATGCTGCCTATGACCCCCAAAACACCATCCCCACCGTCAAGCATGGGGGTGGAAACATTTTGCTTTGGGGGTGTTTTTCTGCTAAGGGCACAGGACAACTTAATCGCATTAACGGGAAAATGGACGGAGCCATGTATCGTGAAATCCTGAACGACAACCTCCTTCCCTCTGCCAGGAAACTGAAAATGGGTCGTGGATGGGTGTTCCAGCATGACAATGACCCAAAATATACAGCAAAGGCAACAAAGGAGTGGCTCAAGAAGAAGCACATTAAGGTCATGGAGTGGCCTAGTCAGTCTCCGGACCTTAATCCAATAGAAAACCTATGGAGGGAGCTCAAGCTCAGAGTTGCACAGAGACAGCCTTGAAACCTTAGGGATTTAGAGATGATCTGCAAAGAGGAGTGGACCAACATTCCTCCTAAAATGTGTGCAAACTTGGTCATCAATTACAAGAAACGTTTGACCTCTGTGCTTGCAAACAAGGGTTTTTCCACTAAGTATTAAGTCTTTTATTGTTAGAGGGTTCAAAAACTTATTTCCCTCAATGAAATGCAAATCAGTTGCTATCTTTTATTTAAGGTTATTTTTTCGATTTTCCTTTTGATGTGCTATCTGCCACTGTTAAAATAAACCTACCATTGAAATGATACTGTTCTGAGACTTTTCATTTCTTTGTCATTGGACAAACTTACAAAATCAGTGAGGGGTCAAATAATAATTTCCTCCACTGTATACCTGAAAATAAAAATGAGAATATTTTCTTTGCTGCTAATCTTCTAGTAATTATTCATAGTACACAACCAATTCATTATATCATATTTTTTTCACTTCAGTGTCTCTTTAAGGGAAAAAGCAATTTAACCCAAAAGACAAGTCCCAGCAATCCAAGAGAAGATGGGTCTATAATTCAGCAAAGTCTAAGACTCCCTTTCTGTTCAACAGACCAACCACCTCAAATCCCAAAGAGAAAAAGTAATCTGGCCCAGGTCGGGGGGAGACTATTGTCGTACAGCCAGGAATGGAAGAACATTACGACAAATGTCTTTATTCTGGTCTGGATCTAGTAGAGACAGGATACAAAATTGAATTCTCCTCCCGTCCCTCAAGAAAATTTGTGTTGACAGGTCTTCCCAAAGACAGAGAAAAAGCATCAGCTTTGCTGGATTCAGTAAACTCTCTACTGGAACAAAATGTAATCGTCCAAGATCCGAAAGGGATTTTATTCCAGGGTGTTCATAATCAAAAACCCTCGGGACAGTTCAGGATGATTTTAAATCTCATAATTAAACCCCTTTTATCCTGGAAAAGACGTTCCGTATGGAGACTATTTTCACGGTGAAAAGCCTGATCCCAAAGAACGCTTACATGGCGACTTTGGATTTACAGGATGTGTACTTACATGTACCGATCCACCCGGCGTATCATAGATTCCTAAGATTTGCAGTGAAAGTAGGGGATTCATTACTCCACTATCAATACCGGGTTCTACCTTTTGGAATTTCGTTTGCCCCAACCCAATCCCACCACCCCCGAATCTTTACCAAAATTATGGTGGAAATAACAGCTTTTCTGCATCTGCAGAAAATACATATCATACCTTATCTGGACGACTTATTGATCCTAGCAAATTCCACTCAGACCCTTTTGAACCATATAGACGTCACCATTCATTACCTTTCTCATCTGGGATGGCTAATAAATTACGACAAGTCCATGCTAATTCCCACACAGAAGGTGAGATTCCTGGGCTTCTGGGTGGATTCAGTGAACAAAATGTTTTTTTCTTCCGGAAGACAAACAATTAGACCTGATTCAGAGAGTGCAAACATTCAGGGGGAAAGCAGAGATATCTCTGAGAGATACTCTATCCCTTTTGGGGCTCATGACTTCGATAATACCAGCTATAGTATGGGCCCAATTGCACACTTGTATTCTTCAGAAATGGTTCCTGGATATCTGGGACAAGTCCAAGAACTCTCTGGACCAGTACTATTCGCTGCCACCATATGTAGTCTCTTCCCTCCTGTAGTGGGAGGAAACAGAGAACCTGAATCGGGGTCGCCTTTGGAATCCTTCTTCTCCCAAGAGGATATATACAGATGCCAGTCTTTGGGGTTGGGGAGCCCATCTAGACCATCTACAGGGACAATGGTGCCCAGAGATTCAAGCAAAATCCTACAATTTCAGAGAGCTTCTAGCAGTAAAACTATCATTCTTGGAGTTACTGCCAGTTTTGAGTGGGTTCCATGTAACTTTTCTTTCGGACAATATGCTAACAGTATCTTGCATCCAAAAGCAAGGAGGTACAAAAGTAAGAGAACTGAGGAACCTCTCTCTAGAAATATTACAAATAGCGGAGTCCAATCTGCTGACAATTTAAGTAGTACATATAAAAGGCGCTCTAAATTCTTTGGCGGATCATCGAAGTCGTTTTCCATGCACAGAAGCAGAGTGGTCTCTCAACAACGAAGTATTCTACCAGTTAGTAGCTCTTTGGGGACAACCATTAGTGGATCTTTTTGCCTCTCCGCAAAAGTAAAGACCTTCTCTCTGCACCCATCATCCCAGCTGGATGCACTGGAAGTTGCTTTGCTGAAAGAACTTCTTTATGCATTCCCACCATTCAACATGATAGCAAGGGCACTTTGGAAACTGGAACGGGAGTCAGCACAAGTGATATTTGTAGCACCCCACTGGCCGAAGAGACTATGGTTTTCAAAAATACGACTGTCTGTACAGGGTCCTTATTTTCTGCCTCCCAGGATGGATCTATCCCAGGCAGGAAATTTGCACACGAACCCTCAAATTTGCCCTAGAGGCTTGGCTCTTGAATGAGAGTCTCTGAAGTTAAGAGGATTCTCAGTTATTACCACGATGGTCAACTGCTGTAAGTTGACCACAAGGAAAACTTATTGTAAAATTTGGAGTTTTTTTTTTCTTCCTGGGGAAAAAAAGGGAATAAAAGCATCTACCTTACCTATTATTTTGGATTTCTTACAAGATGGGGTGGACATGGGTTTGGCCACCAGTACATTACGGGTCCAAGTGGCGGCCCTCTCTCTTTTTATCTTTAAACTTGCTAAAGAACAAGCTATTGTTGATTTCCTTAAAGCAGTGTCCAGATCTAAGCCAATTCCCTCTAAGTCAGTTCCCCCATGGGACTTGAGTTTAGTTTTGAATTACCCTAGATTCTCCTTTTGAACCCTTGGATAAGGTTTCTTTAAAATGGTTAACATTAAACTTTTTTTTCTGGTCGCCATTACATCAGTTCGTAGGGTAGGAGATATTCAAGCAATTTCAATTAAGGATCCCTACATGACAATATTTCCTGACAGAATAGTTTTTAGAACAGATCCTACCTATCTTCCAAAGGTTTCCTCTGTCTTTCATAGGTCCCAAGACATTATTTTACCCTCCTTTTTTGTGATGCTCCGGCCAACCAAAAAGAAGCTAAACTTAACACTCTAGATGTTAGAAGAGTTCTTCTAAAATATTTAGAAGTAACAAAAATTTTTACAAGATCAAATCATCCTTTTGTGGCTTTTGCTGGATCCAGGAAAGGTGTGCAAGTGTCCAAAAATACTGTAGCCAGATGGCTAAGAGAAATTATTCAGCCTATAGCAGTACAGGCAAGTCCGTCCCTGAAAATGTCAATGCACACTCAACTAGGTCCCTTTCTACTTCCTGGGCAGAGAGGTCTGGGGCTTCGTTAGAACAAATTTGCAAAGCAGCGACCTGGCCTAGTCATCAGACTTTTGTAAAACACTACAGGGTGGATCTGCTATCAAGTCAGAATGTATCCTTTGGCAGAAAAGTGTTACAGAACATCATCCCTCCCTAAGGTAATATTATTAAACTTCTCGTTGGTCTATCTAGTATACAGCCTTCCTGGAGGATGAGATGTTAAACCTTTGTTTGTAGTTACCGGTATTTCAACGAATTCTCCAGGAAGGCTACCTTAGTTCCCTCCCTAATTTGGGAGAAAATGTATTAATGATCTTATACCTTCTTTCCTTCTGGTCCTTCTAGGGGTTACTCTATCAAAACTGAGGAGGCTGGATTTGGGAGAAGGATATATAGGGGCCAATTAATTTAATTGTGGTGTGTTTCCATTGGGGGTGGAGCAGGCTTCCTCTCTAGTATACAGCCTTCCTGGAGGATTCGTTAAAATACTGCTACCGGTAAGTACTAACAAAGGTTTCATTTCTTTTTTGTGGTACCCACATTTATGCACCTGCCTATTTTTTTTGTTTAAACAATTATTGCGCACTTTCTGTATATCCAATAAACTTCATTTAACGTCTCAAATATCACTGTATATCACTGTTTGTGTCTCCTATATTATATATTTAACTTTTTTATCGTAACAACCAACGATGTATACAGGAAAATGAGGATTAACAAGGTTGCCCAAATTTTCGCATCCCACTGTATATTACACCACGAAAAAATGGCATCCTTTGATTCCAAATCTTCCTCTATATGTTGGAACTGTAATTATCAGATTTGCACTTTTGTACACGTTATGGGAATGTGAAAAGGTGGCTCCCTTTTGGTCAGATATAGGACGATTGATATCACGTCACACTTCATCTAGATATAAATTAACCCCGCAATTAGTTCAATTTCTAATGGGTTTAGAAAACTGACAGGATTTTCCATCCGCTAATATGTCATAATTTTGGTTGCTAGGTCAATGATAGCTACATGGAAATCAAAAGAACTATTGCAAAGTGAGCATTTGAAAACTTATTTTTTCAAATTAACATCTGTTCGGCCACCAATGCAGTTCACACACGAGTTTGCAATGTATACAGTGTGAATCTAGCCTTATAACCTGGATGACGTGCTGCGAATGATGGAAAAATCCTGAAGGCTGTCTGGACATCAGTTTGTAACCTCCAGCTGAAGCACACTTTAGTTCTGTAGCAAGACAATGATCCAAAACGCACCATAAACAAACAATGGAACATATATTTTATGCAGCATGGGTAAATTTCTATAATGCTTTCTTGTCAATATTTATATTCACAACTACATCTTAGAAAATATCAGGCTTTTATTTATCAAAAACATAAATTATGATTTATATATCACAAAATATACAATATCTGTGTTCAGTTCTCTTTGTAGTATTTGTTAAAATTGATACGCAGTAAGAAGTCTTCCAGATGCGGCTGATATCCTCGATTCACAAGCTTGGTCACCACTAAATGGATAAAATAAAAATATTTAATCACAATGGATTTGGTGCATTAAAAGGAATATTTACATCCCTAAATTATCTAAGATTAAAGGGATACTTAAGCCTGTGTAAAAACAAAATCCATTTTACTTACCTGGAGCTTCTACCAGCCCCCTGCAGCTGTCCCATGCCCTGGCGATTCCTCCAGTCCCCCCACCGACGGCTAGTTTCGTCGATAGGCCCAGCCGTACATAGCCTTCTTCGCGTTCCCGTCCGCAATAAATTTCCTGTGCAGGACGCTATTGCAAATGGGAAGGCCTGCGCAGTAAGCTTGTCCGCGAAAATGAAACTAGCTGGCAGCTACAGGAGGATCCTTGAATGACTGCGAGGGCACGGGATGGCTGCAGGGGGCTGGTAGAAGCCCTAGGTGAGTAAAACAGAGGTATAGCCTCCTTCAGTCTATTCATAGGCAGCATATTATAGAGATACGAAAGAAGCTTTATTGTTGTACCTAAGAAAGCATAAGCAGTAAAAATTAAATATAAAGGCTAGGAACTTACCCATAAGGGAATTCTGTTTAACAAGCTCAGATTGCAGCACAAGATCCCTAAACGGTCATACAAGTGCCTTGTGCTTATAAGGAGGAAGTACTGGAAAACCAAAGGAACATGAGAAGTCCCCTGATTATATACAGCAAGGACTGAAGGCCAAGGTAAAACCAACCTCTGTCTTAACTACTTGCTGCATGCCGTGTAGTATATTCACGGCCCTTTAAAGAGTAACTGTCAGGCTGCAGAAGCTAATTTAAACCTCTATTCTCCTGTGTTAAACAGTTTAGAAGGAAGCCCAAAAGCCATTAGTGAAGATAAAAATCTCAGTTACCTTTGATGTGTGCTTATCAGCAAGTCTGTTATAGACCCATAAGGACGCAAGCCGCATACTAAACTGCAAAGCATTCTGGGGCCCTCCCCTCGGCTGCTAATGAGACGTTACAGAAGCTTGTAATCAGTCCAGCGTGTAGCACTGATAAATCTCGGGGCAGAGTACTCTGCAGGAGTCAGCTATTGTTCCTAGCCACATGGCTCATTAATATTCACTGCACACTGTGTTGTTCAAGTAGGAGCTTATCTGTGATCAGGAAGCAGGCAGGACATGACGACACATTTGACAGAAAAACATGGAGCCTGCCATGAGCTGTCAGGAGCATATATCTCTGCATATACTATATACAAATTCTGTGAAATCCAAACGTGGACAGTGAAATGCATATGTAATGTAAGTACAGCCAATCTTTAGCTACTGATATATGTGTTTATTTTCTCTGAGACCTTATACTTAACAGCTCCTCTTTAAAAAAGACAGGATGCAGCAGGGCCGTGAAAACAAGTCTGCAGCGGCATGCAGCCGCCGCTCGCTCCCGCCGTTACCGCTGCTTAGAGGGGAAGTTAATGAATGGGACCGCAGGTCCCATTCATAAATCTAAGTCCCCGATTCAATGAATACCAGCGTCTACGAGACGCCGGCATTTATTGTATCTTCCTGTGTTACACAGCCACGGATTACTTCCGATTCACGTGCTTACGTACGTGAATTGGAAATGAGGACTGAGGACATCTTGTGGCCAAATAGTATATTGCACCAAAATTGCTTTTTATTTAATAAAAATCCATACACTGACTGATATAATTAACTATTTCCCTCCCACACCCTCCCATAATACCCAAACTTTTTTTTTTATTTATAAAAGGTGGAAAAAAAATTACATAAAAAAAAAAAAAAAAAAATATAAGTAGTTACCTTAGGGACTGAACTTTTTAAAAATGTATGTCAAGGCAGTATATTACTATTAATTTTTAATTTATGGGCTTGTAATTAGTGATGGACGCAAAACTGAAAAATGCACCTTTATTTCCAAATGAAATATTGGCGCCATAGATTGTACTAGGGAAATTTTTTGAACGTTGCAATAACCGGGACAAAAGGGCACATAAAATGTGTGGCTTTTATCCACAGTAGAATGTTTTATTTTAACACTATAATGGTCAAAAACGGAAAAATAATGCATTTTATAATTTTTTTTTTCTTATTATTCATGTTAAAATGCATTTAGGATAAAATAAATTCTTGGCATACTGTACCTCCCAAAGAAAGCCTTATTGGTGGCAAGAAAAACAAGATATAGATCATTACGCTGTGATTAGTAGTGATTAAGTTATTGGTAAAAGAAAGGGAGGAGCGCTGACAGGTGAAAATTGCTCTGGTCCACAAGAGGAAAAATGCCTCAGGTGTCAAGTGGTTAAACAGCTGTGCAAATAATAGTACCACAGGTGGACTCATTATTTCCACAAGCAATCTGCATGGTGTTTGAGGGCTTCAAGACTGTTACTTGCTGAATGTAAGCCACAAAAAGTTGTATTTGGTATAGCATTTTATACAGATAGTAAATGCAATGGCTCTCTGCTCTTGGTTTGTTTTTTTCCCCTTCAAGAAGCCTCAATTACTTGTAAATAGAGAAGGCTGAGGTTGTGCTGGAACTAAGTTACAAATGGACTTACCTTCAAATAGAAAGTCAGAATAATACTTGAAAGTATTGTACGACTGCTGCATTAGTGTGTAATTAGGATGACTGGCTGTTTGCTTTTCCTTGTCACAAGTCCATGCCTGAGAAATCAGCTGAATGCGGAATTTCAGGATAAGGCTGAAAATGCTGTGAATAATATTCATTAAAGGGGCAGCTTTCTCTGTGAGAAGACCCCTAGAAATAAAAAAATACAGCTGTCATTTAAAAAGAGGAACTGTAACATAGTATAATGCAGTAACTTATTCACAATACCCAAATCTATATTAAATAGCTTGGTTTCAGCATCAGAAACACTCCCTTTATATATTGGTATGTAGCCCCACCCCTCCCACTGAGGACGTACCCTAGACTTTTTATTATGCAGAATTCTCTCCCCCAGAGCATTTTGGGAGATCAGGTAGGATTTTGTACTGGCTCTCAGTAAACATTCTACAGAGATCCCCTGGCAGTACTAAAGATGCTACAGTCCATTTTAGGGCTCCTTTAGGTTTCCGTAAACGAGACTCCCGTTCTGCACTAATTTCCACCTCAGTGTCTTCCCGCGTGCCCCTTTCATGTGTGTGCACATTACTGCAATAAAACTGAGTTTTTTTTGAGGGGGGAGGGGGGGGGGGGGGTAATTCAAGTGACAGTGTCACATTTAAAAAAAAAAAGAAAAAGTGTATTGAACTTTTAACCCCAACCAAGCCAATTAACCCCTCGTGTCACCTATACTTGGCCTTAAAATCTGATACCTGAAATGACTGTCACCCGTAGCAATCGAATGTGATCACAAGGGTGACAGTTTGGGGACCCAACGCTGTATAGATGCATCATTGGGCTGTTGCAGCAGACTATCACAAAGCAATCCTGCATTGGTTTCTGTAAATGAAACTGGCAGTAGGACTGCATTCTATGCAACCCTACCGCCTCATCAGCACTCCAGGCACTCTTTCACTCTACTAGGTCTGTAAATAAAGCTGGTATGGAAGTCACATGATACTAGTCACATAAAGTGGAGGATGGGAAGATTCAGGTGTTAGATTTTCATAACAAATGCATGGCTCTGCTGGGATTCAGGAGAGCTCCATTAGTGGCTGAAGGAGAGCTGCTGATCTGGTAAGACTTAATAATTACATAGCCTTACCACTAGTTTCTCTTACTGCAGTGTGAACCTACGCTTACTTTAACCACTTCACCCCAAAGTGGTTTTTACCCTAATGGCCCATACTCACGGGCGGCAAAAGTGGCCTGTCGCCTGCACACGCGAGCGTGTTGGCGACAGGCCGGCGACAGCTCCTCGCCAGGTCCCTCCGCGTACACACGCGGAAGAGGGACCAGCGGCGCGACGGAAGCTGTCGCCGACGTTCCTCCTCCCCCCGCCGGAAGCTCTGCATACCTCAATGGAGGTTGCTGTAGCTAGTCCGCGTACTCACGCGGACTAGCGACAGCTGCGGCGTAGTTGCGGCGGCGACTGTCGCCAGGCGATTGAACATTTCAATCGCCTGGCGACATCAGCGACGGGCGACAGTTCGGGGTGCGCGCCCGTTTAACGGCCCATACTCACGGGCGACCTGTCGCCGCAAAAGAACGATTTTCAGTGCTCATCCCTTTCATTTGCCAATAGCTTAATCACTACTAATCACAATGACATGATCTGTATCTTGTTTTTTTCATCACCAATTAGGCTTTTTGGGGTTGATATGTGTTTTCAGTAATTACTTTTTTCTATGCATTTTAAAATGAAAAAAATACACTTTCTCCAATTTCATCCCCTATAGTTTTAATATAAACACTGCTACTGTACATAAAACCCACACATTTTATCTGCCTTTTTGTCCTGGTCATTACAAGATTTTAATAATGTCCCTAGTACAAAGCATGGTGACAATGCATCATTTGGAAATAAAGGTCGGGTATTTTTTCTATGGATTTTTTTTTAAAATAATTTCACGTGCACGCTCGCGGGAATGCATGTGCAGGAGCGCACAGTGGCAGGGAATCTCTGAACCAGTAGACATCAGGAAAAGAGGACAGAGATGCTGACTTTATTAAAAGTTGGACGAGATGGTTGATAACTACCACCTCAGCCGGATAATCAGATAAGCAGGCGTGTACACTAACCCCGGACCGGCAACCCCCACTCAATCTGCCTGGTGAACCAACCGTGAAGGAAGATACTTTTGTGTAGGCCGCTCCCCTGCCCACCGCCTTCCCCCCCCCCCCCCCCCCCTTCATAGCAACATAGCTATACAGCTGCCTCACATTTGTGCAGCCTGGCCCAGCCATGTCGCCCTAGGGGATCAGGTCCCAGTCCTTGATGAGGGACTTTACCCAAAGGTGTGTACATATATTCAGCTGAAGCAGGATGCTACATGTGATAAGTAGGAGCATAAAAAACATATACAGCACAATCATCATAATTCAGTAAAGCTAATTAATGGAAGGACAGCTTGCTTGTACCTGAAAAGTGCCTTGCTGAGGTATTCTGTGTGTGTCTTGCGAATGTCCTCCAGGTTGCTGACTGTCTGAAGCTTGTTCCTGAATTCAGCCCATGTAACATGCAGAATCTGATTAGCAATGTAGCCCTGAATGACTTTTACAAAGTGCTGCATTTCATGGCGATACAGCTGGAGCTGTCGATATTGGACAGAATTAGAGGCTTGATTCACTAAAGCTGAAAAATACATGAAAAAATTGATGTTAGAGCAGGATTAAAAACTTTCCTACTTTTTATTACTCGTACAGATACCATATTTGCTTTTGTGCACAAGTATTATTTTCCATTTACAAATTACCAGTTCCCAAAGTACTGTTATCTGCCCTGAAAACTGCCATTGCATTTTTTTGCATAGCTGCTGTATTTATAATTTATAATGTATCTAGTGAGATTCCGGTCCTTTTTACCTTCTGCTAACCATGCAAGAAGCTTAAACACGGCCAGGAATGTTAATTGAGGATGATAAGGAAACATAAATAAGATAATGTAATCAGAGCTAAGCTTCCCGTTGAAGAAGAAAGTGCTGTGTTTAACTGAATGCTATTCTGCTGCCAATTTTTTTTTTCTAGTAGTAGATTTTATGCTGTAAATCTTTTAGCACAAAGTAAAAAATTGTAAATTTCATACCACTTTAAATGAATTTAATGAACCCATGCAAATTGCACTGCAAACCTAATACGTTTCTCACAGCAGTGAAACAATGGGACGGAAAGAGGACTGAGAAGGATTTATAGTATCCAGTCTTCCCTCTCCATAGGTAAGTATGTAGCCTGAAGCAAGTTTCCTCACTCAAGTTTGCTTTGATGCATATCTGAACTCACATGTGACGCGAGATACACAAGGGTACATATGGTACTAATGATCTTGTGTAATAGGGGAAAGCCTGGCACTCCTGGTTAGTAAAGCACACAGACATGTGAAAATAGACAACCTCTAGATTGCTGAGATCTATAGTCCCAGCAATCTAGAGGTAGCGGCATAGGCTATCTGAGATATACTCAGCCACAGATGTAGGCAAAAAAACAGATGCGACGTGCCAAGTTTTATTACATCAGCTATACAGTCCACATCAGGCTCTACGTGTGCAGGCAGGCACAAGAGGTTCCTGTTACTGCCTAGCACTTGCCTTCCTGCACCTTAATCAACTGCTTAGGACTATATTGGTGATGCAATAAAAAACTTAGCATGTTGAGTCTGGTATGGTGCTGATGTCAATTTCCCGCTCAAGTGGAAACCAGGCCTAAAGGTGGCCACTAATGATCCAATCTTTTTCATCCAATTTTACCAAATCTATGTAGTATAAGGGTAAATTGAATGAATATATTGAATGGATAATTAAGGCAGTTCCCTTATATTATATAGAAATTGTCAATTTGGATGAAAAAGTTTGGATCATTAGTGGCCACCATAAGGCAGAGTCATCCACTCCCCTCTACTAGTGCTATAATATTGTAAATAGTACTCTCTACTTGGGATCTAACCATTTAATAGCAATGCTGAGTGTGGATCCTGGGCTCTGATTCTGCCTGTAAACATACATACATACGGAATGTAGTAAATGATTCAGGATACCCACTTTTACATTAATTTTCCTGACTTCCGCATAAGAAACATTTCCTATATCTATATATTGCTGTATATTGTATGTAGCCCCGCCCTTCCAGTAATGTCACCACCTAGGCGGTTTAGCTATGTGGAATTCTCCACCCAGAACATTCTGGGAGACCAGGCATAATTTTCACCGGCTTTGGAATTTCTAAGTAAACTAACATTCCGCAGAGATGCACCTGCCAGCAGTAAAAATGTCACCACCTGTGATAACTTTCAGAATGTAAATCAGTGTGAGGAAAGATTTTACAATTGGCAAACCGTTACTAATTTATAAATAAAATTGTGAAAAATTAAGCAATTTTATTCATTTTGTTATTTTAAGTACAGTTCCTCTTTGAAGCCATAGTTCAGACTTGTGTATTGCAATCCAACTTGCATGGAAAGATCAGTTTACAATGCACAAAGGGTAATCTGGACAAACATAATCGCATATTTCCAATGTATTCAGGTGAAAGTTTATTTACCTGTGCGTTTTAAATGAAACCATACATCCCTTAGTGTCCAAACCATGTGCTTCAGTTGTAGCAGAAAGGAGAAAATCTTGTTGTACTGATTCATGCAAGTGTCTGTGATGACAATATTAAGAGGCCAATCAACCTTGAAAAAGCCAGAAGAAACACTTAGGTGAATATCCAGAGAATCACACATTTTAAAGTGCAATTCCAGAGGAAACAAATGCATTTTAGTGCTGGCTAGGGTGAAAAGGGTCCATACATTTTCTGGGTTTGTGCTGCTGACTGTGTTTCTATTTGTGAAATGTCCCCTTACTTATTGTCTGTATTACCTCCATGGCTTTAATAAAATATTTGGTAAGCTATGAGGCAAGTGTGGAGATGGGCACCATGCCGATAGTGTATACTAAAACAAATCAGCACAGGATAGACCACCTCACTAGAAGTAGGGATGATCAATGAGATGCAAATTCTTCTGATATTATGCAAATTTTATGCATATATATGCAGTTTGAAAATGGACCAATCAATTTAAACCCAGGTTTAAATTGATTGGTCCATAAAAATTCAGGGATGTGGAGTCGGAGTTGGAGTCGAGAAGTCTGAGTAATTTTTGGTACCTAGAGTCGGAGATTTCATAAACTGAGGAGTCCGATGAGTTTTGGACAAAATGCACAGCCCTGGAAAGTATTAGACTTAGGAGTCAGAGTCGAGGAGTCTGAGTCATTTTGGGTACCTGGAGTCGGTAGTTTCATAAACTGAGGAGTCAGAGACAGAAGATTTTTGTACTGACTCCACAGCCCTGTAAAAATGTACATAAATTTGCATCAACTCAACAATTTGCATATCTGTGATCATCCCTAACTAGGAGCCAATGATTCGGAAAAAACAAATTATTTATACGTAACTTTTCAATGAGTTGTCCTATATTGAGGTGTATGATAGTGCTCTGGCAGACAGACCAAGCAAGCAATTCCTTTTTAACCAGTTATGCAACCGGAGTTTAAATTGTTTTTCAATGCTAAAGCTGATCAGAACACTGGACCACTCGCCACCCTGGAGTTCCTGATAATCCACCAACCACCATCAGGAATTATGCAAGAGCAGGCTCGTACTGGCCCAGCGAACTGCCGATGTAATGATCGGTAGTCCTCTTCTAAACACTATGACGTCACCTGTCACGTGACGTTGTGGGCCCCTCTCCTCTCTGCACTCACTGTGTCTGAGCCAGCAGCGGCTTAGTGGAGGCAAAGGAGGAACTTCGCCTGGCCAGCAGTCGCATTATGAAAAATGCTGCTGGCACAGGAATATGAGCAGACAGGCCCTGGATGGCTTCAGGGAAGCAGTGAGTCATGTGACAGTCACATGACTCACAGGCACACAGACCTCCGGCTCTCGGCTGCAGCGCGGGGATTTTCAATTAAAATATGCAGGAGAGAGCTGGCTGGCTAGAGCTGATGCTGGGCTGTGAGGAAGCAGGAGATCGTGGAGGAGAGATAACAGTAAAGTCTGACAGGAGAGAAGGAGGGAATAGGGCTGACAGAGCAAAGGCAGAAAAGATAAGAACTGGCAAAAACAATGGAAGAGGGAAAAGGTGTAAGGAAGCATTGCAGAGAGAGAGGACAGCTATTACACACACGCACACACATGTATACAAAAGGAGAAAGATAAAGAAGGACAGAAAAGATAAACAATGACTAAACTGAAAGAATGACAGAGGAAAGATTAACTTGTACACAGCAGAGAAGACCAAGCAGGAAGAGAATGCAGAGAAAAGAGCAGAGATCATCTATGCAGATAGTTTGCATTACAACTGGGCCAGTTTATACAGACAAGAGAAGGCTGGTGAGTTCTGTATCATGTATTGCCACAACTGTTTTGGTCCACATGTATGCTTAAATGAGTCATCAGGCAAAGTAAATGACAGCCCATTTACTTACCTGGGGTTTCCTCCAGCCCCTTGAAGCTGTCTGTCTGACGCTGGCAGCTCCATTCTCAGCCAGCAGCCCGGGGTCCCCGCACGGTGCAGAGGCCGAGCCAGAGGTCGTCCTTACTGCACCTACGTAAAGGGCCACTGTCAATCAAGCCCACGTTGTCCACAGCGGACAACGTGGGCTTAATTGACAGCGGCACTTCACGCAGGTGCAGTAAGGACGACCTCTGGCTCGGCCTCTGCACTGTGCGGGGACCCCGGGCTGGTGGCTGAGAATGGAGCTGCCAGCGTCAGACAGACAGCTTCAAGGGGCTGGAGGAAACCCCAGGTAAGTAAATGGGCTCTCATTTACTTTACTTGATGACTTCTTTAAAGGAAACATCCAAGCAGCTAAAAAAAATTAAGTCTACTTACCCCGGGCTTCCTCCAGCCCCTGACAGCCTATGTGTTCTTCGCCGCAATTCCAGTGTCTCGGGATCTGCTCCATTTTAGCTGCCAACCTCGCCAGATCGGCCCCTACTGCGCCTGTGCGAGTGCTGCTATCAGTCACGCTCACACGGTCTGGAGTGTTCTGCGCAGGCGCAGTAGAGGACGACCTGGCAACATCGGCTTCTGAAACAGAGCGTATCCCAGGACACCGGAACTGCGGCGAGCGACATAGTGGCTGCCAGGGGCTGGTAGAAGCACCGGGTAAGTAGAGCTCGTTTTTTTTAGCAGCTCAGATGCTGCTTTTAACCTCAGTGAAGAGTGTAACTGATATTTAAATGTTTCTTCGTGAACTCTGGCTTTGCCTGAACAGAACGTCTTCTGCAGCACTTTACAGAGTACATAGTCATGACACTGACTGTCCTCAGAGGGGCTCACACTCTTATCCTACCATAGTCATAGTCTAATGTCCTACCATATTATTATTATGAATTTATATAGTACTGACATCTTCTGCAGCACACTACAGGGTACATAGTCATGTCACTGACTGTCCTCAGAGGGGCTCAAACGCTTATCCTACTATAATAGTCTAATACCCTACCATATTATTATTATGTATTTATATAGCACTGACATCCTCTGCAGCCCTTTCAGAGTACATAGTCATGTCACTGACTGTCCCCAGAGGAGCTCACATTATAATCCTACCATAGTCATAGTCTAATATTCTACCATAATTATTATTATTGTGTATTTGTATAGCAATGAAATCTAGTGCAGCACTTATAGTCATGTCACTGACTGTCCTCAGAGGAGCTCACTATCTAATCCCTACCATAGCCTGTCTAATGTCCTACCATATTATTATCTAATTATATATCACTGACACCTTCTGCAGCACTTTACAGAGTACATTGTCATGTCACTGACTGTCCTCAGAGGAGCTCACACTCCAATCCCAAACATAGTCCTAGTCTAATGCGCTACCACATTATTATTATGTATTTATATAGCACTGACATCTCCTGCAGCACATTACAGAGTACATAGTCATGTCACTGACTGTCCTCAGAGGTCACAATCTAATCCTACCATAGTTATAGCCTAATGTCCTTACATATGATTATTATGTATTTATATAGTATTGACACCTTCTGCAGCACATCACAGAGTACATATTCATGTCACTGACTGTTCTCAGATGAGCTCACAATATAATCCTACCATAGTCATAGTCTAATGTCCTACCATATTATGTATTTATAGAGCATTGACATCTTCTGCAGCACTAAACAGAGTAAAAGGGACTGTATAGGGAAGGGAGGGGGACCACTATACAACTAGGTGATGCTGTTATGGGGACCAACAGTGGAGGGTATGTGAGCGGCAAATCATGGGGCGCGTGGGCCCCAGGCTGAAATTTCTCTGGTGGGCCCCCAGTGTCCCAGTCCGACCCTGTGCAAGAGCCTGCTTGCCACTCCTAAGCAGTCACTCTTCGAGCTCGTTCACACTAGAGGCATTTTCTGCCTTTTTTCAAGCGCAGGCAATTTTTAAAATGGAGTACACAATAGAAGAGTTTTACCTGGGGGATGAATCGGTCTACTGCACCTTTAAATCATATACTCAGTTTTTTACACACTGCTTGGCTCAGGGTATAGCAAAAGATAGACCAGACTTGTATAGGAAACACACTGACTGATAGGAGTACAAACAAGGCAGTCCGTGCACCGCTTCTAGGATTGATTTTTTTTTTCCATGGCACACACATGGCAGAAGTATACAGATCCATTGCATGGCATAACATTATGGGTGGATCAAACCTTAACCAGGATCCGTGTTGGGACGGGTGAGGGAGGGTGACCAGGGGAAGATCGGACGGCACAACAGCCGTTTCACGCCGGTGTGGCGCTTGTTCACATGCGTATGTCCAGGATTTTTAAAAATTGCTCAAAAACGCTTGTGCAATGAATCTCTATGGGAAATTCACATCAGTGCGGTTCGCGCGCTGTACGTCCAGCAAAGTAGTGCCTGGACCATTTTTGGGGCGATTTTGCTATAATGGAAGGTATTAGAAGAGCGCTAAACGCTCACAAAATCGCTTTGTTTTAAAAAATGAATACATTGTATTGATTATTTTCCGGGTTAAAGAGTTCCGTTCCTGACTTGCGTCAGGGAGTGAATTAAAGATGCTTGGTAAAACGCTTAGAAAAGCGCTTTTCACAAAAAAAGCCCACCCAAGCCCTGGGAATCGAAAAAAAAATTGCTACTAAAACACCCTAATGTGAACGCTAATGCGAGCGGAACGCAATGTGAACGAGCCCTCCCATCTGCCGTCTGTCACTATTGGTCATCTCTCATTACTGGTTACTAGGGATGGTTAATGAGATGAGAAATGACTTCTAGCTGAGGCTCCCTACCTCATCTGTGTACTCCTCCAGTGTCTCCTCCTCACTACCTTCTACACTGTAAGCTCACAAGTGCAGGGTCCTCTCCCTAGTGTTTCCTGTTTGTGTATTTCATCAAATGAACATGTAATAGTATTGGTGAGGTTTTCAAACTATACACATCAATTGAATGTATTTATACTTGTCGCTGGATATCCCGATTGTACCAAATTACTGAACTGAATTGCTCATGTATCTATGGAAGATGTTGGCCCTGAGCAAATACAAAAAATAACAATACTAATAATAGTTGATGCTGGATTATGCAAATGTTGTATTCAAATTTATGCAGCTTAAAAATGGACCAATTGGATCTCGCCAAGGTGGAATTTAAAAGCTGCATACATTTGCCTAATCCTGCACTTAATGGGAATTATTTGGGAATGGGAATTATTTGCATTTCATTGACCCTGATTTGGCGTGAATACAATAATAACAGTGACTGTTGAGTGAATGTAACAGATTCTATAGTCTTGTATAGGTATGGCTAGACTCTATTGTTGTACGGTTTTGTTTTATTGTAGAATTAAAAAACAAAAAAAACTATTGTTAAAAGAATAAACTATTCCTGTCTGAAACATGCAACAAATGTGGATGTAACATATGACCATGCAAATGGAGGGGTCCATGGCAATCTTTATTAACCCTTGGACGTCTATAGGCATTTTAGTACAAAATTACTTCTACCTGCTGTGGAGGTCCATAGAAATTTTTGTTTTCCCATAGGAGCGATTTCTAATCGCTATTGATTTGAAAAAGCTCTTGCTAATGCAATGCTATGGGGGATTTTTATAAAATCACATGGCTCTAGTGGGATCAAACCCATAGCATTACATTAGCTAGAGTTTTCAAATCGCAAAGCGTTCACAAAATCGCTCCTGGTGGGATTCTGGCCTAAAGGCATTTGGTACAAAGTTTTGGCTCAGTGTCAACCTACTTGGCTTCAGATACGGAAATAGTTACCAGCTGATGCTGAAATATGCAAAAGTTTCTGTAAACCTATACAGCTTGAAACTGGACCAATTGAATGCTTTCACTGCAAGATTTGAGTAGTCCTTTCACATTTTAAATTTTCATAATTACTGTATATTCCTGCGAATAAGACTACTTTTTAACCCTTGAAAATCTTCTGAAAAGTTGGGGGTCGTCTTATACGCCGGGTATCATTGATGCTGGGTGATACCCCCTATCCTGTTCCTGTCTCTCAGATCTTGCTGCTGAGGACTGTAGTGAAGCGGCGCAGGCACATATGTTTGAGTTCTGAGAGGCAGAGAGGGAGGTAATTAGGATACAAGGGTGGGCCATAGGGGTGAAAGAGGCGTATTTTATGGGCACAGCGCAATCTATTCTTCCATACCGCTCTGATAAACAGGGAGGCAGGGAGAGCTGACCAATCCACTTAGGGAGAGGAAGAGCTGACCAATCCAACCAGTCAATTGACTATATACTGTTATATACTGGGTACCACATACAGTACAGCACCAGTATATGATTTTTTTTGTATTTGGTGTACGTTGGAAAAGGGGTAGTCTTATACAGTGAGTATATCACAAACTCTATATTTTAAATGAAAAAGTTGGGGGTCGTCTTATACACCCAGTCGTCTTATACGCCGGAATATACGGTAGCATAGTACTCAATCCACTCAAAATGATTTGCACCTCAATGACAATTCCTACTGACTGATGTTGTCTTTTGTACATTTGGGCAAGACATTTAATAAGAATTTATTGTTGCAGGCAGTCTAAGCATTAAAGGGACACTTAAGTCAAACAAAAAAAATGAGTTTTACTCACCTAGGGCTTCCGGGAGCGTACGTACGAAAAGGGCGTCGGGAAAAAAGGGCGCATGGTATAAACGATAAATGTAAATATCGTTTATAGAAATTATTGTGTCGAATTTCGTTTATAAATAGTGTTTTATGAATTTATAAATCACTAAATAATGTGTATGAGATCGGCAATTCTTAAAACGTTAATCTTCCCTGTTTGTAAAGTGAAACTTATATTTTCGTTTATTAAAAACCCTCCCTGTACCTATCCCTAACCCCTAGACCCCCTGTTGGTGCCTAAACCTAAGACCCCCCTGTTGGTGCCTAAACCTAAGACCCCCCTGTTGGTGCCTAAACCTAAGACCCCCCTGTTGGTGCCTAAACCTAAGACCCCCCTGTTGGTGCCTAAACCTAAGACCCCCCTGTTGGTGCCTAAACCTAAGACCCCCTGTTGGTGCCTAAACCTAAGACCCCCCAGTTGGTGCCTAAACCTAAGACCCCCCTGTTGGTGCCTAAACCTAAAACCCCCTATGGATAATAATGTTTTACAGACATTAATAAATAAAAAATGTAAAGAAAAAAAATGTAAATTATTTTTTTGGGTGGATAATAATGTGTTAGAAATGTTTTAGAAATAGTGAATTATTATCTTCATAAACGTTATTCGTCACGGGCTCATTTTGTAAACTTAAATCATCACAAACATAGTTATAAATCCTTAAAAATCTCCGGGCGCCGTTATAAATCCTTAAAAATCTCCGGTGCCTTATTTTCCCCGTTCAGCGCCCATTAAACGATATTTATAATGGAAGTGAATGGGGCGCCCTTTTTGTCCACTTGTCTCATGCGCCCAAATCTACTGCTTCCCTTCCAATAGCCCCCTGCAGCTGTCCGGTGCCCTCGCCGTCTCCCTCCGATCCTCCTGGCCCCGCCGGCAGCCACTTCCTGTTTCGGCGACAGAAGCTGACAGGCTGGGGACGCAAGTGATTCTTCGTGTTCCTGGCCACAATAGCGCCATCTATGCTACTATAGCATATATCATATAGCAGCATAGAGGGTGCTAATGTGTCTGGGAACGCGAAGAATCACTCGCGTCCCCAGCCTGTCAGCTCCTGTCACAGAAACAGGAAGTGGCTGCTGGTGGGGCCAGGAGGATCGGAGGGAGACGGCGAGGGCACCGGACAGCTGCAGGGGGCTATTGGAAGCCCTAGGTGAGTAAAACTCATTTTTTTTGTTTGACTTAAGTGTCCCTTTAATACTTTTAATGTTGGCACAATGATGAGCAGGTAGACCTGAATATAATTTGACATTCTTCAAATAGAGAATGAAAACCTTGTGGAAACGTAACTCACCTTATATCTCAGCTCAAGGCAACTTAAAATATCTGGTGCTGCAGGTGTGAACATTTCAGGGATGCATTTAAGAGCAAAAGAAAGATTGGAAGCCAGATCATGGTCTCCATGTAGACTGTACTGCAGGGCTTTGCTCAGGATAGAATTCAGGACTAGAGGAGTGAACAGCTCACTGGGAGTGTGTCCTGTTACAAGCTGTGGAAGAAGAGAGTGGATCAGGTGATTTACATAGCACACACAAGTTTCAGAGTTATCTGCCTTTAACCACTTGAGGACCGTGGGCTTTACACCCCTTAAGGACCAGCCACTTTTTTTCCATTCAGACCACTGCAGCTTTCACGGTTTATTGCTCGCTCATACAACCTACCACCTAAATTAATTTTGGCTCCTTTTCTTGTCACTAATAAAGCTTTCTTTTCGTGCTATTTGATTGCTGCTGCGATTTTTACTTTTTATTATATTCATCAAAAAAGACATGAATTTTGGCAAAAAAGATTTTTTTAACTTTCTGTGCTGACATTTTTCAAATAAAGTAAAATTTCTGTATACATGCAGCGCGAAAAATGTGGACAAACATGTTTTTGATAAAAAAAAAACCCATTCAGTGTATATTTATTGGTTTGGGTAAAAGTTATAGCGTTTACAAACTATGGTGCAAAAAGTGAATTTTCCCATTTTCAAGCATCTATGACTTTTCTGACCCCCTGTCATGTTTCATGAGGGGCTAGAATTCCAGGATAGTATAAATAACCCCCAAATGACCCCATTTTGGAAAGAAGACATCCCAAAGTATTCACTGAGAGGCATAGTGAGTTCATAGAAGATATTTTTTGTCACAAGTAAGCGGAAAATGACACTTTGTGACAAAAAAAAAAAGTTTCCATTTCTTCTAACTTGCGACAAAAAAAAAATGAAACCTGCCACGTTCTCACTATGCCCCTCTCTGAATAACTTGAAGTGTCTACTTTCCAAAATGGGGTCATTTGTGGGGTGTGTTTACTGTCCTGGCATTTTGGGGGGTGCCTAATTGTAAGCACCCCTGTAAAGCCTAAAGGTGCTCATTGGACTTTGGACCCCTTAGCGCAGTTAGGTTGAAAAAAAGTGCCACACATGTGGTATTGCCGTACTCAGGAGAAGTAGTACAATGTGTTTTGAGGTGTATTTTTACACATACCCATGCTGGGTGGGAGAAATATCTCTGTAAATAACACATTTTTTTTATTTTTTTTTACACACAATTGTCCATTTACAGAGAGATTTCTCCCACCCAGCATGGGTATGTGTAAAAATACACCCCAAAACCCATTGTACTACTTCTCCCGAGTACGGCGATACCACATGTGTGGCACTTTTTTGCACCCTAACTGTGCTAAGGGGCCCAAAGTCCAATGAGTACCTTTAGGATTTTTACAGGTCATTTTGCGGAATTTGATTTCCAGACTACTCCTCACGGTTTAGGGCCCCTAAAATGCCAGGGCAGTATAGGAACCCCACTAATGACCCCATTTTAGAAAGAAGACACCCCAAGGTATTCCGTTAGGAGTATGGTGAGTTCATAGAAGATTTTATTTTTGTCACAAGTTAGCGGAAATTGATTTTAATTGGCTTTTTTTCACAAAGTGTCATTTTCCGCTAACTTGTGACAAAAAATAAAATCTTCTATGAACTCACCGTACTACTAACGGAATACCTTTGGGTGTCTTCTTTCTAGAATGGGGTCATTTGTGGGGTTCCTATACTGCCCTGGCATTTTAGGGGCCCTAAACCGTGAGGAGTAGTCTTGAAACCAACAATGTCGCAAAATGACCTGTGAAATCCTAAAGCAGTGGTTCCCAACCTTTTCCAGGTCGTGACACATCACGACAAACATTCAGATATCCGGGACACGTCACATCATGCCAAACATTCAGATATACATGACACGTCCCGTATGATAGAAAAGAGGGGCTCAGTAACAATCTGATGATGCTGCAGGCACAATGAGGGGCTCAGTAACAATCTGCTGATACTGCAGGCACAATGAGGGGCTCAGTAACAATGTGCTGATGCAGCAGGCAAAGTGAGGGGCTCAGTAACAATGTGCTGATGCTGCAGGCACAATGAGGGGCTCAGTAACAATGTGCTGATGCTGCAGGCACAATGAGGGGCTCAGTAACAATGTGCTGATGCTGTAGGCACAATGAGGGGCTCAGTAACAATCTGCTGATGCTGCAGGCACAATGAGGGGCTCAGTAACAATCTGCTGATACTGCAGGCACAATGAGGGGCTCAGTAACAATGTGCTGATGCTGCAGGCACAATGAGGGGCTCAGTAACAATCTGCTGATGCTGCAGGCACAATGAGGGGCTCAGTAACAATCTGCTGGTGCTGCAGGCACAATAAGGGGCTCAGTGACAATATGCTGATGCTGCAGGCACAATGAGGGGCTCAGAAACAATCTGCTGGTGCTGCAGGCACAACGAGGGGCTCAGTGACAATCTGCTGGTGCTGCAGGCACAACGAGGGGCTCAGTGACAATCTGCTGGTGCTGCAGGCACAACGAGGGGCTCAGTGACAATCTGCTGGTGCTGCAGGCACAACGAGGGGCTCAGTGACAATCTACTGGTGCTGCAGGCACAACGAGGGGCTCAGTGACAATCTGCTGGTGCTGCAGGTACAATGAGGGGCTCAGTAACAATCTGCTGATGCTGCAGGCACAATGAGGGGCTCAGAAACAATCTGCTGATGCTGCAGTGTCCCAGTATAGCTAGTATAGTGCCCCAGTATAGTACCCAAGTATAGCCAGAATAGTGCCCCAGTATAGCCAGAATAGTGCCCCAGTATAGCCAGTATAGTGCCCCAGTATAGCCAGTATAGTGCTCCAGTATAGCCAGTATAGTGCTCCAGTATAGTGCCCCAGGATAGCCAGTATAGTGCCCCAGGACAGCTAGTATAGTGCCCCAGTATATTGCCCCAGGATAGCTAGTATAGTGCCACAGGATAGCCAGTATAGTGCCCCAGGATAGCTAGTATAGTGCCCCAGTATAGCCAGAATAGTGTCCCAGTATAGCCAGAATAGTGCCCCAGTATAGCCAGAATAGTGCCCCAGTATAGCCAGAATAGTGCCCCAGTATGGCCAGAATAGTGCCCCAGTATAGCCAGAATAGTGCCCCAGTATAGCCAGTATAGTGCTCCAGTATAGCCAGTATAGTGCCCCAGGATAGCCAGTATAGTGCCCCAGGACAGCCAGTATAGTGCCCCAGGATAGCCAGTATAGTGCCCCAGGATAGCCAGTATAGTGCCCCAGGACAGCTAGTATATTGCCCCAGGATAGCTAGTATAGTGCCCCAGTATAGCTAGTATAGTGCCCCAGGATAGCTAATATAGTGCCCCAGGAAGGGAAGAGGACAATCCTGCGGCCGTCCTGCGGACCACAGGCAGGTTGGGGATCCCCGCCCTAACTCACCCCTCCATAGCCACCACTCCGCCCCTTCTTCTCCTCCCTGAGCCACTCATTCGCACCGTGGCTCCGTCCTCGATGCGCTGCCTCCGCCCTCTGCCTGTAGTTAGTGTACATCTAGAAGAAAATGGCCGCCGCATGTCTGCAAATGTGAACGGCGGCGGCCATTATCTTGTAGCCCTGAGAAGGGCGATCTGCGGGGGAGACGAGCAGGGGGAGCAGAGAGCGGCGACACATAGCTGGTGCTGCCGCGACACATGAATGTGTCGCGGCACACCGGTTGGGAACCTCTGTCCTAAAGGTACTCATTGGACTTTGGGCCCCTTAGCGCACTAAGGGCCCTTTTCCACTAGAGCGATTGTGATTGCTGAATCGCAAAATCGCAAATCGCTAGTGATTTTTAAATCGCTAAGGTTGCTACTTTATCATAGAAATCACGAGAAGTATTTTCCACTACAGTGATTCGATTTGGAAATCGCTAATCGCAAATCGCAATCGCTTGCTGGAGCGATTTTTACAATGATAATGCAATGCAAATGAAAATCGCAAATCGCAATCGCATAACAGAATTAATGAAAAATCGCAATCGCAATCACTGGCGTTTGTGATTTGTGATTGCGATTGCTAGTGGAAAAGGGCCCTTAGGGTGTAAAAAAGTGCCACATATGTGGTACCACCGTACTCAGGAGAAGTAGTATAATGTGTTTTGAGGTGTATTTTTACACATACCCATGCTGGGTGGGAGAAATATCTCTGTAAATGGACAATTGTTTGATTTTTTTTTACACACAATTGTCCATTTACAGAGAGATTTCTCCCACCCAGCATGGGTATGTGTAAAAATACACCCCAAAACACATTATACTACTTCTCCTGAGTACGGCGATACCACATGTGTGACACTTTTTTGCAGCCTAGGTGCGCTAAGGGGCCCAACATCCTATTCACAGGTCATTTTGAGGCATTTGTTTTGTAGACTACTCCTCACGGTTTAGGGCCCCTAAAATGCCAGGGCAGTATAGGAACCCCACAAGTGACCCCATTTTAGAAAGAAGACACCCCAAGGTATTCCGTTAAGTGTATGGCGAGTTCATAGAAGATTTTATTTTTTGTCACAAGTTAGTGAAAAATGACACTTTGTGAAAAAAAAAACAAATCAATTTCTGCTAACTTTTGACAAAAAATAAAATCTTCTATGAACTCGTCATACACCTAACAGAATACATTGGGGTGTCTTTTTTCTAAAATGGGGTCAGTTTGTGGGGTTCCTATACCGCCCTGGCATTTTACGGGCCCAAAACCGTGAGTAGTCTGGAAACCAAATGTCTCAAAATGACTGTTCAGGGGTATAAGCATCTGAAAATTTTGATGACGGGTGGTCTATGAGGTGGTGAATTTTGTGGAACCGGTCATAAGCAGGGTGGCCTTTTAGATGACAGGTTGTATTGGGCCTGATCTGATGGATAGGAGTGCTAGGGGGTGACAGGAGGTGATTGATGGGTATCTCAGGGGGTGGTTAGAGGGGAAAATAGATGCAATCAATGCACTGGGGAGGTGATCGGAAGGGGGTCTGAGGGGGATCTGAGGGTTTGGCCGAGTGATCAGGAGCCCACACGGGGCAAATTAGGGCCTGATCTGGTGAGTAGGTGTGCTAGGGTGTGACAGGAGGTGATTGATGGGTGTCGCAAGGTGTGATTAGAGGGGGGAATAGATGCAAGCAATGCACTGGCGAGGTGATCAGGGCTGGGGTCTGAGGGCGTTCTGAGGGTATGGGCGGGTGATTGAGTGCCCTAGGGGCAGATAGGGGTCTAATCTGATGGGTAGCAGTGACAGGGGGTGATTGATGGGTAATTAGTGGGTGTTTGGAGGAGAGAACAGATGTAAACACTGCACTTGGGAGGTGATCTGATGTCGGATCTGTGGCGATCTATTGGTGTGGGTGGGTGATCAGATTGCCCGCAAGGGGCAGGTTAGGGGCTGATTGATGGGTGGCAGTGACAGGGGGTGATTGGCGGGTGATTGACAGGTCATCAGGGGGGATAGATGCATACAGTACACGGGGGGGGGGGGGGTCTGGGGAGAATCTGAGGGGTGGGGGGGTGATCAGGAGGGGGCAGGGGGGGGGGGGGATAAAAAAAAATAGCGTTGACAGTGACAGGGAGTGATTGATGGGTGATTAGGGGGGTGATTGGGTGCAAACAGGGGTCTGGGGGGTGCTGTGGGCGATCTGGGGCAAGGGGGGGGGGGGGGGGAGAAATCGGTGTGCTTGGGTGCGACATAGGGTGGCTGCAGCCTGCCCTGGTGGTCCCTCGGACACTGGGACCACCAGGGCAGGAGGCAGCCTGTATAATACACTTTGTAAACATTACAAAGTGTATTATACACTTTGTATGCGGCGATCGTCGGGTTAACATCCCGCCGGCGCTTCCGTATAGCCGGCGGGATGTTGCAGCGGGTGTACGGAGACAGGCGCCGGCGGAGGATCGCGTCACGGATGACGCGATCGCTCCGCCCATGCCCTTACAAGGACCGCCGCCTCTGTGGGTGAGCTGGTCCTTGCGGGCTCCACTTCCCGGCCGACCCCTGTGCGTTAGGCGGTCGGGAAGTGGTTAAAGATGTATCCACAATGAGTCTTTTGTTCCACAACTAAATAGACCAAACAAAACAGAATAAGTCCATCATAACGTTCAATTAAAATCAGCTTCCAATTCCTTGTAGCCCATATGGTTTTCCTACCAGATTTTACCTAATGTCATCTGTGTAAAAATCACAAGTATGGGATCAGTCACAGCATGTACACCCTATAATTTGTAAGCTGTAAGTGCGAAAAACAAAAACAAAAACCAGTATTCTTCTTCTAGAAAACCAGTGCAGTGGTCACATCAGTCATCCAATTATGATGTCTGCACTGTTTTCTATATGGTCTTATCTACTGCTGTTACTGTCTCCTCAAAGTCAGAAGAGCCACAGCAAAGCCTCAGACTGGAGGGAAAAGGAAATGTAAATCATATGAACCATATCAGGCATTTTTTTCAAACTGGATTTTTTTTTTAAAGTTAGGAAAGCAGAACACAAAAGAAATCAGTGTAGTTACAAAGGTTTACAGTTTCCTTGTATAGCATATCTCTATATTTGACAGGCTCACTAAAAATTCCTGGAAAATGTTAACTTGATACCATGTAAAACATCTTCTTACAAGCCTTATGCAATTCATACCTTGTAATGATGAAAACCAATGTGTTCTGGGTCACCCTGAGCTGCTTGGGTATTTTGTTGTACTGGTCCAAGCCCTATCCCATAAAGTAGGGGTGTCCAAACTTGAGAGAGCTAGGGGCCTATCTAGCAAAATGAAACAATTTTTGCTGATTGCTGTTAGGTAAACCATGCCTGTGACATTTTGTCAAATAAAACATTTCCACGGGAGATAACCCATATACCGTGTGCTGTCAGCACAGAGGCAGCTGCTGATCGGTGGCTGTTACTGCTGTTGGACCCTGCATGCGGCACTGCAGCTATTTTGGAATTAACAACTGTACAGAGCTTTGGGTACCACCAGAAATGGCTTGCCAGTGTAACCTGTTTTGACTCTTATTCCGCCCCCAAGAGGAATCCACCAGACACTGACGTAAATGCAAATATCAAGAATTTATTTGTGACCTGAACAAATGGTCAACTGGTAAGTGTTCAACCAAAGGTAATAACTCACAATATATATATTCCTTCACATTATATATCCAGTTAAATTTTTTCTTCACAGCCGGAGCATTGGTAAAAGCTGAGGAATAAAGTTCAGGTTACTCATACATACTCTTACAAGTAAGTGGTCCACAACGGTTCTATCTTCCTATTACATTCATCAACTATTACATTCATCTAACATAATACCATATTCTCGTGACTGCGGGCTTGGGCAGAAACAGGTCTACTGAGAAATGCTCGCACGCGCCATCTCATGCGCCTATTTGGTTCTGCCAGCTGCTAAGTCTTATTCTAGCAAGGCGAAATTTCGCTACCAAATCGAATATCAAATACAAACGTCAGTACATAACAAAAAAACACTTTGTCCCCTAAAAGGGGCTACACCAGTATGCATTAGACCCCCGGGTTGGACTTTGGACATGCCTGCCATAAAGCCATATCAATATCTGCCATGCACTGATGAGGACCAGCAGTCAGAAACAGGCTGCCTGCATATTGGGCTGATGTGGCTCTGTAAAGTTTACAAGCTATATCCTTGCTATACACCAGTGGTTCTAAATGTAAGCCTGGCTTCAGGGGCATTAAGAGATCATTTTCATATTCAGTAGTGATGCACTGCTGTAAGCCACAGGGCCATATCTTTTTGCTGAACTCGCCAGCGCTAAGCACGGGCGAGTTCTTAATATAGGTGATAGGGGCATCGCCTAATCCTATTTAACTTAAGACCCCCCCCCAGGCGGAAAAGAACTAGCTTGTTCTTTACACGCTATCCAATTGTCCTTTTCATGAGTGTTTGCTTAGACCAGGTCTAAAAATACTATTGCATGTGTTGTGCCGCTGCATCTGGGGGTCTCCTTTAATAAGGAGACCCCCAGAGCTCCCAGTCGGGTTGCCACACATCATGTCATAGAGGCAACAGGAGCCCCGATGGTGTAGTACATCACAACAATGAGTTAGATTGCTAGAGTAAAAGTTGGTACTCACAAAGGAAGCTTGCAGGCGGGCAACCAACCACGGTAGGCAGGTGGAAATGCACAAACTCGACTCCACTCTGGTGTCCAGAAGGACTGGACGCAGCCGCTCTCTTGGAACAAAAAATTCTAGATGGTTGTAGGGGTGCCATGTCATTGGCTCAGACAGTGGACCAATGGGGAGCCCCGGCTGCAGATTCAAAGATGCTTTGCCCGGGCTCCAAAGCACACAGTAATTACAGTGACAGATACACTGTAATTATGCGGCGGAACTTGCGGTGGGTGATTAGCGGCGGTATGTATAATGACAGGGGTGACAGCGCAGCTACATGGGGAGCTTTAGAGATGTGCGGTGACCCGACGGGGAGCTCTAGGAGTCTCCTTATTAAGAGACCCCAGATGCTGCGGTGGAAGATGGTGGCGGATGTTTGGAGAGTGTGCACATGTGTAGTAAGCGAGGCCATGGTGCTGAAGGACGGCACCACAGCGTAAACCTTGCTCCCCATTGCTCGAAAAAGGGAGCATCGCTCAGGCTTTTGCCGTGGTAATGCTCCCTAAAGATCGGCCATCGCGTGAAGGAAATGGGCAATAGGATTTGCCAGTAATCCTTGCGCAATGGCAAGGTGATAAGTAGCTCGCATCTGGAAGCTACATATCACCTGGAATAGAATATGGCCCACAGACACTCACTTAAAGTTGAATTATTGCGAAAACCTATTTCAAGAAGGCATATCAGTGTGAGCGATGGAGTAGCGTTTGAGGAGGGCTTTTGGGACTCTTAGTTCCCTATACTTTCCTAGTGGTCCTGGATCACCTTGAGCTGCTTGGGTATTCTGTTTCTCTTATCCTTGTATGATGCATTAGAGGTGTTGCATTTTTGATACATGGAATTGATGACATGAAAATAGTTTTTACTGTACTTTATTTTCTATAGAAGGATTTTAAGTTCCCTTAGGTCCCTTAGGTCCACTTGACATAACTTAGAACCTGGTGTTGCTCCACATTGTAAATGAGCATATTTTGTACCCTGTGATGGATGTCTTTATCATAGGCTTGCTCATCAGCTTACTTTTCAGAATCAGTTTATTTAGCTACAAATGGCTGACAATGTACTTCTAGCACCATCTACTAGACCAGACTATCTTAACCAGGGTTCCTGGAGAACTCTGCAGGGGTTCCTTGGCATTTTTCCCCATCGTGGGGAAAAGCGGAATAGAGCACACTATAGTAGGGGGTACTGTAAAAAGAAGCACTAAATTGGGGGGGTCAGGAGACAGTATGAGTGGCAGTGTAATAGGGGGTAGGGAAATTAACAGCCACACATACTTTTAAAGACCATGCCTCCTGCAAAATAAATGCAGGGGTTCCTTGAGATCCAAAAGTTATTTGCAGAGTTCCTCCAGGGTAGAAAGATTGAGAAAGGCTTTACTAGACCCTGGCTATATGATTAGACTTACATCAAATGCTAGCTAGATAGGTTGTGGAGCTCACTTAGGGACAAGCTATTTTCAGGGAAATGGAAATAGTTGTGAACATAATGGAGGTAAGGGCAGCATTCTTCACCCAAACTACAGGCACATCAAAGGCAAGTTTGTTCAAATCATTCTCAAGAAACAACAGTATCATACATAATGAGTCAAGGGGGTGCATTACATTAAACACAGCCTTCCTTCTAGCCATTATTTCAGCAGAGTTTCTGAAACCTACGCTTTGTCTGTTAAAATACTTTATCCTGTTTTCTTTACAGAAAGAGGGCAACTGTTTTTTTTTAAGGTCTCTTTGCCATCCTTCCAATTCCATCAGAACACTAGACTACCCTCTCTAGAAAATTCTTCAAAAGTGCTGATAGTTCATTCACACGCACAAAGCAGGTTTCCAACAGGGATCAGGACTCAATCCCTTTGGTGACAGTTTGGGGCTGAATGCCATGCAGACGCCGGACCATAGCATTGCAACATATTCCATTGCTATGGGGGCAGCAGGGATAGCTATGGATGGAAGCCTACCAGCTCCTGTAAAAATCAACATTCAGGAATGGTAGCATCACAGGCAGTATACTCAAATTTCACAGCTAAAATCATATACAAGAGAGCATGTTGATCTTTATAAAGCACCTTCCTCTCACATACAAAGTGGATCCAGAAGCTCAGAATACTCACTGCCGCTGTTACAGTTGATAAACTGTAAGTTATCTATATATTGTTTTATAATACCCACCCATATTGTACTAGCCATCTTCCATCGGTAACTAACATATATTCTTTAGGAAACTGAAAAAGTGTATACTTACTTACCTGCCCCTAATTTTCCCCCTAAATGTCCTGATGCTTATTCATAGCAACATATAGATTTCCCACACTAGTAGTCTCTGTGACCATAGTTATCAGATCTTAGAGGGCTAGGATGGCGCTTCTTAGATAGCCCAGCATTTTGGGGTTGACGGGCAGAGCCCATCAATAGGCATTAGGAAAATAAAAAAACTATAGATAGGTAAGAATACAATTTGCCGCTAAAGTATTACTTTAACGTTGCTATGAGTTGGTCTCTTCTCTTTACTTTAGCTTTAAATACTTTACAAACCTTTTCAAAGAGTTGGTCACTAAGTGATTGTGCAAATTCCCCATCTTCCATCAGTAGAAAGTGTCTTATTGCTTCAAAATGTTTCTCCATGTTTAGCTCTACAAAAAAGTAATCCACCACTGCTTTGTTCACAAGCGAAACACTAGAAAACAGAATTAAAAAGCAAATGTAAAGTCATAGTAACTTGTTACCATACATAAACTCCGATATTAAAGTTTGAATAGCCCAGACAAATACAGACAGCATCATTTAAAATTGATTTATTAAGTAAAGAGGTAGAAAAATAAAAAGACAACTGAAATCTGACCATTTGACCATCTGATCAACCTTTTGGGTACCGAGCGTAGTAAATCCTACTCTGCACTTGTGGCTGCCTAAGCCTGATGCGGCGTAGGATTTATGCCACCTGCTTTGAATGATCCAGGCGTGATTGTGCATATATGACAGCCGACATCTCCCCTCACTGATCAGGAGCCATGACAATTAGCTCCTGATCACATGATCACTACGATCGACGGCCGGTCATAATGATCACGGAAAGCAGCAGCGATAGGAGGGGAAGAAAAAGAATAGGACTCACCTTCCTACCGTTCCCCTTTTGATCTTCACTCCCCTCCGCTCTGCCTGGCATCTGTGCTCGCTCTGCCTTGAGGGTCAGGTCCCGGCTTGATGACGTCATCAAGCCAGGACCCGGAACTTAGCAGCAGTACGAGCAGGGATGTCGGACAGAGAGGAGGAGGTTAGAGCTGTTCATAGCTGGAGTTTGGGAGGCGAGTAAAGGCTGCTGGCTATATTGGGGACACCTGGCTAGATTGGGAACACCGAAGCCTAGAAATCTACACTGGGGATACAGCTGCCTGGTCCTCCAAATGTGCCCCTCCCCCATATGTAAAATGTGCTGGTCCTTAAAGGGAACCAGAGATGAACGTTTAACACAAAATAAACATATCAGTCGATAGCCTGTAAAGAATAAATGCTCTACCTGATAATTTTGCCGCTCTGGTGTGCCTTTTTTAGTGTTTTTTATCCATTATTGCTTCAGGAAAAATCAAATATGGCCGCCGGCTCATATCCCTTCTCCTTCCGGGTTATGAGTTGTTCTGGATGTGCTGTCTAGGCTATATGAAACTAGGCTGCTATCTAGGCTAAATGCAGCCTTTCATCTGTGTGCTTTCATTTTGGTATGATGTACAGCTGCCTGTAGGAAGTCTCTCTCATAGGAATGAAACTGCAGTCATCATCAGTATCTAGTGCACACAGAGCACACAGGGATCATATTGCAGCCACAGAGCTTCTTTCTCAGCAGGAGCAGCCCCTCCAATGTCATCACAGCTCTCAGTATGCAAAGCAGGAAATCTAAGCCAGGAGGTGGCAGGCTTAGGCTTGAAAAGACTCCACAGAAGAGTGACTCAGTTATAATGATTCCAGATTAAACCTAGACTGAATCAGTCTTCTTATCACAGCTGCTAATAGACTAATTAAGCAGATAACAATGAAACTAAAAGCAGGGTAGGTGTTTACTGTCATGTTCCCACTGAGAAATGTAATAAAATACATGAGGGTGCTTCGTCTCTGGTTCTCTTTAAGGGGGGTAAGGCAGATGGTCCAGAGAAGGTTAACAGAAAAACCAAAATATTTATTTGCACTCATTTCTACAGATCCAGTGATTTTACGCAAGGTTAGTAGACCACTGAAAACAGATCACCTAAAAACTAACATGAAATTTACTCATAATCATTAGCCTGCATTATACGGACACTCAAGTGGAAAAAAAAACACAAACCTTTATGATAAAATGAATTTTACGTGCATTACGGATAGTTGATAGAACATTAGTAGCAAAGAAGAGAGTCCCATTTTTATTCAGGTATATAGCTTTTTCTTTATAACATTGCATCATTCTCTAATATTTGCAGTTTACAAACTAAACTCTGTATTTTAACCACTTGATGACCTAGCCTTTACCCCCCCCCTTAAGGACCAGCACTGATTTTGCTGATCTGTGCTGGGTGGGCTCTACAGCCCCCAGCACAGATCAAACACCAGGCAGAGCGACCAGATCGCACCCCTTTTTTCCCCACTAGGGGGATGATGTGCTGGGGGGGTCTGATCGCTCCTGCCTGCGTGTGGCTGGTGGGGGGGGGGGGGGGGGGTGGGCACCTCAAAGCCCTCTCCACCGCAGGATTCCCCCTCTCCCTCTCCTCCCTCCCTGCCCCGGAGATCGGAGGCTGCACAGGAATGGATCTGTCCTGTGCAGCCTCTAACAGGCTCCTGCCTGTCATGTGATAGCGATCCCCGGCCGCTGATTGGCCGGGGATCGCTGATCTAGTACAACGCTGCTACTGTTAGCAGCGTTGTACAAATGTAAACAAAGCGGATTATTTCCGCTTGTGTTTACATTTAGCCTGCGAGCCGCGATCGGCGGCCCGCAGGCTATTCACGGAGCCCCCCCCCCCCCCCCCCGCCGTGAATTGACAGGAAGCAGCCGCTCGCGCGAGCGGCTGTTTCCTGATTAATTAGCCTGCAGCCGGCGACGCAGATCTGCGTCGCTGATGCTGCAGCTGCCACTTTGCCGACGCGCGTTATAAGTGCGCGGTCGGCAAGTGGTTAAACTATGAAACAGAGCAGAACTAATGATCCTTTGAACTTTCCTGCAGTAAAAGCTTAAACAAACAAGAAACAGAGACAGTTTAAGATAAGTGCTTCAGAAAACAGCACTGTAGCCAACCAAGCTTCGTCGGAGAGCTCAGAGAAGCTCTTTTGCATAGATAACAACTGTTTCTTTACTCTTCCTACACTGGAAACAATATGAGACTCATATCTGCACTACTAATGTTCTATTAGCTGTACTACACATACAAATAATTACATTATAAGTTTATTTTCACTTCAGATTCCCTTTAAATTCTTACGGATAGAACACTAGACTACTAACACTGCGCACTCTCTTAACCGTAACTTGACCCAGTCCTGAATCCTGATCCTAAAACCTGAATAATTGATTCACCTGAACCCAAGCATTTGACATACACCCAACCATGAGCTACATTATCACAAAACAGCCAATGCTTCTTGCTTCAAGATCACAGGTGTTTCAGTATGAGACAATCCACTGAACAGGTGCTGGATGTATGCAATGTAAAAAAAAGGTCAGATCTCAAATTTTCGTCACAGTTCACTTTGAAAATGCCACCAGACAGCTATGCCAGCTATAATATAAACTCCCCCGGCCTCTTGCACACTACATGCGATTCCAATTTTTTATATGATCTGATTTTTGATTCCGAAAAAAAAAAAAAAAGTACTACATGCTGCTATGTTTTTTAATTGGAATCAAATCAAAAATTGGATCGTATATAAAATTGGAATCATATGTAGTGTGCAAGAGGCCTTATTCCAATTTTCTGAATCACTGAACAATTGTGTAGGTGTTCTGACTACTGCTCTGCACATTTGTTCTAGATACATTACTCAGAAGGTACTCCTGGCAGAAGTTCTTCATTACAACTCAACAGCACAAGCAGAGGAGCTTTTCAGTTGTAATCCTATTGGGTGACATTTTTCCAGGTGCTCACATGCAGAGTTCTACCAACTCTATAACTTGTATTCTATAACGGGCAGGTTACACACCTTGCATTCAAAACAGGTACAGTAAAGGGGGGCGTTAGCTTCAGCATAAGTTGTGCACAAATTATCCCTAATAGACTCTCCAACGGCCATTTCCTTCTGCTGTACAAAACTTAAGTATACTTCAGGCTAGCTGCCTCCAGGGGTGTCAGCTTGCATTCAAATTTTAGAATTTAGATTAGTGTTAGCACATAATTTGCATCTGATTTGTATTCAAGGTGTGTATTTAGCCCCAAGGGGCTGGGCATATCTCTGGAGCTTTCACTTCACTTGCAGCCTGTGAGCGCTGCCCATTGCTTGCTGTCTTCTGAACAAATGTGTATACCATTTATGGCTAGCTGCACCAGGTAAGGATTATGATTTTAATTTTAGACTAGCTAGGGTTCACTGTTGGATATGTTTCACTGTTGAATATGTTTCACTGTTACATTAGTTTGAGGTTTTAACCTTTTTTTTTGGACAATTTTCATTATTTGAACATGCTTCACTTTTTTATATGTTTCACTGCTAGATTAGTGGTTAGTTTCTCTCCTATGGGGCACGTCACCGCCGTTGGAGAGTCTATTAGGGATAATTTGTGCACAACTTATGCTGAAGCTAACGCCCCCCTTTACTGTACCTGTTTTGAATGCAAGGTGTGTAACCTGCCCGTTATTTGAGCTCTGCATACCTGTGCAGGTAGTCAATTCAGGTGCAGCGTCTGTTTGGAAGCGCTGCCATTTCCTTCTGCTGTACAAAACTTAAGTATACTTCAGGCTAGCTGCCTCCAGGGGTGTCAGCTTGCATTCAAATTTTAGAATTTAGATTAGTGTTAGCACATAATTTGCATCTGATTTGTATTCAAGGTGTGTATTTAGCCCCAAGGGGCTGGGCATATCTCTGGAGCTTTCACTTCACTTGCAGCCTGTGAGAGCTGCCCATTGCTTGCTGTCTTCTATAACTTGTATTATAGTACATTCCTAGGAAACCACATTCCAAGGACACATTTTTAGGCAGGAGAGGTTCCCTGATTCAAATACAGTCGGTCATCCATTTTCCTTGCCCCCATCCTCATTATTTCAGCCACTACAGTGTGTGCAAGTAATTTTTGTGAAACACTCACTGGGAAACCACGGGCGCAGTGACAGAATACTTCATTAGCACTGGCAATGAGAGAAGCTCAATGAGCATAACAGCGGTCTCATCAGTGGCTGACCGCATGTCTGGGTCCACAGGGAAAGAAAACTCTCTCGGCATCACACGACTGAGCATTTGAAGAACTGGAGGCTCCGCTGCATAAGGAAAAAAAAAAAAAAAAGACACAATGGCTGGGTTATGATATGCATGCTCTGCATTTACAGATCCACAGGATTAATATGCTATATTACGTATGCTATGTTTACATTCTCACAGAGATACACTTACACATTAACTCATAACTGTCTTGATATTTCTCCAGGCTGTATCTGTCTGCCAGTGACTGAATATAATCTTGCTCTTTATGCCAAGTTTTGACTTGAATCTGGTCCTCTTCGTCATCCTTAGACACCTGCTCTTCATGTAAAACATCTGCATTGTTGCTGGTTTCCCCAGATTTGTCTGCAGGCTCATCCTGTCACACACAAAGATCCCTTACAGTTTAAGGAACAGCTATCCAGAACACAGTTTAAATCTGTACTGAAATAGTTTTACACAGACACACACACCAAAGCCTGGTACATACGTTCAATTATGACTGGCCAATCAATGACCAATTTTACCACCTCCATATGGTATAAGCGTCAACAAATATTGAATACTATAAGAGGAATTACCAACTAGTGAGGTAAATTAACAATTTGTATGGTAATACCTCAATAAATATCAATTCACAAATATTAGAGCATGCGGTTTTTCAAGTGGGATACTTTGTATTTTGCTTACTACAAGAAAATGTATGCATGCTCAACACCAAGCTTAACCCTTACAAGTCTGGCTGTGCAAATCTGGCTAAATTGGCTTATCATGAGGCATTGCTCATGCAAAAATGCATTCGCTTTCGCATGCCATACTTTGCATGGTCAAAAACTAATACCGCGAAGTGGTTGCCCTGCGGGAATTAGTTCATGCTACATAGCACTATCCAGGAGCACCACGGGGAGGCTTCCCAATGCCCCCATACAACCGGGGGGGACTGCGGGGCCCCAGGCTCTCTCACTGCCTAGGGACCACCGTGTTACCTCGGAGGGGGAGGCTGGGTGGAGCGGACGACTCCCCCAAGCGTGGCCAGCGCCGGGGGGGGGGGGGCATCCGCACCTACCTCCCAAAAATTAAAAACAGGCACTTACCTTAACGTCCATTGCGTTCTGCTACTGCGCATAAACTTGGGGGCACTGCATGGGAAAGGAATGAAGTATGGGTCACCCCAAGCTGAGGGCTCAGGGCTGGCTCGCACACATCACTCCAGAAGGGGGGGGAAACAGGCACAGACAGGTTAAGCATTTTGAATTTCTGACCTTTGGAGGCAGGTGGTGGATGGCTTGCTCTAGGTGGTGTGAGCCCGGGAGTGGGCTGTCTGTGCCTGTCCTCCCCCCCCTTCTGGAATGATGTGTGTGAGCCAGCCCTGAGCCCCACAGCTCGGGGTGACCCATGCGTCACTCCTTTCCTATGCAGTGCCCCGAGTTGATGCGCAGTAGCAGAACGCAATGGACGTTAAGGTAAGTGCCTGTTTTTAATTTTTGGGAGGTGGGTGCGGATGGCCCTCCCCGGCGCTGGCCACGCTTGGGGGGGTCGTCTGCGCTACCCAGCCTCCCCCTCCGGGGTGTTGCTGTGGTCCCTAGGCAGTGAGAGAGCCTGGGGCCCTGCAGCCCCCCTGGTTGTATGGGGGCATTGGGAAGCCTCCCCGTGGCGCTCCTGGATAGTGCTATATAGCATGAACCAATTCCCGCAGGGCAACCGCTTCGCGCTATTAGTTTTTGACCCTGCAAAGTTTGGCATGCGAAAGCAATTGCATTTTTGCATGAGTATGCCTCATGATAAGCCATTTTAGCCAGATTTGCACAGCCAGACTTGTAAGGGTTAAGCTTGGTGTAGAGCACGCATACATTTTCTTGTGGTTAAATACTTTGTATTTTACCTACAGCCTGGAGCTGTCGGTAACTCACATTCAGCCATTTGGTAATCTGGACAGGCAAAAGGTGACAACCAATAGGAGGGGCTACCCTGTCCTACTCCCTACCCCATTGGTGCTGATATACTTCTGGGCGGGACAGCAGTAAAAAAAAAAATACGCAAAAAACGCAAGATGCATAACACATTCATACAGGTTTCCCCTGAATCCCTTTACACATTTATAGAATACAGAGAGAGGGCCTTCTAGTGACATGCATGCAGATCTAAAGGGACACTGGGGGTGCCTTTTAATGTTGTAAGCTGTCCCAAGCAGCTCTAGCAAAGGAACAGCTCATTTTAGGTACAAACCTGGAGAATCAGCACAACTCTGGCCAGAAGTGGGAGAACATCACCATAGATAGAAGAACACAGCTTGCTGCTGACACCTGCTCCACAGCTGGTTTACCCTTCTACTTTTCACTGAACAGGTCTTAGTGAATTAAAACCATGTTTTTTGGTAAATTGCCAAACTATAACCACATGTGTGAAAATTTTAGTGAACTCGGGGGAAACAAAAAGTCCAAAATACCAAATGCGATATTTTACATACATTTTTTTTTTTTAACCAAACAGGTCTTCGTGAACTGAGCTCAATAGGTAATATGGGCATTTTCTATCTACTTCAGGCACAGATTTGTAGAAAGTATGCAATACTGCACTGTGAGTTTTGTCACCGTACCTGAGTCCACTTGCCATCAGAAACAGCAGGAGCCATTTAGGCTTAGTTCACACATAAAAGGTGTACAGTTCCATTCCAGTCCTATCCTGTCAGTTTTCATTAGCTTTGTATGGCTGGATTTACACATAAATCTGTACAGTTCCGTTTCAGTCCTGTCAGTTTTGCACAGGTTCTCTATGGCTAGGTTCACATATAAAAGGCATACAGTTCCATTCCGGTCACGTAAAACTGATAAAAAACGAATGCAAACCTGACAGGAAAAGACTGGAGCAAAACTGTGCAGATTTATTTGTGAACCCGGAGTTACACCTACAAGTGATTTCACTGCAGTTGTTTTAGTTACAAACCATGGGGAAAAAAAAAACAGCCAGGAAAAAAAATCACAATCTCTTTAATACTCTACATTTAATTAACGAGCTCAGTATTTCAATAATACTATCTCTATATTATAAACTATATATGAATGAAGCGCTTGTTCATAAAGTATCTTCAAACATTACCTGAGGTTTTGTAAGGGATTCTGGAGAAAGTACTCTGCCATCTTCAGTCATATCTAGAGCAATGAAAAAAGAAAAACATGGAAACAGATTACAAAAAGATTAATGTAACAATTTTTTCAGTAACACTCATTTTATTTGTACTACAACATTTAATGTTATCTCCTACTTCTGTTGGCACTGCAGAAATGACTAAGCATCAAAACGTTTTCCATACACTGTCTGAGATACTACCCCGAATTATATATACATACACAACCATAAAACAGGAATGGATAAAGTTATAAAAAGTTTTGTAACAAAACTGAAGTTTCAAAAAAACATGTCAAACGTAGGAAAGAAAGAAAACTGGATTTAAAGGAAACATCCAAGCTCCTCGAAAAAAAAAACAAAATCCACTTACCCAGGGTTTCCTCCAGCCCCTGGCAGCCATCCTGTGCCTTCACCGCAGCTCCAGGGCCTCCCGTTGTCCCGCGCTGCAGAAGCCGACCTGGAGAGATTGGCTTCCTGGTTGGCTTCTTCTGCACTCCTCCGCGTGGGTCACGTGGTCCGGTCGACGTCATCAGCATTGTACTGCGCAGGTGCAGTAGTTCTACGCCTGCACAGTATGATGCTATTGACGTCGGCCGGACCACGTGACCCGCGCCGTGGAGCGCAGAAGGGGCAATGGGATATTGTTTTTTTGGGGAGCTTGGACCTTCCCTTTAAAATTACTATAAGTTAAAAAAGAATTATGTACAAGCAAGGCCAGATTTACCATAAGGCACTGTAGGCACGTGCCTATAAGCGGCTGATGACGGAAGGGCGGCTCACTCCCCTCCCCCAGTGCCTCTCTCCTGCCTAACCTTTGCAGAGTGTAAATGAGAGTTTACTCACCCTGGTTTCAGCATTCCACTGACCAATCTCACTTTAGTCGGGGGAACCTCTAGCTAATTAATACGGAAGATAGCTCTGGCTACCTAATACTAAGGGGCACCTGTAGCTACCTATGACAGGCAAGGGAAGTTAGGGAGAAGTGACAGCAGGGACAGCCTGCACACTTGCAGTGTGGTTCGGCAGGTGTTTGTAGGTTCATGGAGGGCGAAGTCTAGGGCGCAAGGACATCTGTGCCTATAGGCTCCTCTGAGGTAAATACGGGCCTGTGTACAATACCTCTTTGTTACAACATATTATTATTTATTGTATTTATAAAGCACCAACATATTACGCAGCGCTGCACAATAGAATAATGGGTTAGCATACAAGGTAGGACATGCAAGGAGCTCATCAGCAAAGCACACCGAGTCCTGAGTTCAAATCCAGGAAGCAACCTAACATATATAAAAAAAAATTGCCGCTAAATTTATTACGAGGGTGTTTTGGAGACACCACTATCCATACGTATATTGCTATATTATTTTTACATTGTCTGCTTCCCACAATACGCTTGTTTTTAGTGTTTTTATTTTGTTTGTATAAATAAAGATTGCTTTTTCAATATTGTCATATATTAGAGTGGTGCAGTCTTCTTTTGAGGACTTTTCTGTTCTCTTCTAGTTTTGTGTCTCCATTTGTAGGGGTCCTTTCTACACACTCATACATTTTTACTAGTTGTTTTGATGGTGCTTTCATATTTTTTGTGTTTATTGTAACTCCACACGTGTCAAGCACAGACTGTTACTCGGTGGCAGATGATCTCAACATGTCAAGTTTGATCTGTCTTGATGGGGAGCCTGTCTAGCTCTGGTAACGGCAGCTGCCTGTCTAGCGCTGGTAACGAGCGCTGCCGCGTCCAGCTGGTGCAAGAGCAGTTGACAAGCTGACAGGCGGTGAATTCACCGTTGCCTGTCAGTTGCCTGTCTGAAAGAGGCCTTAGAAATCATCCTAGCAATGGACTAAATTTTGCATTTCCATTGGGCCACTTAGTTGTCGCTATAAAATTAGTAACAGAAGTCTTCAATTTCTTTGAGAAGTTCCACCAACAGCAAGGATGGACAACCTGATAGGACATGTCACTCCAACTAGAAGTTTTTTAACCTCCCTGGCGGTAACCCCGAGCTACGCTCGGGCTACCTGCCGGGAGCTCAATGCAGAGCAATAGAGCGCAGCAGACATTTTTACTCAACTTCCGGGGGATCCAGACGCAGGCAACCATTCTACTTCCTCTCTACGGAGGCTCTGAATCACTCTGGTGAGATTGCCGTCAGTGATCTCACTTCAGAGTTACAGCTCCACCAGGAGGATGGAGGTAAAATTGCAGCGCTGGAGCCCCGGGAGGGGAGTGAGTGCTGAGGCTGTTGCTGGCTTTCTGGTAGAATGATTTTTTCCTGGTATGTTCAGAAAAGACCCTGAAAACCAGAAATAATCATACCGCCAGGGAGGTTAAAGTACTCCGCATAGTGAAAAGTAACATTCCAGGAACGCTGAAGCTATGTGCTACACAGCAAATATATTGACCCTCCCAATTGATCTTGTGCCTCGTGACCTATCTTTAATGCAAGGAGCGTGCCTTATCTTTTTCTTCTCCTGTTTGTGTTGCCTACATTCACAAAGTACGCATTTTAGAATTCTAGTGCTCACCTGCTTGAAGTCTCCCATCTTCATTCTCTGTTACACTGGGAGGTGACAACACAGTTAAAGGATCTGATGAAACGGTTTTCTCTGAAGAAAGATCTTCTGTTGCTGCAGTTTCAGAATCTCTTCTAGCGTCTTCCCTTTCGCCATGCAATACATTTTGAACTGAGGAGTCAGGTGAATGGGCAGTTTGCGGCTCAGGAGTCTCCATGTGGCTTACTGAAGGAGACCATTCTCCAATTTTAATGCTTGATTGTGATGCATGCCCAAAAGGGTTCCAGCGAGGTTTTATAGGTTCTATGTCTGAAACAAGGCTGCCAATTTGTATATGAGACTGTGATGCATGTCCATGAATGTTCCACCTAGGTCTTGAAGATGCTACTTCTGAAACATTCTCTCCAATCTTAATGTTAGCATCAGATGCATGTCCATGGACATTCCAGCGTGGTCTTAAGGGTTTCACATCAGATACATTTTCACCAACCTTGATATTTGACTCAGATGCATGACCATGAATATTCTGCCTTGGTTGTAAGGGCTCTACATCAGAAGCATACTCCCCTATTTTTATGTGACCTTCGGAGACGTGACCATGGATGTTCATGAGAGGTATGGAAGGCTGGACATCAGACATAAAGTCACCAATATTTATATGAGAGTCAGAAGAATGACCATGCATGTTCATGAGAGGTATGGAAGGCTGGACATCAGACATGAAGTCACCAATATTTATATGAGAGTCAGAAGAATGACCATGCTGACTAGGCAATGGAAGGAAGACTGGTGCATCAGGAACATATTCTCCGACTTTAATATTAGCATCTGATGCATGTCCATGAATATTCCATCGTGGCCTACTATGTTGTTCATCAGATGCATACCCCCCTATTTGTATATGCCCTTGAGAAATCTGTGTAAATGGAACTGGTTTAAGCACTGTGGTAAAGTCATAATCACTTAGAGGGGAAACATTCTGTAGTTCTTTGGTTTTTGCAAGATCTGAGCCTATGTCCTTTAAAGCATCATCCACGTGTGAAAGATCACCAGTTTCTTCAGTGCCCTGTTTTTCAGAGTCTGAAACCGGAAGAAAATCTGCAAAGTCCACATCAGGACTAAAATTTGGCTGGCAGGAACCTGCATCTTCCATCTCATTTAAACTTGGAGAAGGCTCTGTATATTCTAAAGGCAAGGTTATATCATGTGCGGCAGTAAGAATGTCGTCCTTGGCTTCTTCTTTGTTAGCATTATCCTCTGAAGACTTTTGTTCAACAGGTAATGCCTAAGGAAAAAATATGAAAAAAATACTGGATTACAATATTATAATTGTATAGTTGATCCTGCTACAGAACTCTTTTTGTTGCACACTATGAGTTGGGAAATGTAAAAACCAGTGGACCCAGCTATAAGCCATTTATAAAAACGTTTTTCTATGAAAATTGGAAACTGGGAAAATTGACACAAGGAGGTGCCTCAACAACTTGGCCCTGGAACTACATGCTCACAGCTGTAAAACCCTTAGGGCCCTTTTACACTGAGGTGGTGCGGTACTGCAGCATAATTTTAACCTATGGGGAAGTTCACACTCCCCACGTTGCGGTACGCTGCGCCGGAATTGCCCTAATTGCGCTTCAATACCTACGTTACCTCGCGGCTCTTGCGGAAGTCATAAAAGCCTATGGTAACGCACATACATTTTTTTTACAAACACACAGTTATCAGAGTCACGCATGTGCGGAAGAGTATTTTAGAAATATGCTTCCGCGCACAACCCATGCAGTAGCACAAGCGGTTCTCTGCTGCTGAGCAGGCTATCCTTATTCCTGTGAAACATATTCGACAAGGCTTCTCAAACATGTTCAGAGGGTCACATCCCTGGAACAGCAAGCATGAGGGGGTTAACTATCCAGAGGCTTCCCTCTACTGAGATAACTAACTTTTTGACACAGGTACACTTTAAATCAAGTGGAATTTTCCTGATTGCGAAGCAACATCACCCAGAAAAATGAATCTGAGTAGTTGCTGGAGAGAGTATTGGTTAAGGGCTCTGCCTCTGACACAGGAGACCTGGGTTCGAATCTCGGCTCTGCCTGTTCAGTAAGCCAGCACCTATTTCAGTAAGGAGTTTCTTGGGCAAGTCTCCCTAACACTGCTACTGTCTACTGAGTGCGCTCTAGTGGCTGCCTCACAAGCGCTTTGAGTCCGACAGGAGAAAGGCGCTATACAAATACTGCCATTATTACTCTACAAACAAAAATGATGAATTCTATTAAATAATTTGAATCTAAGACAGAAGAAAAAAAATGCCTCAAAAGTACTGTATATTTGCTGACAGTTATACTTACAGAAATAGCAGCATCAGAATGCACTTCAGGAAAGGGTAAAATATTCAATTTTTTTCTTGATTCAGCTACAGAATTCTGCTTCAGCATTTCCTGGAACAAAAAAAAACAACACCATAAAAAAATAAATAAATAAATAAATAAATTTGATTACTGTATAGTAGTTTGCGTAGATGTACCTGTATGTGATTTTCCTCATCCAAGAAAAACTTTAGGCGAGCAGTTTCGAGCGCATGACGTTTGAGCTTCCAGAGAGCTCTCTGCTCCTTCCGAGTGGCTTCATCAGATAAGCGGGAATAATGTTCTATGAGTTCCTGTCTGTGGAGGAGGACAGAAAAAGCACAAACAATGATTATTTATGTAAGTTGAGAAAAACTCGTCATCACCTTCATACTATTTGTATCCAGACAATATAAAAATATGGGGTTCAAATACATCTAATATGTCTGACCAATTAAAAAACTGCAAAGCAAAGCAAGTACACAATGGTTGAGTAGAGAACAATACGAGCACTTCAGAGGCTCGTATCTTTCTCTACTCAACCATTGGTTATCATTGACCTGATGAAGCAGGTAAAGCCCACATAATGCATTATCATGCCTTTGTTACTTGGTATAAATAAATTGTCTTGTTTAAAATCAGGTGCCCATTAGATTTTTTCTTCAGGAGTGGTGAGACTCACCACTGCCTCTCCATTTTAAGCGTTTTTTAATTGTTTTATATTGTTGGGTGCCTCCACTCTCTTCCCATAATAATTTACTTAATAAACTACATTGGAGTTTGTAGTCTTTATCAGCTTGGTCTTCTTTTGGGGACTGGGCTCATAGCCAGGAGTGCGACCTGTGAGGACCTTCTCATACCCAAACGGTGGCAGGAATTTTTCTGTATATGCAATTGGTGGTTGCAATCTGCTTGCAACCTGAAAAGTGAGTAAATATCCTTACACAGATCATTACCAAATTCTTTGGCATATAGCACTTTTGGCTCCTGTTCTTCTCTTTTGTGTTTCCTTTGGTTCCTGCACTCAACTACCTCTTCCCAGCCAGTACCCTCAGCACCTGCTTTTCCCCAGCCAGCACCCTCATTACCTGCCTATCCCCAGCCAGCACCCTTATCACCTGCCTCTCCCCAGCCAGCACCCTCATCACCTACCTCTTCCCAGCCAGCACCCCCCCCCCCACCTACCTCTTCCCAGCCAGCACCCTCAACTACCTCCCCCCAGCGAGCACCCTCAAATGCCTCTGAACACCCTCCTAACACAATCACTACACCTAGAACCTTCAGCCAACCCTTACTATCACTCAGTCTTCATTGATTATTAGCCACTACTGTGCCAGCAGAAGTCACTAATTAGCAGTTGCTACTGTGCCAGCAGCAGCCACTGTGCCAGCAGCAGCCACTGACATTGATTAACAGCTGCCATTTTTATTTAACAACACATACTACCTCCAGGCGAGGGGCATAGCCATGGGGGCTAAGTGAGCCCCCTCAATGGCAAACTTCTTCCTGGGTAGGTGGGAGAGGAAGTGCATGTTGATGTCGTCTCTGGAGCGATTCCACCTCGCCAATGTGGGGATGGTTTAATTCATAGACAACGTCCTCATCATTTGAAAACACACGCTGGAACTGCTTAAAGAATTTATGACTACATTCAACAACAATGATCTGAATATCTACCCAACATTTGATGTTTCTTGTAATGCATTTATCTTCCTGGACCTGCAACTCAAAGTGGACACCTGAAAACAACTTTGTACCATACTGGCTACACTACTCCTTGTATCATACCCTCATGACCAGGAGAAGCATATAAATTGGAAAATTCTTATGGCTGAGACAGAACTGATCTAGCCTGGGGAGCTTTGAATTGGAAGCATCCAGACTGGCAGAGAAATTTAGGGAAAGCAACTATCCCAACAAATTTATCAGAATAGCTTGGAGGAGGGCCAGATTCACCTCCAGGGAAAAGTTACTTCAGACACACAGAAATTTTGAATCAGGATGATACCCTTTATTGGCTAACTTACATGAAAACAAGAAGTAAGCTTTTGGCTTATAAGCCTTCTTCAGACTTTGTTCCTGTATATTAACAAGATGTTAAAATACATAGCTCATTTCTGGACACAAAACGGTATTCTAAAAATGTAACAGAGAGAGCACTGTTGTACTCTTGCTTTGATAAATCCTAATTTTGTTAATCTACATAACTGTTTATTTAAAATTGTGTTTCAAAAGTAGTGCATCAGATGGAGCTGGTGTACGGATTTCATAGCAACTATCTGTATGTGTTAGCCTCTATGTTTGAACTTTTAACACCATATGGCAAGCACCTCTATGGCACTCTTTCACTCACTCTGTTCCTTATTAGGCAGCGTAGGTTGTCAGCACATTTGCGCATGTGGTAGGGGGTGGTGTGTTCTGACATGTGGTTGACATCGCTGTGCTGTAGATGCGGACGCATCTGCCTTATGTACAACACCCCACATACTATGTAAACCATTCCCTGCTCTTAGTAAACAGTCCATGATGTAGCTTTGTAGCAAAACTAGTTGGACTGTGTGTACAGTGTGAAAGAGGCCATAGGTAAACATGAATGTTACCTTCACCTGGGCTGTACATCAGTTGTCCTTTCAGTTATAACGGATTTCGTGTACAGGGACCCCAAGCCACCACCCACACATTCCATGCATACATACAATCTACGGTTAGTATATAGGATCTACATTTAAACTAAGTAGAAACATACGCCTTGCAAACTTATGGTTCCAGATGAAGAGACTTGTGGCAGTAAACGAGTGCTTGTTGTTATTGCTATCATAGTGGAACAGGATTCCATTAGTGCCATTTTTTCTGGGTGAAGCATTCTTGAGTAAGCTCTGGTGTATCTTCCCATACACCAGTCCCAAGATATGGCTAAGGAACTCTCAGTTATATAAAATGCTGACAAATGTTAATCAAGAGTGAGCTGGTTTTAACTGTAATACAGTTGGAATGAGAATATATTTGCATGTTTGACGTAAAAAGTAAAGCTACGATTTTCTATCCATTTGTAGAATAGTTATATGGCAAGTTCAGCAAAAAACATGAATGACTTCTGTTACCTAGCTTTGTTCTCCAGCTCCTGCTCTAGTGCTTTCAACCTCTGCTCCCGATCACGCAGCTCCCGGGCATAACTGAAGTCATCATCAATTTCCTCTTGTTTGGCTGCAAGCCGTCGCTGCATGCAAAGACAATTTAAGAAACTGCTCAAGTTGGCAGATGCAAATAAACCAAACAACTGACTTCTGCTTCTTGTATACAAAGAACAAATTTCACTGCATGTGTACAACAGCAATGGTAGATGAGATGCCAATTCTGGCTTGCATGCAAATTTAATGCAAACTGCAAGCCGAGTGGAATGTGGCCAACCAAAATCAGCAGGAAGTACATGTGATTGTACCAATTTCAGGCTGCATTCAGTTTGCACTAATTATGCATGCTAGCAAGAATCATGAGCATCTCTGGTCCTTATACCTGAGAAGTTGGTGTTGCTCCAGTCATTAATTAACTTGTGAACCCAAAATCTGAGCTAGGGTGAGGTCATGATGATATCTTATGGAAAACAATGAGTGTTTGTAATTGGGAGCAGCAAGCTGGCCAAGTGGTTAGCATCCTTGCACTGCTGCTCTAGGGTCCTAGTTTCATTCTCTGCCAAGTATATACGGTACCTGCAAGGTGTCACATTACTTGCGTATGAGATATTGGAGGACACATGTACAGATATTACACTGTCATTAAAAAAATAATAATCAAAAAGCATAATTCAGGCAATAAAAGGTCTGCTGTGTGTAGGAAAGCTTTAGCCTTTGCCAGGTTTCAGAGTTCAAATACCTCTCGCTCTTTCTCATACTGTTCTTTCAGCTTCAGGAATAATTCTCTCTTTTTTGTGTCTACAGACATTTTTTCTGCCAGTTGCTGATCTATGACAAGAAAAGTAAAGGAAATCAAATACAAAACAAACAAGCTGAAGCCTTAAAGCCAATAGGAATCAAAGAAAAAAAACAAAAAAACAAAAACACATGGACGTGTTAAAAATGATGATAGCATTTACCTCACTGTATTTTCGCCACTCCCCCGCCCCTGGATCCGTTTATTTTTACCCAGCACCGATTCCCATGTTATCCAAGATGGCTGCTGACCTGTGCCCTTCTCTTCCGGGTCAGCAGCCGCTTCCTTTTTGTTAGCGCTAGGTAAAGCCACGTGAGAAGCAGTGCGCGGCCATGAAATGCTGCATAGTTCTACTCATACCTTTTCCCCGAGTAGAACTATGCGTCCTCTACACTGCCAACAGCACTGCCTGTGTTGTGCAGCATCACTATGCGTGCTCTGTCAGTGAGACCAGGGAGCTGCGCATCATTGGGAGGGCGGCTCAGAGGGGCGGGGAAAGGGGAGGTTGATGGGCATGTATGATGGAGGAGAGGCAGAGCAGTGGAAATAAGCTCTGCCTCCTCCCAACAGGATTATATTTGACTGAACTGGTCAAATATGTATGAATGAGTTTTCGGGTGCCAGGCGGCAGTAATTTTATATGAAAAGGAGACTGAGGAGCACAGGAGAGAAATAGGTAATTGATAAGGTATTGAAAATAAAAAAAAAACTGTTCCTATTCACTTTAAACCCATTCCAGGTTTTTCATTTATTAACATTTATTGTGTCTGTGTATATGCATGTGGTTGTATATGCAAGAGGGGCTGGGAGGGTGTAAAAACACACACTCAGGGCTTGTTCACACCAAGAGCACTTTTGAGCACTTACAAAGGCGCTAGCTTTTCGAAAAGCGCTTGGCTAATGTCTTTCTATGCGTTTTTTTTGCCAAAAGTTGTTCACTTCTAGGTCAAAGTATACTTCCTGTTCTGCCACAAAAACAAAACAAAAAAATTAACGCTAGACGCAAACACTCCACACTCGATAGGCATAAATAGGGAATCTCTAGGCACATGCCAGGAATCACTACTTCAAATCGCGACAAAAAGCGCTAAGCATTTGCGATTACGCTTAGGGCCTGTTTCCACTAGTGCGGAGCGATTTCTTTGCGGAAAATGCATAAACGAATTTCCATACGGATGCGAATTCATATGCGTTTGTATGTGAATTTAATTTGCATGTGTTTTCGTTTATCTGTGTAAGTATGCGATTTTAACCATGTCAGTGCCTGTGTGCTTTTACATGAAAACGTATGCGAATTCACATGGAAAATTTGCATCGCGAAAACGCATGTAAATTTCCTATTAAATACATTACATGCAAATCGCACACTAGCCTTGCGGTGTGCGAATTCTGATGGCTCTGCTGTGCAGATTTTTTCTGCACAGTCCACCGCACAGATTTCCTGACAAGTGGAAACAGGCCCATTGACTATTATTGGCTATGCGAATCTGCATGCAGAAAACACATGCAGATTCGCTCTAGTGGAAATGGGCCCTTAGAAATTTTTGGTGTGAACTAGCGTGCGCAAACACATACACATACACACACACTTGACCACAGATTACCTTTAAAGCTTTCCAAGAGTTTTTCTGTGGTTTCTCGAGCTTGAATAATTAAGTCCTGTTTTGAAATTTCAGCTTGAAGTTCCTAAAAAGATGTAAACAGAAATTACTATGCAGTATTTCAACCCTCTTATATAAAACCCGTGTCTCTGCGTCCCAGGGTGTGTGTGTGTGTGTGTGTGTCCGTGCTTTGCGCAACTGCGCATGTGCAGGGTCGCAGAGACATCGAGGGGGAGTGACCGTGGCTTGCAGGGGATGATGGGGCCAAGGGGCGGAAGGGCGTGTGCAGGCGCATGCGTGGGGCAGACCTAGAGCCCGTTTTGAAATGGGCTTAGGTCAGCTAGTATTCGAATTAAAAAAAATACTAGTTTTGTCATGTGTGAAATATTGTTTCAACAAGTTTAAAATGTTACTTGTTAGTTTAACATATTAGCAGAACAAGATTTATATCTCAGGATGTGACTCACACAAAACAGCATGTAATGCTGGGCATACACGGAGTTTCTTTTTCTTATCAATCGAGCCGCTGATGGCTCGATTGATAATATCAGACAGGTCCGATGACCTGCTGGATAGATTCCCTGCTCGATCCCCGCCGGCGGATAATAGCGGGGAATCGAGCGGCTGATAAGGAGCGTCGGCGGGGACAAGCGGGAATCGATCCGCGCGGACGAGCGGGGATGCGCCGGCATCGAGCCAGCGGCTCGATCCGGCTCATGATTGCATCCGTGTATGCCCAGCATTAAACCTTGTAAATGAATACATAGCATGTATTGGGGCGCATACACACATGCAATTTTAATCGGCTAATGATTTGGCAATTGTACTATTTTCTATAGTGTGAGGGCCAACAGATTGATTACAATGAAGATTGTGTAGGTAAGCTTTCATACTACATGGAATTAATGAAATTGGCCAATCAAATTTGTATATGTGTGGACAACCTTAAAAATAATCCATGCTCATATAATGCATTATTTATCAGGAAGTCACACATCTGGTAAACTGGAGAGCAGCAGAATGCAGTAAATGCTTATTGCTTTATCTACACTCACTGACAACTGTAAACAGACCCTAGTGTTTGTGGAAACCCCACAGCAGTCTCACCAAGGCAATAATTACTTCTACTTGTGTAAAAACGAATGTTATGATCACTGTTATTTGCCCTTTAATGCAATAATAAAAAAGTAGTCAGGAAGTAATACCAAAACTTTTTCATAAATAGTCATGTGGTTGGTAGAAAGAAAAAACTAGAGGGGGCAATGATAAGGTAAATATAGTGAAAAGGAGTAATCTATAGTTGGCATAGCAGCAAACATGAAAGCAGCTATGTTTGCTACAATAGTGCTTCTTTAGTACTAATTTGCTTTCACACAAAAAGCATGTAATAGTACAGTATGTACATATAGTAACATGAACCAGTTGCCCATCTTCTTTATGAAATAAATGCATTTCCTTATTTGTAGTATGAAATGTATCGGATTGGTGTTTGAAGCTGAACTTCACCTTCTCCACTTTGCTGATGCTGCTGTGACGTGCAATTCTGTCCATGCGAGCCACATAGATTGCCGTATCCGTTTTCATTTCCTTCAGTTCCTCCAAGGAAAAGGTAACAGATATCCGAGGTACAGGGATATCAGACCAAAAAATGTAATGCTGTCAAACAAAGAAAAACACTCCATACATTATCCTTGAATGACTTGCAATCCTGCCTAATGTTCAGCATGTACAGATTGGTGGAGTACCTCGCTTTGAGGCCTGAGCTAGGAACTATCTGAACTGAGCTTGTATGTTTCTCCCTTTGTGTTTGTGTTTGTTTCCACCAGGCTCTCAGGCTTTCGGAATGCGGTAGGGAAATAGTGCAACAAGGCTTGATGATTTAATGTTATTAAACACAATTTTGATTTTGTTTAATATACTTTGCCTATTTTGTAGTTTCTGTAAGCTTGTGTATTAAAATGTACCTGAGATGGGAAGGGTGGGGGGGGGGGGGGGGGCGGGAAACTTATAAATCCCTGGGGCTTCCTCCAGCCCCTTCCAGGCTAATCGCTCCATCACCGCCTTCCTCTCACACCTGGATCTTCTTTAACTGGCCCCGAAAAGTCCTCCAGTCTGGGTCAGTTGGCACAGACGCAGTCCAGCTACGCGTGCTTCCCCGTCACACTCCTGTGTGTTCTGCGCCTACGTTGTGGACCGGAGGACTTTTCACTGACAATTTTAGAAGATCCAGGAGGTGGAGGAGGGCGGCGAAGAAGGAATAAGCCTGGAGGGGGCTGGAGGAAGCCCCAGGTATGTATAATATATATTTGTCTCAGGTTCTCCAAGCTTTTTTAGCATTGGTGCTTCATACAGATAGTGACTTTGTGGAATAAATAGTTAAACTTCTTCGCTTTTGAAGGATAGTTAGCAACACGACTATGTACTCTCTAAAACAAAGCAGAAACGTCAGCAATATGTAATTACACAATAATGGAAATAGAAGAAAGATCACAGAATGTTTGTTGGGTAGTTGTAAGAGTCCATATTTTTTGAGTTTATTCAAGCTTAGGAATTTAGGAAGAAGAAAGGAAATGGGGGCCCTTGCCAAGTATGGTGGTTAGCCCCAATAAAATTGCCAGGTAAGCTCGGTCAATTTTCATCACAGAGAAGCAAACTTCAGAAAAGTGAACTTCTCCTAGCCAAGAGGAGCTAGGAAACTAGAAAAACTGTCTGTGAATACAAGCATTGTGCCATGTGTGGGCGTGTTGTACTGCCCTAAATCCAAACTCCTGTCAGGTGACACACATACTGTTTATCAGGTCTTGGATGGTGTAGCTGAGTAACGTTTGTGGACAAAGTGGATAGGACACACTTTTACACTATAAACAGAACACATTTCAATGATTACTTACTCTGGGGCTGCATAATTTCAACAAATTTATGGTCTTCCCACACATATATATTTCATTAGCCAAATGCTTTAAGAAGAGTGGCACACAATCTTCCACTTCTTTTGAGATCAAAATATATCCATGAGTCCAGTAGCGTTGATCTGATGCAAACAAGACAGATCTGTTACAAAGATTGGGGGAAAAAAAAGCTGGACGTTTATACGATCACAAAAAATCCTGTACCTCTAAATCCCAGGAAGTCTTCATTAACCTGGATCATGAATTCTTTACCAGCATCCCTTAATACACCACCGTAGACCCAGTCATAGATAAATCTAAAGAAACGCAGAAAACGTTTCTTTCAGAAAATTGCCAAAATATAACATTTCTGGTTATTCAGCCTAACGTAAAGTAAATTCCTCATATTCAAGAAGCATTACCTAGTATAGGGATCACAGCTAGACTTTAGCAGAGACAGCAAAATGGGATAGTTTTCATTACTGCTGTTTTCTAGAGACTCTTTGTATAAATATGACAGCAACTTCACCCCCTGGAAATAGGAAGGAGACAAAACAACATTAAGTATTACTGTACACATGATCATAAGGTTTCATATAGATTTTCTTGTTACATGTAAAATTTCAGTATTTAACACGATATTAGTGCAAACTGCGAATAAACGCATCAAGTGCGGGTTCCGAAGCAGTAACAATGTGCCTTAACCGAACAGGCAATGTGTGCATTTACAGTGGGAGTGAGGGATACATTCATTGCATTGTATGGTCCTACAGCAACTCACTGATCATATTGTGACCACGTTGTGCCGTGATAGGAATGCAGCACACCGTACTCAGTGTGAAAGGGCACTTAACTGTGCCTTTCTCTCTGGAGGAGAGGAATCCTATATGTTTGCCAGACCACAAGGGAATTGGGGACCCAAATTAGTGAGCACCATAGTGCCCTTAGATTTGTAGACATTAAATTGCCAGTTGCAAGACATAGTATGTGGGTGTACAGGCCTTTGCTATATTAGATTTTGCATGAATGCATTTTCAAACATTCATTTATGTTTTAATTATCTTAAAATATGAATTTAGGATTGGATTATTCATGTGCGATTTCTCATATTGGAATCTGAAAAGTTGCTAAAATTACAGTTTAGGTACCCCTGGGCCCAATATAAGTATCCCTTGGTGTACACATTTCTACCTCTTCAATCACTTAAAGCCCCAGGATTTCACACAAGTGATCTCCATTCAAACAACGTCCCTGCCGATGCTCCAGTGAGGATGTATACATTTATTTTAAGGAGAATGGAAATTCATGTCATTAAGTTTGTTTTGGGGGCGCGGAACCCCCCAAATTCTACAGTGAATCAATGTTCAAGGACAATAAAAACATGAAATTGCCAATGGCAGGTGACTATTAATTATAGGCACTGCACTATTCAGCTTTGATGTGAAAATCAGTACCTACCTACTACCTACTCATGCAATTAAAGTGTGCCTAACGTGACTAAATGTTACTAATATTTAATGTGCCATTGGTACTACACATAGAATTAAATATCTCATCCGTTCATTTTCACTTCAGGTTCCCTTAAAAGGTCAACTGAAGTCAGAAGTATATGGAAGCTGCCATATAGATTTCCTCAAACAATTCTAGTGGCCTGGTTGTCCTGCTGGTCTATTTTGCTGCAGTAGTGTCTGAATCACAAAACACCAAAAACAAGCATGTAGCTAATCTTGTTAGATTTGACAAAAATATCAGCAACACCTGATTTACTGCATGCCTGTTTGCTTGTTCAGGGTCTATGGCTAAAAGTAATAGAGAAAGAGGATCAGTAGGATAGCCAGGCAACTGGTATTGCTTAACTCCTTTGGAATGGGCGCCTCTGGTCCCTTTAAGGACCAGAGGCTTTTTTTCATACTTTCACTTCCTGATCACTGTGATTGGCTCACAGTGATCAGGAGGTCAGGAGCCAGTGAAAACTGCTTCTGACCGATAGGTCCTCCTGGAGCAGCAATCAGCTTGGGACCTTGGTAAGTCACAAAGTAGAATCTACACCACATCCGAGTTAGAGAGCCACAGATGCCACATGGATTTTACTTACCACTTAAAGGGACTCCGAGCAGTGCAGAAACTATGGAAAGATGCATATCATTTTAAAGCTCTCTTTCTCCTCTTTCCGATGATATATAAACCGCTGCCCTACGCCTTTTAGTTTACACTATTTTCGCGATTGAACTTGCCGCGGCCGCGATTTCAATCGCGAAAATAAAGAAAACTAAATGGCGTAGAGTGACGATTTAGGTGTCGCCAGAAAGAGGAGAAAGAGAGCTTTAAAATGATATCCATCTTTCCATAGTTACTTGTATTACACAGGACGACACTTTCCCCAGTGTCAGCAGCTCCATTCAGCAGAAAAAGTCGGCCTGTGTAATACAATGTAACTATGGAAAGATATCGTCGCTCTACGCCTTTTAGTTTTCTTTATTTTCGCGATTGAAATCACGACCGCGGCAATTTCAAATCGCGAAAATAGCGAAAACTAAAAGGCGTAGGGCAGCGCTTTATATCTCATTGGAAAGAAGAAAAAGAGAGCTTTAAAATGATATGCATCTTTCCATAGTTTCTGCACTGCTCGGAGTCCCTTTAAAGTGAACCTGAACCGAGTAAAATTATTTAAAATAAACACATGATGTACCTGCAAATGAACATTACATACTTATCTTGCCATCAGTTCCTCTCAGAAGCTCACAATTTTCTTCTTACAGTGATCCCTTCCAGTTCTGACAATATTTTGTCAGAGCTGAAATATATCAATTGCTGTCAGTTATATATCAGTTGCTATCAGTTATTACTGAAAGGGCAACTGATAAGCAAGGTAAAGTCCTTGTTTCCCTATGGCTCAAGTGGGCGATATTAGAGTTTAACAGTGTGCTGACCAGGAAGCTGTTATGGGGTAATGGACATTTTCTAAATGGAGGACGGAGAATTCCATTGATTACAAAGGACAAACAGGACGCGGCAGATGAGAATGAGATTGATGAGTAGACTACACGGGAGGTAAGTATGATGTGTGTATGTCTATTTTGACTTCATTTTCAGTTCAGTTGTCCTTTAAATGCAACTTAGACTGCATAATGATATTTAATAAACAACAATCACCAGTATTTCAACAAGTAAAAATAAATGTATTTTTCACATAACTTTATACTCACTGTAGGAAATGAAATGTTGCTGCCCCTGTTGCTGCCTAAGCCCACTGTTCCAACACAGCAAAGTTCTGCTAAGTATCTAAAGTATTAATAAATAAATATGAAAAACAAACAAGAATTTCTCAATGCCATGCTTGTTCATAAAGTAACAGCACATCTCATTTTATGACATTTCAAATACATACATTTTCTAGGGACAGAAAGCAGAATCTAAATCTAGCCATACACTATTGAATATTTTTAATACATTAGACATTAAATATGAAAAACCCAATCTAATAATCTATTAAGAATGAAGGCCTTCTCACATTTTTGATCATTTTGTTGATTGAGCAGTGATCAGGAATGGCCATGCTTTTAACAATCAAGTTAAACAGGAGAGTAGGGAGCAACTGGCTGTTTTATGTGACTTGTGCTGGAAAGTACAAGCTAGCAGGGGTGTCAAAACAATCAATATTAGATTAGATCAGATTCATGCTAGGATATTATAGGATATGGAGTAATACAATGTGATAGTCCTGATCATGAATATAGTACAAATCTAATAGCATATGGCCAACTTAAAGGGATCTGAGCACATCTATAGTAAAATATTCATGAAAAATGTGGGCTGTCGGGGGGGGGGGGGGGGGGGGGGAATAAGGGTTGACTGCGGCAGGCATTACTTAAATGTGGTGGCCTCCTACCTAGCCCCCAGTCTGTATGCGCTCTGCCATTTTCTAAAGAGCAGATCCACAGGTGACCAGTTTCAATCATCCATGACAGTGCCACGTGTCCCTGACTGCCACAATGCATGCTGCTGGGGAGATACAGTCAATCCATGTGAGTGCATCTCCCGGTCAGTGAGAGACCTTTTACTCTTGCAGGGATCCTACGGCGGGGGAGCTCTCCACGGGATCACCACATGAATCTGTACTCATATGACCCTATGGCAGTGTGCCAACAGGGTCATATGCATAGGCCTGCCCCCTCTCACTGACATACTCCCTGTTGTGTAGGAGGTAGGTCACTGGAATTCTCGGTGGTCCATGAATGCGCACCACATTCTGTCGTTCACACTTACTGCGTTGCCATAGAAGTGCATTGTTGCATAATCTGTGCAGTAAACACAGATCACACAGTAACACAGAGATGACTTTGTGGCAAATTAACTACTTCCGGCACTGTGAATCGCATTAGTGTGAAAGTCTACATAGACCTTCTCTTGCGGTAAAATAGCTTACTGCGGTGCCATAATGCAAAAAGGCCTAAATGTACTCACATTGAAGGACTACATCTCCTGGCATGCATTGTGATGGGGGTATGTGTGCAGGCAGGCTAGTCAAGTTTCTCCACACCAAACTCTCATCATTGTCTTTATGGCTCTTGCTCTGTGCACTGGTGTGCGGTCATGTTGGAACAGGAAGGGGCCATCAACAAGCTGTTCCCACGAAGTTGAGAGCATGACATTATCTAAAATGTCTTGATACCCAGAAGCAATCAGGGTATCAAGACAAATTTCCTTTTAAACAATACTAGTTGCCTGGCAGTCCTGCTGATCTCTTTGGCTGCAGTAGTGGCTGAATCACACACCTGAAACAAGCATGCAGCTAATCCAGTCTAACTTCAGTCAGAGCACCTGATCTGCATGATTGTTCAGGGGCTGTGGCTGTGGCTAAAAGTATTAGAGACAAAGGATCAGCAGGAGAGTCGGGCAACTGGTATTATTTTAAAAGGAAAAAAAAAACATATCCTTCTCAGTTTAGGTTCCCTTTAAGTTCTCAATCCACAAAACAGAAACCTAAAAAATACCTCAGTTGACGCCCAAGCTTTCTGAACAGGAAGCTAATAGTGAGGAGGGATAGCGTGATTGGTGTTGATAAAACGCATGCACGGTAGTACTGTAGATATTTTCTAAGTCCGCTTTTGAATGCCTGAAAACAAAAAAAAAGGTACACATTGTAAAATGTATTTTATAATGCAATTATTACAGTATGCACTCATCGAACAAAAAAAATAAAAAAATAAGTAAATTCAAAAACACAAGAATAAAAGTCATAGGTGGTACATGTTAATTAAGGGCACTGCCTCTCGCCTGTGAACTCTTCCTTTAGGGGGCGTGGCTACAGACGGAAGCAGGAAATATGGACACCTGGTGAGTAGAATAAAGTTTATTTAAATTGTGCTTGGTCGGCTCCCCAAAACTTCTATGCGCAAAATGCGCTCAAAATACTGCATGTTCTACCCCTAATCGCAATCGCACTAGTGGGTTCCCCACCACTCACTTTTATTGCAAAGTGTTTTTGGGAATCGCTGGTGATTGTTGGCGATTCTGAAACTATGCCAAAATCACCTAGTGGGTCCCAGTCCTGAGACCATGTTAACAGTGGTGCGTTGTGGTGCAGTGTAACTGCCACTTTGGAACGTGGCTTACCACACTGCACCACCTATGCTGACGTTCACAGTGCAGCTGCAGCGTTACGGTTTGCAATATGGTAATGCACTGCTTGCAGCATGTTACCAGTTATCATGGGCACGTGACACGCAGGGTGTTACTACTGCTGTGAACAGTAGAAGTGAAAAACACTTTTTACTGACTATATGCTGCATTGTACTGACAATGCAACGCAAGCATTAAGTGAACCTGAACCGAGTAAAATTATTTAAAATAAACACATGATGTACCTGCAAATGAATATTACATACTTACCTCACCATCAGTTCATCTACAAAGCTCACCTTTTTCTTCTGACTATGATTCCTTTAATTTCTGACAAGATTTTGTAACATCCCCTTAGCATGCCTTGTGCCAGTATTTCTATTTCTGTGAGCATACCCCAACACTTTTCTTGCTCTGTTCAGCATTTTAATCATACATGTACTCCTTTATGATTATATTTATTATATCATTTTATTTTATATTTCTATACATATCCGTGGTCATGTCATTTTTATACATCTATCATTTTCCTTTTTTTTCCCTACTCAATTTTATTCCCCCCTCCTACCCTTTTCTCTTCCCTTTCCTTCTCTCCCCTTTTTCCCACACCCCTTGCCCCTATATGCTATTACGTATACCTTTCTAGATGTTACATGCTTTACTGTTATTCTTATGTATTATGCCTCCAATTTTTATAATTTATATACTGTGTCATGAGGAGGAAAATACTCAAAATTTCAATACACCACATTATTTTGTTTGTTTATATTACATAAGTGTGTAGTGCTTGAGCACCCTATATTTGATGATTCTTGGCACTGTATTCGGCCTGAGGAAGTGGGGTGAAGCCCACAAAACGTGTTGCCAAGTACATATTCAAGCCTGTAGTCTGTTACTTGAATTTGTCTTCACTGAGGTAAGCCACCTCATCTCTTTCATTTTAGCTGTTTTTAACACAATTTTATCATACCTTGGGCACCTCTTTCCCCCCCTTGTGTTACCCACCCCTTTGTTTTGTCACCACCCCTGCAACCGTCTAGAATGTACCAAGAGAGCGTCCGCATCCAGTCCGTCTGGACACCAGAGAAGCCCAATGCCAATTTTGTTGGGGGGACACTGTCATTGGAGTGCTCCTCCGGACAGGAAGGCAGTGCGCTGTCTTTTTATTGCTTACAATGATGGACATTGGCCACATAAAATGGCAAGGAAGGCTGAATTCGGCCTGTGGGCCTGGTGTTTGACACCTGTGATCTAGATCAAGCATCCATAACCTGCTGTTGAGTAACTAGACCGAGCATCCATAACTGAAAAAATTTCAAAGACAAGTCAAGTACCTGAAACACAAGGCCTTTATTTTGTGAGCAGTCCAGAGCAGATTGCAAAGAGAAAAGATTAAGCCTGGTGTAGTAGGTCCCATAATCGGCCACTTGTGCCAGAAGATTGCCTATGGTTTCAGGGGAAGTACCAGATACATAGATGCCATGTTTTACCACAAAGGCTTGGCTGGGCTGTAAAAAGAAAAAGTTTACAATCATGAACTGACTTAATTCAATCATATTAACATCAACATTACTCTAAAAACTCTGTTAATTTGTTTAGTTGTGTTGATGCTTTGCCTTTTGGTATCTCACTGACCCACAATGAGAAAGCAGGTCAGGTGTCCTCTCCTCACTGGCTGCATTGTTTGTTACAGGCATGGGTCTCAGACAGTACCACACTCAAAATATGTACTTAAAGAGACACTGAAGCCTCATAAAATCCCACTTCTTATTAAACATTTAACTTTAGCACTATCAGCCCTGCTAAAGCGCAGCATCCCCGCGACAGAAAGCGGTTTACAAACTCCCCAAACACCGGGGGAAAAAAACACGACTTTCCTGGTCGTGGATTTTGCTGCCCGGGGAGGCAGAACTTTGAGCTGCAGCTCTGCCTCCATTAGCATCAATCTCCCGCGGATCTCCGCCCCTCTCAGTGAAGGAAGACTGAGAGGGGCAGGAGAGGCGGTGATCAGCGGGGATTGACACTAGTAGAGGCAGAGCTACAGCCCTAAGCTCTGTCTCTATGAGGAATCGCTCTCCACATTTTCCCACTGGGATTTGGGGGGGGTTGTAAATAGCTTTCTGCTGCGGGGATGTTGCGCTTTAGCAGGGCTTATAATGCTAAAGTTAAATGTTTAATAAAAAGTGGGATTTTAGGAGACTTCAGAGTCTCTTCAATACCAAAATAAATTAGAAGGCAAAAATTCAGCACATTATCCACGAGTCAGATGATCCTGCTCAGCTCTAAATGACCTTGGGGCATCAAAGATTCTCTCCAGTCTAGGAACATGGTTGTGGTGGTGGTGAATATATCCTGTAGATGGTTTCATATTGCTCCAATAATTGCAGAAAAGGGCGTGAAAATGTTGGTGTTTTATGTTCTTGGATACATACACCACAAAACATTTTACAAGGCTGGGAGAAAAAAAAACACAACACACAAATAAACAACAACACAAAAATCCCCCAAACAAAAACAAAAACAATCCACAAGCAACCAACCAAACAACCACTTATACCTAAAATCTGTAATTATCTGATTTGTGCTAACCTATACTCTTCCAGCACACACAATAGGTATGGAATATAGATTGTGCTTGTCGTACCCTAATTGTGTGGCCTACATGCGCTTTGAGTCTTATGGGAGAAAAGCGCTTTACAAATGTTATTGTATTATTGTATTGTATTATAAGCACTAAATGTGGAAAATAAACCCCAAAAAACAACAAAAAAAAAGGCAGTAATCAAAATAGCTACAATGGTAAAAACCACATAACATAAAACCACAGCCCCTTATGACCATTGTCATCATGATCCAGGAGAGGTTGTTAAGATAATCACAATAATATAAGTGAAAGCACAACAAGTCCGCAAGCACGTCCTTAACTGGTGCACTTGAGATATGGGTAAAGGGTGACCTCCATAGATAACAAGTCAAAGTATCTCATTCAGAACGCTCTCAGCTTATATAGTTGCCTCCACCAACACCCTTTGATGTCTGTTGGACCACAATCACAAAGGTTTGAAGCGTATGCGGAGGACTCAATAGGCTCCCTTCGCATCACGACCAAATCGGGCAGTGGTCTTCAATAGAAACATCTCTTCATGTCAGCATGCATTAAAATTTACCTCAAGGCAATAAAATAGTTCATGATGCAACATTGCATGATAAAATCAAAAGTGTATTCCAATATTGCACTTACACTCTTCCACAAGTAATAATTGGCATTGAGCTTTTGTCAGCGGGTTCTTCCCCGCCCAGTCTCCCGGTCAGACCGCTCGAGTTGGTGTCCCTGCTCCTCTCCTCCATAGTTCCTAGTTGTCTGCAGTACCGTCAGAGATTACCCTGATGATGAGTCACGTGATTAGTGACACAACTGGTAGAGAGGAGTCTCTGACAGCACTGCAGACAACTAGGAACAACGGAGGAGAGGAGGCAGTGTAAGACAAGTGTAGGGGACACCAACTCAAGTGGTCTGACTAGGCCTGACAACCATTTCACAACTTAGCTTCCTGTGAGGCTGGGGTCAGTGATAAGTACATTATTTGTAATTGCATGTGCATGTATCTTTGCTTGCTAAACTGTATACAACAGCACTTGTAAACTGCTTGTAGTGCCAGACCTTTTCTCTTCTCTGGACTGTGTACATTGATGAATCTTTGGCCTAGAGCACACAGGGAGCATCACACTGCCACCACTGGCTGCTAACACAGGTCATACCACTGACCCACTAACCATGTGCCTGCTGGTCATCTTCCCTTTTTTACTTATTCGATCATCTTGACAGTAAAGAAAACCTGAGACTGGGTAGGGGGCAAAATGACTATCTGGCATTTGGTCAGGTTTCTCACAGTCCTCTTGGTCCCAGCCAGATTAAAGTCAACTGTGTAAGCGCAGTCCTGGCCGTGCGCCACCTCAATCGTATTCCCGTAGCATTCTGAGCATGCGCAGAACGCTCCTGGCAATGAGAGTGCAATAAAGCACACCACTGGGACAGAGCATGCGCAGTAGCCTGCGACGTAGCCAGTCGTGAACTGTAACGTGGCAGACAGAAGTGTAACGAAGGAGACCCAGATGGACCTGATAGGCTAGGAGCTGGAAGGAGCCCCAGGTAAGTAAAAGTCATATTCTCTGGTACATAACTGCATAAGAACTATAAAAACAATGAAAAAAAATACTTTGCAAGAACCATTTACCTGACTGAAGGAGAATGTGGAAGACACCACACCAATGAGAACATTCAGAACATCTTTCACCAGGTCAGATTCTTTAAGCATCACATGAGGAGTGGCATGTATAACAGTATTACTGAGCAGCTGAAGACCGCCTTCATAGATTTTATACATTTTATTAAATGCTTCTCGTCCTGCCTCAGTAAGATAGGGGTCTTCTCTCTTACCTGGGGGACTAAGGCAGAGAAACTCTGTTATTGCAGAAATACCCTTCTGACATTCCCACTACCATTGTGTTGGTACATGAGGCAAGTATAAGAAGCAGGAGCCTGTGGCTGCATACCTTCTGTCACACATTCTGCTTCAAGGAATTGAGGTGTCCCCCCCCAAAAAAAAAAAATATCTGCTATATTATCACCGTTGTCTGATTTAAGTGACCCTGTAGTCAATGCACATTGCTTAGCTGTTTTGCTGATCAATACTGTAAGCTACTGTCCCAAAACAAGTATGCACATCAAGTGCTCCGACTACACTAACTGTATGTTTGATTCAGAAACAACAGCAGAAGAGCCAGCCAAATGAAATTATTTAATAACAAAACCAAAATGGCAGAATTTAAATCCTTTTCACTATACAAGGTCTCAAATAATTTAAACAATAAAGCATGCAGATGTAGTACAATCATTTCAAAAAACTTTTAAATATCTTTCTAGCTGCACTATCCTAGCAGCAGTATAACTGGAAAGGGTTGATGAAAATTCCTGCACTAACTAGCTATTGAACACATAACCACACTTCTTATGACCCCTGGTGTCAGAATACTAGGGCTTACAGAGGAACTCCAGTGAAAATAATGTAATACAAAAGTGTTTCATTTTTACAATTATCTATAAATGATTTAGTCAGTGTTTGCCCATTGTAAAATCTTTCCTCTCCCCGATTTACATTGAGACATTTATCACATGGTGACATTTTTACTGCTGGCAGGTGATGTCAGTGGAAGTAGCTGCTGCTTGCTTTTTTGGCAGTTGTAAACAGCTGTTATTTCCCACAATGCAACAAGTCACCCACAGTGTGATGTCAGGACCTCAGAGCCGTGAGGCACTGAAATCACACTGTGGGAGGGGTTCCACCACAAAATCAGCCATGCAGAGCCCCCTGATGATCCATTTGAGAAAAGAAATAGATTTCTCGTGGGAAAGGGGATATCAGCTACTGATTGGGATGAAGTTGAATTCTTGGCTACGGTTTCTTTTTAAAGTGGATCTGAGGTAAACTTTTACTCATTGAAAAGTTGTGTTATTTCATGTAGTTTATCGGGCATTCCTCAAGCCAAATACTTCTTTGTTTTTGTTTTAATACTCTAATTCCCTATAAACTAAACAAGCCTCGCCCACAGCTTTTCAGAGTGCCTTGGCATTTTCAGACAATAGCAAGGGCTTACAGGAGCTCAGTCTGGGCAGGAGGAGGGGGAGGTGTTACTAGCCATTGATTTCAGAGGCAGAGTGGAGGAGGGAGGAGGAGATGGGACTGAATTTACACACAGGCAAGCTGATAGCATCTCCAGCCCTAAGCCTGTGACAATGCGACAAACAGAACATGGCTGCCCTCATTGTATCACAGGAATAAATAATCATAAACTTCTGAAGCTAGATATGCTGTGTAAACTATCTAAACTTTAGATAAGATAAATAGAGAAGTTACTTGTTATAGTTAGTTTTTCATTTAGGATCCACTTTAAGTAAAACAGTTGCCAACAGCAACCAGTCAGATCTCAGTTGCTGCATAAAACAAAGATTACAACTGCGCTGACCAAATGCGCATATTTTGCTTCATGCTATTCAGCTCCCATTGTCATGCCAACACAGAAGGTGTGGTCATGTTTATTTTATTAACTCACTTTGCAAGAAAAAACAAGATTTAAAGTACAACCGAGGTGACATGTGACATGATAAGATAGACATATGTATGTACAGTGCAAAGGCACACAACTAGGCTGTATTCCTTTTTTTCTTTCTCTGCTTGAAAAAGTTAAATATCAGGTATGCAACTGACAGTTTCTGCCCGGGTCGGACTGGGTCAGACTATAGCATAACCCTCACTGGTAATCACAGCCATAAAACACTTTTCTGTCAGTACATGGCTTCTGACAGCAGGAAAGAGATAAAAAAAGGGTCAATAATTCATAGATTTAAGCTCTGGCATACTTCAATGAAGGTGTCATTGAGCAGAGACAATGAAACAGTAAAAACTTTAAAACTAGATTTAAATATAAAATAGAACTGTGGGATATCTTAAAAAAAAAAAAAAAAAGTCATTTTTTAGGAGACTTAGGATAGATATAACTGTTTTCCTCATCAGTTTATTTTCACCTCGGATGTCTTTTAAGACAAGCAAAAAAATAAATATATTTATACACATGGATACAATGGATCTGTTTTGTTCACAGTCCCTCTTTAAAGGTACATACAGACGTCGGATTTTTCCAATCGACCCGCCGTTTGGACGTCAAATCGGGCGTGTGTACAGTCGGTCATTCAGCTGATAACGCTGGTTTTGACGGCAAAACCAGCGTTATCAGCTGAACGACCGACTGTACACACGCCCGATTTGAAATCCAAACAACCGGTCGTTTGGACATCCATACGACGACGACGCGTTTGGAAAAATCCGACGTGTGTATGAGCCTTAAGTCTCAGTTTAAGATATTGTTTTGTTTACAAGTCTTTCTCCCTCTCCCTTCAAAAAGTAATTTACATAGGACTATATACACACACACAAAAAAAAAAGTCTATAAACAGATTAATCTAAAATCTGCTTAGAATCTGTGGTGCAGTCACACTGATGCCTCACTGAATTCCCATGGACACTGGCTGGTTGCTGTAAGCATTTTCAATGAGCCTGCAATACAGAACCACACCAAGTGCACCCCCCCCCCCCCGCCCCCAGGAAAGCATTACTCCTCCACTAACCATGCTGTAAATAATTGAATTAAAAAATACATGAACATGACTGAAATGGAATTAAACCCCTACTTGTTACATACATTCTATGCTGTATACATGGGTGCAGTCTACAGGATATTCATCCTACTGTGTCTATTCAAGGTACTTCCTTCCAATTTACCTCTCTGACCAACCCTTCATAGTTTATAATTGATGCCACAAATTTCTTAAAGCCAATATCCAGAGTATAACACATATTCAAAGGATCCTCTTCCTGTTTAAAGTTATAATTACCAGCCGGGTCTTCCTCTTGTGAATCAGTCCCGGGGCTCAGTGTCCCAGGGCTGTGGAGTCTGAGCAATTTTGGGTACCTGGAGTCAGAGGTTTCATAAACTGAGGAGTCGGAGTCATGATTTTTGTACCAACTCCATAGCCTTACCGTGTCCGCCGACTTCAAACACACCATAGTGTTTCTCTCTACTCGAAACAGAGAAAACCTGAAAGTGTTTTTCAGTAGGGGCGAGGCCATGCAATGGAAGTTGGTGGACACAGAGCCCCCGGACTGATCATCCACAACAAGAAGACCTGGACGGTAATTATATCTACAGGAGAAAGGATACATATACTCTTTGAGAGAGTATTTTTTTAGGAATGTTCCATATCCAGAAGCAACTTCGTTTTAATTTCATATTCCTATTAGCAGAACAAACTGGACAGCATTATAACTTACAAGCCTATTCTCTCCCAACAGCGCCGTTTACTAGGTGTATAGGTGAGTACTGCCTCCCATAAGTCAATGTCAGGAGTCACACTGGGCTCTGACTGAGAATCGGGAGTCATGTTTGACGCAGACTGGAAGCCCTCATCTTCTGACTGATCAATACTTTGGGGTACCTGAAAAAAAAAAAAAAAGCCAAATATAAACTTTCTCGTTCTTTAACAACTGAGGACAGATGAAAATGAGTAAACTAGTACACTGCTTTGATTTCATTTAACAGTAATACAAATATGTCTGCATTACTTGGTGCTCATATATTAGCATCTTGTGATGCAGGCTGACCAATGACAGCACAGAGAATCATATGCATTGTAACTGGCTCTGCAACAGTGACACTCGATGCCCACTACAACCATGCAAAGGAAAATGTCATCTTTTATACATTAATGCCTCCATTATAAAATCACAAGTACTCTGGACCTGTAGAGAGAACACATACTTCTATTTATTTAAGGATCTTTTCCTCACGTCTCCTCTTCCCCCAAACCACAGCAGTGAAGAACCTCCAGATGCATCATCCAACATGGCCACCCCTGTGGTTTATGAGCAGTGGCCAAGTATCATGCATATTTTCCCCTGAGTTTCAATATGGATATTTGCAACTTATACCTTCTATCTGGGAAGTGTGATGCAAATACTCATAAGTGTTTTATCTATATTGATACACAATTGTAATTTTCTGCTATACAGACTAACTGACATGAATTATATTATAGATATTTCATAATTTATTCTGATGGCCACTGCAAGATGTCCAATATTTCATGTGCCTCTGAAGTAGTGGTCTTAGAACTGCAAAACATGCATCTGGATCTGTGACATCTGTGTGTTTTCTGATTTTAATTAATCACTTTGCATTAATCTTGACAGTTAATAAATGTAAAAATTATGCTTGGAACCTCAAAAGGAACATGAGCATAAAGTGATATGGAGTTGGAAATGATTATTATTTTTTTTAATTACAGCTTTATGGCTGCAGCACTGATCATTTTAACAAGGTCTAAGCCATTGATGCGTAAAGTATGATGTGCCTGTTTGCTTCCATTATCTCCCAATGCCTTAAAGTGAACCTGCGGACTACAAATCTACTCAGCAGAAGTGAAAAGGCTTGGTGTTTTTTTAACAGTTTCACAGCATCAGAACTTTGTTTTTCTTACCAAAGCATCATTTTTAGCTAAGCTCCACCCATCAAAGAAAACTGCCCAGGCTTTTTTCCCCTGATGCTGTGCAAAGCATGATGGGATTTCCTATGTTATTATTCACCTTGCCTAGCAACTGGGAGGAGTGATCAGCACACAGGACAGTTGGAACTGTGTCTTATGCTCCCTGTCACCTCCTTTCAACCAAAAAGATGGCTCCCCTCATGAAATCAAACATTTGCCTGTTCATTTAAAACAGGGTGGGTAAGAGATTATATTACCTATCTATTTTAATTAACATAACTAATGTAACTTAATGACAGTATATTTGTTTAGGCTGAGTTCCTCTTTAAAGAGTAACTGTCAGGCTGCAGAAGCTAATTTAAACCTCTATTCTCCTGTGTTAAACAGTTTAGAAGGAAGCTCAAAAGCCATTAGTGAAGATAAACATTTCAGTTACCTTTGATGTGTGCTTATCTTATGGCCCATACTCACGAGGGACTTTTGTCGCCTCAACACGCGGCGCGCGCGTGTTGCGGCGACAGGTCGCCCGTGAGTATGGGCCGTCGCACGCCCGCGCGCCCCCGAACTGTCGCCCGTCGCTATGTCGCCATGCGATTGAAACTTTCAATCGCATGGCGACAGTCGCCGCTGCCCCCCCGCCGCAACTGTCGCTAGTCCGCGTGAGTACGCGGACTAGCGACAGCAACCTCCATTGAGGTTCACAGACCTTCCGGCGGGGGGAGGAGGAACGTCAGCGACAGCTTCCGCCTTGCCGCTGCTCCCTCTTCCGCATGTGTACGCGGAGGGACCTGGCGAGAAGCTGTCGCCGGCCTGTCGCCCACACGCTCACGTGTGCTGGCGACAGGCGAGTTTTGCAGCCCGTGAGTACGGGCCTTTAGTCTGTTATAGACCCATAAAGACGCAAGCCGCAGCTAAACTGCAAAGCATTCTGGGGCCCTCCCCTCGGCTGCTAATGAGACGGTACAGCAGCTTGTGTAATCAGTGCAGAGCGTAGCACTGATAAATCTCCGGGCAGACTACACTGCAGGAGTCAGCTATTGTTCCTAGCCACATGGCTCATTAATATTCACTGCACACCGTGTTGTTCAAGAACGAGCTTATCTGTGACGACACATTTGGCTTCACAAACATGGAGCCTGCCATGAGCTGTCAGGAGCATCTATCTCTGCATATACTATATACAAATTCTGTGAAATCCAAACGTGGACAGTGAAATGCATATGTAATGTAAGTACAGCCAATCTTTAGCTACTGATATATGTGTTTATTTTCTCTGAGACCCTATACCTAACAGCTCCTCTTTAAGGTCACAGAGAATGGGCATTGGGAGATGACGGAGGCACACAGGAGGAAACATGCCAGCTGGACAGGTGAGTGTAAGTTTACTCCGCTGCACTAATACTGTGCAGGGTCCCAGGGAATACAGAATTAGCTTTAGCTGGGGCAACACCTGGTGGGCCCGTCACAGAAACACGTCGCTGGGTACACATACAGAAGTACACCTGCCCCCTTTCGAAACACAGAAAAAGTCCTGTCTGATCTTTAATGTCGATCGATTTCGGACATAAATCAATCAAAATTACGATCAGGTTGCATCTTCGGGCATCAACCTTCGAGAGATTCAATCACAGTGAACAAATCTATCAGGGAAGATGTCATAGTGTAAGGGCTCCTTCAGGCAAGTACTGTAACAAATACAAATATTCCAGTTGTTCAAAATCTAACATATTATGGTACCTATTTTACTACACCAATGCATAATTACCTTGATGGCAAGGCCAGACAGATCAGCACTATCCGGCACAGGTGGCAGATCCAATTTAATATCCATATCACTTGTTCGTGTATGAACAAGAGCTCCAAAGAGAGACACTCGAGTCTCTTTCTCAAACTTATCGTTTGTGGAGACATTCTGAGAAAAAAGGCCTATGCCTGGGAGACCGGTGCCTGGTGCAGCTTCCATGATCTGAAGGGTACTGTGGACAATATTGTTTAGATCAATTTCTTGGCACGCCAGTAAAGTCCCAATGTCAGCTTCAAATACACCAACATCATAATGGTCATATCCTTGGTATGGCAGGTTCCTACCCACATATTTGTTGTTCTGAAACAGGTCTCTTTTTGGTGGAAGGATCTGTTGTGGTCCAGTTCCAGCAAGCTCTACCAAAAGCTCAAGAACAGCACACAAATCTGAGAACTGCTCACCACTGTACTTTTCAGTGTGTTCCAGCAGCTCCTCCAGACGGTCTGCTTCAGATTTCATGCCACTGACACGCAGATCAAAAGACAACATCAACATTTTATTTTTCACAGGAAGTTTCTTAGCATTTGGCTGCAACTTTCGAGCTTCTTCTTGGAACAAGTGGATAAAGAGGGTGTCATAAACTAATCTCTTGAGCTCCTGTTTGCTTTTTGCCTTGCTTTTCTTTCTGCCTGCCAGAACATTGTTCCATGAGAGTCTTGTCATATGCGCTTCACACAAGTCACTAAAGAGCTGGGTGATGCTGCTCATCTTGATTTGAGAACGTAGAGGACTTTTCCTCAGCTTTTAAGGTGGTGACTGAACTTTAGGAACTGTACATCTAAAATGCAGAACAAAACAGTTTGACATTAATATTAAATATATATCCACATCCAAAACCTCACAAAGTACTGTAACTTCCACCTCCGTAACATCTGCAAGATCCGCCCTTTCCTGACCTCTGTCACCACCAAACTCCTCACCCATGCCCTCTTAATTTCCCGCCTTGACTACTGCAATGTCCTTCTGTCTGATCTCCCTATGACCCAAATTGCCCTGCTGCAGTCCATCATGAATGCGGCAGCCAGTATTATCCACTCCTCCCATCACTCCACCAAGGTGGCTCCCCTCTGTGAATCCCTCCACAGGCTTCCTATCCAGTCCAGAATCAGATTCAATATAATGTGTCAGGCCTAAAAATCAGTCCATAAAACCTCCCCAACTACATTTCCGATCTTACTCAGAGGTACACACACCTAGCTGCTCACTCTGTTCCTCCAATGAACTTCACCTGACTGCCCTCCGCATCACCCGGTCCCTTGCATGCCTCCCGGACTTCTCAAGAGCTGCTCCAACACTATGGAACTCCCTACCTCCCCCCATTAGGGATTCCCCCTCCTTCAACATCTTCAAGAAGGCCCTCAAAACTCACCTTGTCACTCTGGACTCCTCCTACTTTTCCATCATATGCACACTCACCCCTGCAGACCCCTCCTACTTTTCCATCATATGCACACTTACCCCTGCAGACCCCTCCTACTGTTCCATCATGTGCACACTCACCCCTGCAGACCCCTCCTATTTTTCCATCACATGCACACTCACCCCTGCAGACCCCTCCTACTGTTCCATCATGTGCACACTCACCCCTGCAGACCCCTCCTACTGTTCCATCATATGCACTCACCCCTGCAGACCCCTCCTACTTTTCCATCATATGCACACTCACCCCTGCAGACCCCTCCTACTGTTCCATCATATGCACACTTATCCCCGCAGCCCCCTCCTACTGTCCCATCATATGCACACTCACCCCTGCAGACCCCTCCTACTGTTCCATCATATGCACACTTATCCCCGCAGACCCCTCCTACTGTCCCATCATATGCCCACTTATCCCCGCAGCCCCCTTTTACTGTCCCATCATATGCACACTTATCCCTGCAGCCCCTCCTACTATCCCATCATATGTACATTCATCCCTGCAGCACCCTCTTACTGTTCCATCATATGCACACTCACCCCTGCAGACCCCTCCTACTCTTCCATCATGTGCACACTCACCCCTGCAGACCCCTCCTACTTTTCCATCATATGCACACTCACCCCTGCAGACCCCTCCTACTTTTCCATCATATGCACACTTATCCCCGCAGCCCCCTCCTACTGTTCCATCATATGCACACTCACCCCTGCAGACCCCTCCTACTCTTCCATCATGTGCACACTCACCCCTGCAGACCCCTCCTACTTTTCCATCATATGCACTCTCACCCCTGCAGACCCCTCCTACTTTTCCATCATATGCACACTTATCCCCGCAGCCCCCTCCTACTGTTCCATCATATGCACACTCACCCCTGCAGACCCCTCCTACTGTTCCATTATATGCACACTCACCCCTGCAGACCCTCCTACTTTTCCATCATATGCACACTCACCCCTGCAGACCCCTCCTACTGTCCCATTATATATAACCCCCTATATATAGCCCTGTAACTATATTAGGTTAAATTAATCTTTATACTGTTATTGATTTTAAGCAAGGCACCTCCAGTGATCCATAAATATGTCCCATCATATATACTGTCCCATCATAAATAACCTCTGCAGACCCCCTCCTACTGTTCCATCATATGCACACTCACCCACGCAGCCCCCTCATACTGTCCCATCATATGCACATTCATCCCTGCAGCACCCTCTTACTGTTCCATCATATGCGCACTCACCCCTGAAGACCCCTCCTACTTTTCCATCATATGCACACTCACCCCTGCAGACCCCTCCTACTGTTCCATCATGTGCACACTCACCCCTGCAGACCCCTCCTATTTTTCCATCACATGCACACTCACCCCTGCAGACCCCTCCTACTGTTCCATCATGTGCACACTCACCCTTGCAGACCCTTCCTACTTTTCCATCATATGCACACTCACCCCTGCAGACCCCTCCTACTGTTCCATCATATGCACACTCACCCCTGCAGACCCCTCCTACTGTTCCATCATATGCACACTCACCCCTGCAGACCCCTCCTACTTTTCCATCATATGCACACTCACCCCTGCAGACCCCTCCTACTGTTCCATCATATGCACACTTATCCCCGCAGCCCCCTCCTACTGTCCCATCATATGCACACTTATCCCCGCAGCCCCCTCCTACTGTCCCATCATATGCCCACTTATCCCCGCAGCCCCCTCTTACTGTCCCATCATATGCACACTTATCCCTGCAGCCCCCTCCTACTGTCCCATCATATGTACATTAATCCCTGCAGCACCCTCTTACTGTTCCATCATATGCACACTCACCCCTGCAGACCCCTCCTACTGTTCCATCATGTGCACACTCACCCCTGCAGACCCCTCCTACTTTTCCATCATATGCACACTCACCCCTGCAGACCCCTCCTACTTTTCCATCATATGCACACTCACCCCTGCAGACCCCACCTACTGTTCCATCATGTGCACACTCACCCCTGCAGACCCCTCCTACTTTTCCATCATATGCACACTCACCCCTGCAGACCCCTCCTACTGTCCCATCATATATAACCCCCTATATATAGCCCTGTAACTATATTAGGTTAAATTAATCTTTATACTGTTATTGATTTTAAGCAAGGCACCTCCAGTGATCCATAAATATGTCCCATCATAAATAACCTCTGCAGACCCCTCCTACTTTTCCATCATATGCACACTCACCCCTGCAGACCCCTCCTACTTTTCCATCATATGCACACTTATCCCCGCAGCCCCCTCCTACTGATCCATCATATGCACACTCACCCCTGCAGACCCCTCCTACTGTTCCATTATATGCACACTCACCCCTGCAGACCCTCCTACTTTTCCATCATATGCACACTCACCCCTGCAGACCCCTCCTACTGTCCCATTATATATAACCCCCTATATATAGCCCTGTAACTATATTAGGTTAAATTAATCTTTATACTGTTATTGATTTTAAGCAAGGCACCTCCAGTGATCCATAAATATGTCCCATCATATATACTGTCCCATCATAAATAACCTCTGCAAACCCCCTCTTACTGTTCCATCATATGCACACTCACCCCTGCAGCCCCCTCATACTGTCCCATCATATGCACATTCATCCCTGCAGCACCCTCTTACTGTTCCATCATATGCGCACTCACCCCTGAAGACCCCTCCTACTTTTCCATCATATGTACATTCATCCCTGCAGCACCCTCTTACTGTTCCATCATATGCACACTCACCCCTGCAGACCCCTCCTACTCTTCCATCATGTGCACACTCACCCCTGCAGACCCCTCCTACTTTTCCATCATATGCACACTCACCCCTGCAGACCCCTCCTACTTTTCCATCATATGCACACTTATCCCCGCAGCCCCCTCCTACTGTTCCATCATATGCACATTCACCCCTGCAGACCCCTCCTACTCTTCCATCATGTGCACACTCACCCCTGCAGACCCCTCCTACTTTTCCATCATATGCACTCTCACCCCTGCAGACCCCTCCTACTTTTCCCATCATATGCACACTTATCCCCGCAGCCCCCTCCTACTGTTCCATCATATGCACACTCACCCCTGCAGACCCCTCCTACTGTTCCATTATATGCACACTCACCCCTGCAGACCCTCCTACTTTTCCATCATATGCACACTCACCCCTGCAGACCCCTCCTACTGTCCCATTATATATAACCCCCTATATATAGCCCTGTAACTATATTAGGTTAAATTAATCTTTATACTGTTATTGATTTTAAGCAAGGCACCTCCAGTGATCCATAAATATGTCCCATCATATATACTGTCCCATCATAAATAACCTCTGCAGACCCCCTCCTACTGTTCCATCATATGCACACTCACCCATGCAGCCCCCTCATACTGTCCCATCATATGCACATTCATCCCTGCAGCACCCTCTTACTGTTCCATCATATGCGCACTCACCCCTGAAGACCCCTCCTACTTTTCCATCATATGCACACTCACCCCTGCAGACCCCTCCTACTGTTCCATCATGTGCACACTCACCCCTGCAGACCCCTCCTATTTTTCCATCACATGCACACTCACCCCTGCAGACCCCTCCTACTGTTCCATCATGTGCACACTCACCCTTGCAGACCCTTCCTACTTTTCCATCATATGCACACTCACCCCTGCAGACCCCTCCTACTGTTCCATCATATGCACACTCACCCCTGCAGACCCCTCCTACTGTTCCATCATATGCACACTCACCCCTGCAGACCCCTCCTACTTTTCCATCATATGCACACTCACCCCTGCAGACCCCTCCTACTGTTCCATCATATGCACACTTATCCCCGCAGCCCCCTCCTACTGTCCCATCATATGCACACTTATCCCCGCAGCCCCCTCCTACTGTCCCATCATATGCCCACTTATCCCCGCAGCCCCCTCTTACTGTCCCATCATATGCACACTTATCCCTGCAGCCCCCTCCTACTGTCCCATCATATGTACATTAATCCCTGCAGCACCCTCTTACTGTTCCATCATATGCACACTCACCCCTGCAGACCCCTCCTACTGTTCCATCATGTGCACACTCACCCCTGCAGACCCCTCCTACTTTTCCATCATATGCACACTCACCCCTGCAGACCCCTCCTACTTTTCCATCATATGCACACTCACCCCTGCAGACCCCACCTACTGTTCCATCATGTGCACACTCACCCCTGCAGACCCCTCCTACTTTTCCATCATATGCACACTCACCCCTGCAGACCCCTCCTACTGTCCCATCATATATAACCCCCTATATATAGCCCTGTAACTATATTAGGTTAAATTAATCTTTATACTGTTATTGATTTTAAGCAAGGCACCTCCAGTGATCCATAAATATGTCCCATCATAAATAACCTCTGCAGACCCCTCCTACTTTTCCATCATATGCACACTCACCCCTGCAGACCCCTCCTACTTTTCCATCATATGCACACTTATCCCCGCAGCCCCCTCCTACTGTTCCATCATATGCACACTCACCCCTGCAGACCCCTCCTACTGTTCCATTATATGCACACTCACCCCTGCAGACCCTCCTACTTTTCCATCATATGCACACTCACCCCTGCAGACCCCTCCTACTGTCCCATTATATATAACCCCCTATATATAGCCCTGTAACTATATTAGGTTAAATTAATCTTTATACTGTTATTGATTTTAAGCAAGGCACCTCCAGTGATCCATAAATATGTCCCATCATATATACTGTCCCATCATAAATAACCTCTGCAAACCCCCTCTTACTGTTCCATCATATGCACACTCACCCCTGCAGCCCCCTCATACTGTCCCATCATATGCACATTCATCCCTGCAGCACCCTCTTACTGTTCCATCATATGCGCACTCACCCCTGAAGACCCCTCCTACTTTTCCATCATATGCACACTCACCCCTGCAGACCCCTCCTACTGTTCCATCATGTGCACACTCACCCCTGCAGACCCCTCCTATTTTTCCATCATATGCACACTCACCCCTGCAGACCCCTCCTACTGTTCCATCATATGCACACTCACCCCTGCAGACCCCTCCTACTGTTCCATCATATGCACACTCACCCCTGCAGACCCCTCCTACTTTTCCATCATATGCACACTCACCCCTGCAGACCCCTCCTACTGTTCCATCATATGCACACTTATCCCCGCAGCCCCCTCCTACTGTCCCATCATATGCACACTTATCCCCGCAGCCCCCTCCTACTGTCCCATCATATGCCCACTTATCCCCGCAGCCCCCTCTTACTGTCCCATCATATGCACACTTATCCCTGCAGCCCCTCCTACTGTCCCATCATATGTACATTAATCCCTGCAGCACCCTCTTACTGTTCCATCATATGCACACTCACCCCTGCAGACCCCTCCTACTGTTCCATCATGTGCACACTCACCCCTGCATACCCCTCCTACTTTTCCATCATATGCACACTCACCCCTGCAGACCCCTCCTACTGTTCCATCATATGCACACTCACCCCTGCAGACCCCACCTACTGTTCCATCATGTGCACACTCACCCCTGCAGACCCCTCCTACTTTTCCATCATATGCACACTCACCCCTGCAGACCCCTCCTACTGTTCCATCATATGCACACTTATCCCCGCAGCCCCCTCCTACTGTTCCATTATATGCACACTCACCCCTGCAGACCCTCCTACTTTTCCATCATATGCACACTCACCCCTGCAGACCCCTCCTACTGTCCCATCATATATAACCCCCTATATATAGCCCTGTAACTATATTAGGTTAAATTAATCTTTATACTGTTATTGATTTTAAGCAAGGCACCTCCAGTGCTCCATAAATATGTCCCATCATAAATAACCTCTGCAGACCCCCTCCTACTGTTCCATCATATGCACGCTCACCCCTGCAGCCCCCTCATACTGTCCCATCATATGCACATTCATCCCTGCAGCACCCTCTTACTGTTCCATCATATGCGCACTCACCCCTGAAGACCCCTCCTACTTTTCCATCATATGCACACTCACCCCTGCAGACCCCTACTACTGTTCCATCATGTGCACACTCACCCCTGCAGACCCCTCCTATTTTTCCATCACATGCACACTCACCCCTGCAGACCCCTCCTACTGTTCCATCATGTGCACACTCACCCTTGCAGACCCCTCCTACTTTTCCATCATATGCACACTCACCCCTGCAGACCCCTCCTACTGTTCCATCATATGCAAACTCACCCCTGCAGACCCCTCCTACTGTTCCATCATATGCACACTCACCCCTGCAGACCCCTCCTACTTTTCCATCATATGCACACTCACCCCTGCAGACCCCTCCTACTGTTCCATCATATGCACACTTATTCCCGCAGCCCCCTCCTACTGTCCCATCATATGCACACTCACCGCTGCAGACCCCTCCTACTGTTCCATCATATGCACACTTATCCAAGCAGACCCCTCCTACTGTCCCATCATATGCCCACTTATCCCCGCAGCCCCCTCTTACTGTCCCATCATATGCACACTTATCCCTGCAGCCCCTCCTACTGTCCCATCATATGTACATTCATCCCTGCAGCACCCTCTTACTGTTCCATCATATGCACACTTACCCCTGCAGACCCCTCCTACTGTTCCATCATGTGCACACTCACCCCTGCAGACCCCTCCCACTTTTCCATCATATGCACACTCACCCCTGCAGACCCCTCCTACTTTTCCATCATATGCACACTCACCCCTGCAGACCCCTCCTACTGTTCCATCATGTGCACACTCACCCCTGCAGACCCCTCCTACTTTTCTATCATATGCACACTCACCCCTGCAGACCCCTCCTACTTTTCCATCATATGCACACTCACCCCTGCAGACCCTGTGCACACTCACTCCTGCAGACCTCTCCTACTGTTCCATCATGTGCACACTCACCCCTGCAGACCCCTCCTACTGTTCCATCATATGCACACTCACCCCTGCAGACCCCTCCTACTTTTCCATCATATGCACACTCACCCCTGCAGACCCCTCCTACTTTTCCATCATATGCACACTCACCCCTGCAGACCCCTCCTACTGTTCCATCATATGCACACTTATCCCCGCAGCCCCCTCCTACTGTCCCATCATATGCACACTTATCCCCGCAGCCCCCTCCTACTGTCCCATCATATGCCCACTCACCCCTGCTGACCCCTCCTACTGTTCCATCATATGCACACTCACCCCTGCAGCCTCCTCCTTCTGTTCCATCATATGCACACTCACCCCTGCAGCCTCCTCCTTCTGTTCCATCATATGCACACTCACCCCTGCAGCCTCCTCTGTTCCATCATTTGCACACTCCTCTGTTTCCATCATTTGCACACTCTCCCCTGAAGCCTCCTCCTACTGTTCCATCATATGTAACCCCTGCAGACGCCCTCCATGTTCCATCATATGCACATTCACCCTTGCAGCCCCCTCCTACTGTTCCTTCATATGTAACCACTGCAGACCACGTCCTACATGTCCCATCATATGCACATTCACCCTTGCAGTCCCATCATATGCACATTCCTTCTTGCAGTCCCATCATGTGCACATTCACCCTTGCAGTCTCATCATATGCACATTCACCCTTGCAGTCTCATCATATGCACATTCACCCTTGCAGTCTCATCATATGCACATTCACCCTTGCAGTCCCATCATATGTAAACCCTGCAGCCCACTAGCAGTGTTCCATCATATGTACACTCACCCTGGCAAATATACACACACTGCTTAACAAAATGAAGATCGAAGTATGCTTTCTTTATTACCTGCCCTTGATTAATGAAACGTACATGCCAGAATTCCATCCTGGGTCTGAAAACAGCCATCCCTATACATACATAGTGCAGGGAATCTGCCATTGCTGTGGATGTTTGACATGGCTCCGCCCACTTCCTGTGCTTTAGAAAATGTTGTCCCCGAAACTGAATCCAGTTTTTTTTTACTTTCCAAACTGCATAACCTGACATCAATAAAAGGACTGGAGGGGGAAATCATCCCAGGTAAACAAAGGTATTCTACCACTGCCTCAAGGTGAGCAAGCAGGGGTCCATGCACAGAGCCAGCGACGCGTAACTTCACTGTGCAGCCCCCCGTCTCTGACTGCCATATGCCGCCCTTGGCCGTGACGTATGCTGAAATGCAGCGCTGCAGGGGCACCGGTGCGCACGTCGGGTATTTTATGTGCGCTAGTTCCCGCTACAGGCCGCGGCTGGAACTGGAGCCTCCCACAATGCACCATCACTCACCTTCCCTGTTCCTGCTGTCACATTAGCATCCCTCCCTCCCTAGTCTCCGTGGTTCCCCCGCCAGCCGCGTCACTGCTTCTGTCACCTTCCGAGTCCCGACATGTGACGTCGATTTGAACATGCCGGCGGGAATCGGTGACGCGTTCCGGTGAGCTAACGGAGAGAGGCGGGGATCGGGGACGTGAGGAGGAGGGAGGCACGCAGCAGCAGGAGAGTTGAGGTAAATATTGGGCTCTGCTGTCCGGCGTCCGCTCTGCGTTTCTGGAGAAGAGGGACGCAAAAGTGTGTTTTTTTTTCACTAATAGTGGGACGCCTCTGGAAGGTCCAGAAGCTCTCTAGATCCTCCAACAGCCAGGCCAATCGTCCGGGGGCAGGGTCCCTGTACACCTACTCGTCAAAGTATTTGGAGGCTCGTTGGGACTGGGCATGAATGCTAAAGGTCTGTGTGTGCTTAGTAGAATTAAGCACGTGTGCATGGAGGGGAAAAGCTGGGTGCTAGTTTACTTGAGGGGACCCATGACTGTTTCCTGCTTGCAGAAATCTGGTCACAACCGCTATTTTTTAAGAAATGGGGACACCGCAGAAATCAATATCTACACCACCAACTGAAAAGCTTTAGTAAAGTTCTGCGAGCAGAGGTAGTAGCAAAAGTGTGCACTGTGGCCGCATACAAGGGCCCTGGTGTGCCATTTTTGCTTTTGTTTTTCTATATATCCAAACTTTTGGAACCAGGAAAGAGGGACACCAATAAGACACACCCCTGCCACACCTTTAGCAATTCCCCTATAGTATATTGACCACATAGAGGCATACAGGAACTACCAATTATTATACTGACCACATAGGGGAACACAGGAACAGCCAGTGTTTTTTCCTATGTCCTTCTATGTGGTCAGTCTACATCAGGCTTTCTCAACCAGGATTCCCTGGAACCCCAGGGTTCCTTGAGTACTCTGCAAGGGTTCCTTGGCATTTTCCCCTATCTTGGGGGAAGTATAATAGAGCACATTATAATAGGTGGTACTGTAACAAGAAGCACTCAATTGGGGGCTCAGGAGACAGTATGAGTGGCACTGTAATAGGGAGTAGTAAAATAAACAGCTACACATACTTTTAAAGACCATGCCTCCTGCAAAATAAATGCAAGGGTTCCTCAAGATCCAAAAATTGCTTGCAGGGGTTCCTCGAGATCCAAAAGTTATTTGCAGGGTTCCTCCAGGGTAAAAAGGTTGAGAAAGGCTGCTCTACATAGCCATGCTATAACAATGCAAGATGTCTGCAGGACAAGTCTAGCGGTCTCCTTAGTTTGCGCTTCTACACAGCGTATCTGGATTCCTCTCTTTCCTCCATCAATGAGAGCACACTACTTCTGCACATGACATCACTAGCTAGGCAGGCCAGCGTTAGTCCAGTTGTGGACTAATTATAAGAATCCCAGCAGACTTTGCATTGGGTCACAGTCCTCAGTGTACCTTTAGATGCTGCTTTAGCATCCTTTGATTTTGGCTATAAGAAAGTAACCTTCAGTTTGGTTCTAACTACCCATAACATACGCTACAGTGGCTATTACTGCACTTTTAGGAGGGGGAGGGAACCCGGGATTGTACAGGCAGGCGGTGGGATGCGGGAAAGGGCACTAAAATCTGGGACAGTCCAATTGAAAACGGCACGGTTGAGGATATGTGTTTTCTGCTGAGTCCCCTATTAGTTAAAGCAAGGCGGAGGTAAACCTCATGGGAAAACAATTAGATACTTTACTATGGAGAGTCTTCTGATATCATCCACGAGACCATTGCTGCTGCCCGGGACCCTCTTGAAGTTTGTGTCTGCGCTCCCTTCAGTGGTTCTTATGGGAACCTAATTATGTTAGCACAGCCTGATAAAAGCCATGCTTTTTCTGTAGCAGTATTGTGCACTGTAATCTCACATCTGCTGTTTGACTGAGACTTTCCAGCGTGCTCAATTACCTTTTCAGTCCACAAACTTAGAGGCAGGTAGTGCACAAAGCCTTTACTCTGCCCTGGGCACTTCCTGGTCATAATATGGCTTTGGCCTCTTTATGCTGTTACAATCGGAGCAGTCCTTTTCGGCGCAGGAAGATTTGGGTGCAGCCGGCGCCACCATAGACTATAAGGGGAATTACTTCTATAGCACGCTCAGTGAGTAATGTCGGCTCTGTCAGAAGACTGAGCCGACGTTGCTTAAAAAACACAATAATTCGGCCTCCAGCAATCCGAAGCCGAATTATATAATTCCCCCACCCGGTTAGTTTTGGTGAGCACCCGGCTGTTATCAGCTCACCTCCTTCTATGCTGTAAGCAGAGTTGCGCACAGAAGCACCAGCCGTGCATTCTCTCATCTCACCCCACCCGTCTACTTTTTCATGCCACCCGGCTGGAATAAATTTCTGGGGAGAACACTGAGGCTGTATCCTGCGACTAAGTTTACCTGCGCCGATTTCATATGTATGCGATACAATGCACAGAGATGATCATCAGCACATAAAGCCACATCTTTAACTGCCATACTCAATACACTTTTGACTTGGTTGCTATAAAGGTAAGGAGGAGGCGTTACAATGAAGTGGCAAGGAGGAGAACAATGGGCTCTGTCGAGATGATCCAGTGCAATGCCTGATCGTACCGCCCTATGTCACTGAGCTGGGCCTCATCACATGCACGTGCTAAATTCTTTCATTTTCTAGGCCTTTTACACACACCAAATTTTGAAAGTAGAGGGTCCTCTCCCCCCCCCCCCCCTGCCTTTCCAAAGCTACTTCTGTATCAAATTGCAGCCCCAATCTCTGTTTGTTCACAAGAAAGGTTCATATACCATATCTCAGGAACCAGCAGGGCTGGGGTGCTTCAATGTGGCACAGAACAGAGGTAACTAGGGGGGAGGGTTAGGAGTACTTACAGAATTATGGGCCCCAGTACACATTTTTCACTGGGCCCCACTTTTCAGCGCTGTATGTATAATAATCACATAGGCCTGGTGCACACCAAAACCCGCTATCAGATCCGCAAAATGCTAGCATATTTTTCTATGGCGTTTTGCGGATTGCTGCAGCGGATTTCAGTATAGTAGATTTCAGATATTGTTACAGTAAAGCTGTTACTGAACAGCTTCTGTAACAAAAACGCCGGCAAAACCGCTCTGAACAGGCGTTTTTCAGAGCGGTTTGCGTTTTTCCTATACTTAACATTGAGGCAGAAACGCACCCGCAATCCAAAAAATGCCTCACCCCGGCATTTTTCGTTTCTGCAAAACGCCTCCTGCTCTGGTGTGCACCACCCTATTGAGATACATTGACCAAGCGGATCCGCAGCCGCAAGCGGCTGCAGAAACGCTGAAAAAGCCGCTCGGTGTGCACCAGCCCTTAATGCAGACCACCACTGAGTCAGAGAGGTGCTACCACAGTAAAAGGAATGCTTTGTTCATGATTATCACGCTTTATAGCACATATATGGCTCTATTCACAATCCTTTTCCGCATGCGGAAATGCACTTGCGGTAAATTCCCGATTTAAATAAGACCATCTTGACATTCACAAAATTATATGCTTGGTTTTACCCGCATGCGTAAAATTGTAAGCATTGTCCCCCTCCCACGTGTAAAAAGTGCGGTAAGAGTCCGCAAAAACTGTGATTTACGCAAAAAATCAAAATCCACAATGAAAAAGGGGCGCATTATTTCTGACTTAACTACCGATTTTATATCACCTACAAGTACTTGGTGATATATTTCGCTTCACATTGACATAAATGGAGTCTGGAGCCTTGAGCGCTGTTTTTGCTGGACTTCATTCATTCATTTATTTATTTTGACAACTTTTCTATGCCATTTTTTTCCACATGATTTCCTCATGTTTACTATGTAATTAGGCATATTTCCCCAATTTTTTTATGGATTGTTCACGCATGTGAAATTTTTTAGTGAAAGTGTGGAAAAAATGCGTAAATTATCACTGACGAAAATACAGCAGTAACAAAATCCCTTACCGCATGTGTGATTGTGAACAGAGCCCATAGAGGCAATTATTACAACTGCAGAACCAATAAAGACCTAACACAGCCACTGGAGGAGGGCCTCATGTGGGCCTCTCAGATCCTGGTGTGATCCCAACCTCTGCACTGCCCTCCATTGTGCGTTCCAACATTCATTGCTTCCTCCTTCACAGCCAGAATGAGGAAGTAGCCAAAGAGTTGTTTTATTAATTAATTATTGCGCCACAGTCTAAACAAATCGATGTGATGGGTCTACCGCCAGTCTCTGGGGTCGCTGCAGTGGTTTCCAATGTTAGTTACAATGTTCAAGTTTAACTGCTGCGCTCACCAGATTCTGTACCTAGTTTTTTGAAAGGCTACAGTTTATCTTACAAAAGTCCTCAAGAATTAATTCAGAAGATATTTTCCATCCACCTTTAGGATCACTGTTAGAGGTTCAGTGGGAGAATACAGTTGAATTCACCACTCCTAGAAAAATACAGAAATTCTCCACATAGGGTGATAACGTTCAGATTATCAATAATATGCAACACGCCACCCAAAAAGTGCTCCAGTGAGTTGTGAAGGCTGATGTCAAGAAATTCATAGACCCACACCCCCTCTCCTTATATGCTCACCAAATTCAGACCACCTTAATTAATGGTGGATTTTAGGCAGTGTTCATCTCCTTATGTACATGGTAAAGTCCTGCAAGGAAAACAATTCTCGACATAGGGTAATACTGTTCAAATAAAATTAAATTAAAATAAACTCCTCAGTGATGTCACTTTGTGAAAACCGTGCTCTCATTCCATGCCGTGGGGGTCCCACTCCCTACACAACAATATGCTCACCAGATAGAGCCCACCTCTATAGACAGGTGGAAACAGCGCTCAGTACAGCCTTACGAACAAAATTCTCTCACTCCTGTTCATAAAATTTAACCTCTCCTGAGGTCTTTTATTCCGATAGATCTCAAAGTAAAACAAATAAAAGAAAACATAGCGTAAAACTGCAAATGCTTGCCTCTGGACGCACATAGAAACACACTTACGCATCCAGGGCAAGTTCAAGCATGTCACAAATCACTTCCACCGATGCCCATCCGCTGAAGTATGAAGGATGTCCCGCTCCGCGGCGTCCCGCTCTATTCCTTCCTCCAGCTGAATGGCTAGTGTGATTCCGCGCGGAATCACACTAGCTATTCGGCTGGAGGAAGGAATAGAGCGGGACGCCGCGGAGCGGGACATCCTTCATACTTCAGCGGATGGGCATCGGTGGAAGTGATTTGTGACATGCTTGAACTTGCCCTGGATGCGTAAGTGTGTTTCTATGTGCGTCCAGAGGCAAGCATTTGCAGTTTTACGCTATGTTTTCTTTTATTTGTTTTACTTTGAGATCTATCGGAATAAAAGACCTCAGGAGAGGTTAAATTTTATGAACAGGAGTGAGAGAATTTTGTTCGTAAGGCTGTACTGAGCGCTGTTTCCACCTGTCTATAGAGGTGGGCTCTATCTGGTGAGCATATTGTTGTGTAGGGAGTGGGACCCCCACGGCATGGAATGAGAGCACGGTTTTCACAAAGTGACATCACTGAGGAGTTTATTTTAATTTAATTTTATTTGAACAGTATTACCCTATGTCGAGAATTGTTTTCCTTGCAGGACTTTACCATGTACATAAGGAGATGAACACTGCCTAAAATCCACCATTAATTAAGGTGGTCTGAATTTGGTGAGCATATAAGGAGAGGGGGTGTGGGTCTATGAATTTCTTGACATCAGCCTTCACAACTCACTGGAGCACTTTTTGGGTGGCGTGTTGCATATTATTGATAATCTGAACGTTATCACCCTATGTGGAGAATTTCTGTATTTTTCTAGGAGTGGTGAATTCAACTGTATTCTCCCACTGAACCTCTAACAGTGATCCTAAAGGTGGATGGAAAATATCTTCTGAATTAATTCTTGAGGACTTTTGTAAGATAAACTGTAGCCTTTCAAAAAACTAGGTACAGAATCTGGTGAGCGCAGCAGCCAAAGAGTTGGAATGCACCATGGAGGGCAACGCATGGAGGTGGCGTTAAAGGGACTCCAAGCAGTGCAGAAACTATGGAAAGATGCATATCATTTTAAAGCTCTCTTTCTCCTCTTTCCAATGATATATAAATCGCTGCCCTACGCCTTTTAGTTTTCGCTATTTTCGCGATTGAAATTGCCGCGGCTGCGTTTTCAATCGCGAAAATAGAGAAAACTAAAAGGCGTAGGGCGACGATTTAGGTGTCGCCAGAAAGAGGAGAAAGAGAGCTTTAAAATGATATCCATCTTTCCATAGTTACTTGTATTACACAGGACGACACTTTCCCCAGTGTCAGCAGCTCCATTCAGCAGAAAAAGTCACCCTGTGTAATACAATGTAACTATGGAAAGATGGATATCATTTTAAAGCTCTCTTTCTCCTCTTTCTGGCGACACCTAAATCGTTGCCCTATGCCTTTTAGTTTTCTCTATTTTTGCGATTGAAAACGCGGCCGCTGCAATTTCAATCGCGAAAATAGCGAAAACTAAAAGGAGTAGGGCGGCGGTTTATATATCATTGGAAAGAGGAGAAAGAGAGCTTTAAAATGATATGCATCTTTCCATAGTTTCTGCACTGCTCGGAGTCCCTTTAAGGGTTCGTTAACCCACCTCCACGGTCTGCTGTGCTTACATTTCGAGTTCTCATCCAGTTCATTTATTGCTATGCCACTCCTTTAACCACAACAGTGATCACGAACATCATCTGCTGATGCACTGCATGGATCACAGTTTTCTGATGGATTCCACTGCACTGCTAATGCACCAATGTGAACGTACCATTATATTATGATCTTACCGCGGTTGCTAAGCAATTATACTGTGTAACGTGTCGGTGTGAAAGTACCCTTAATGTGAAACCTCTATATCTATGCAGGATAATGTTTTTTGAAACTATTGTGATGTTTTCCAGCAATGGCTTCAGGCACGGCGCTGGTTTATGATGAAGAGATGATGAGCTATGAGTTGCTTTGGGAAGAGTAAGTAAAATAATTAAACTGATTTACTAAGCTCCAGAAAGGACAAGAATGCTTCACTTTACATTGACAGGTGATCCATAAAGAATAAAGTGATGCATAAGCATCCTCTGGTACTAAGGCCACATACACACATCAGACCATAGTCTTTTGAAAATGAAAGATCACAGACCAATTTTACCCCCTTCCATGTAGTATGAGAGCCATACCTTCACAGTCTTTTCTATGGAGCTGAACTCCCCATCAGAAAAAAATCTTTGCAAGATGCTGCACACACAGATGCTGTACAGACACAAAAGATCAGTATCTGCAAAAGATCTGTTCCTGCCAAAGATCCGTTCCTGCAAATTGCATTCATAGTGTATGAGATCTGCAGATCATCATACACACCTTGTTTAACTGACATTCCTCTGCAGATCAGACAATCATCTGCAGATCTGAAAATCCATCCTGGTGGATCTGATCTGCAGATGAATGTCAGTTAAACAAGGTGTGTATGATGATCTGCAGATCTCATAGACTATGAATGCATTTTGCAGGAACGGATCTTTTGCAGGAACAGATATTTTGCAGATACTGATCTTTTGAATGTCTACAGCATCTTTGTGTGCAGCATCTTGCAAAGATTTCTGTCTGATGGGGAGTTCAGCTCCATAGAATAGGCTCTCATACTACATGGAAGGGGGTAAAATTGGTCTGTGATCTTTCATTTTCCAAAGACTATGGTCTGATGTGTGTATTAACCTTAATGATGGATTACCAACTATAGCAAGGGCAATGTCGTATTGGCAACTGAGTGCAGTACTTAGCTAATCATACCAGCTCGTTACTATGACTGTGTGTCGCTAAAGGTTCATACACCCGCTCAACAAAAGTCTTTTAAATGCACAATTATCAAACAACTTTTGTTGTTGAAACAAGCCAAACAAGTTGTTTGCTTAAGTCAATCCAACAGTTGGATACATTTATTGTATTATTATTATTATTGATGATCCTTTGGAAAATGTAATGGGTATTTATTTTTTTTCTTTCCCTTCTTCATTCTTTTAGTTTAGAGTGTGAAATTGAGGTGCCAGATAGACTATCTGTCTCTTACAACACACTGAAGCATTATGGACTTGTAGAAAGATGTGTTCCTCTGCCCATCAGAGAGGCTACTGAGGAAGAGATCACCTTAGTTCACAGGTACATAGCTTTACGTTTTGTGCTCCGTATGAGACTTGTCTGTCTTGGAGAGTTTACTGATACAGTATTCAGCTTTTCTAACGTGTTTTCCTTTGGCTTTCTCATGACTGTTCATATTGCCTTTCTTTTCATTAAATGGTGAAACCTTTGCTTTGAGCAGCACAGATGTATTGTAACTGTTCAAATCAAACCTTACACATGTTGTGCTCCATGTCTGACTTCAGTGTATTTTTTTGTTTGCTTTTTTTTTCTTCTTATGTTTTATAAGTGATACTGGGGTCTGGGTTATAAACTGCCCCTCCCTGCCTTAAAGGACATCCGAGGTGAAAATAAACTGAGAAAAACAATTGTATCTAACCTCCTTCTAAAAAAGATTTTTTTAAAATATCCCACAGTTTATTTTATATTTAAATCTAGTTTTTAAGGTTTTGCTGTTTCATTTTCTCTACCCAATGAAAGCTTCATTGAAGTATGCCAGAGCTCAAATCTATGAATTACTGACCCTTTTTATCTCTTTCCTGCTCACAGCCATTTAATGACAGGAAAGTGTTTTATGGCTGTAATTACTTAGCAGTGAGGGTTATGCTATAGTCTGACCCAGTCCCGACCTGGACAGAAACTGTCACTTGCATACCTGATGTTTAACTCATTCAGGCAGATAAAGAATAAAAGGAACATAGCCTAGTTATCTGTGTGCTTGTACTGTGCATACACATGTCTATCTCATCATGTCACATGTCACCTCGGTTTACCTTTTAAGACCCACACACATGCTAAGAGATCGATGTCGCCCGATGGGGATCAGTATCCGATCCCTCAGACGACATCACTGGGGCCACATTGTACAGATGCGTATGCTGAAGGCTGATGAAGCAGTGCAGATGTAATGTCAATCGGTGGGTGGGGCAAGCAGAGCAAACAAAGCTATGGGCCGTCTCTTCTGTATGGCAGAAGTTGGATAGTCTCCCTAGGTGCAGTGATCAGAGGTGTTGTTAAGCTGGGCAGCTCTGTATCCACTGTAGTACAAAGATAAGAAAATAAAAAAAGTGCTCTCAGCTATTGTGTAAATATGGTGTAGGGCCCTATCCAGGATAGGTCTCACCTCCTTAAGCTGTGGCAGTGTTTGTCCCACTTGGTAGCTGGGGACCAGGCTCTCAGGCTGTAGCGGTGGAGCTGGACATGCTTCCCTCTGGCAGCAGCGATGACGTTATCCCCAGTGTGTATTCCAGGCTTGCAAGGAGGCCCTATTGGGGGCTGGGGATACCATCACCACTGCGGCCAGAGGCATGTCCACCGCTGCAGCCTGAGAGCTTGGTCCCCGGCTACCAAGTGGGACAAACGCTACCACAGGCTGTTATTCAAGCACAGCCACATCCTAAGGAGGTGAGACCTGTCCTGGATAGAGCCCTACACCGTATTTACACAATAGTTGAGAGTGCTTTTTTCTTATCTGTGGGCCATCTCTTGGCTAAGTTGATGCGCCTGGCAGAGTGCTGGCTGGTTGGTGGTTGGGAGCTGCTGTATTTTCAGCTGAGTCCGTTATCAGCCTCCTCAGCCAACTTTAATCTATTGTGTGTATGGCCTTTACTAAGCTGCTCTCATTGGTCAGCTCAGCTGGCACCATCTGAAGTCATAATATGGTTCAAAACCTCCTGTTTCTCTAGACATGTGATACAGAAGACAGAATTAGTTGGCACCAGTCTAGTGTCTACAGAGCGGCTTTTCCTGTAAGAGACCTAAAACTACAGCCAAACTTCACCTTAAAGTGTACCAGAGATGAAAAATTAAATAGATTTTATACATGCCTGGAGCTTCCTCCAGCCCTATCCGCTCCGATTGCTCCCATGCCGCCATCCTCCGCTGCCCGCAACTTCGGGAACCAGGTCCTGTCACTTACATCAGTCAGAGCCAGTCTAAAGTAAGAGACGTGCGCTGGTTCCGTATCTCTTCAGCAGACACTGGAGAGATACATAGAGAGCGCACTTCTCCTGCGTAGCTGGCTGCCACTGCCGTCAGTGAAGGGCTCCGGTTCCCGAAGCTGCGGGCAGCGGAGGATGGCGGCGTGGGAGCGATTGGCGTGGGTAGAGCTGGAGGAAGCCCCAGGTATGTATAAAATCTTTTTAATGTTTCAGCTCTGAGTCCCTTTAAGCGTGGTACACACTTTTATTATATTGGACAATCACTGACCAATTTAATCACCTTTTATGTAGTATAAGGGTCAACAGATCTTGAATTATATGTGCAGATTGTGTAGGTAAACCCTCATACTACATGGAGGTGGTAGGTAAAATTGGTCAGTGATTGATCAACCATATTTGACCTGTATACCAGGTGTTACTCTTACTCATATATGCAATCATATCAGAATCATTTATTTCGCCACAAATTTCGTACAAAAGGGTGGAGTTGTACCCGGAATTTGGTTTTGGCTCATACAGGTTCTGGAAGGAGGGGGTTGGATGGTGAGAGTAAGGGGGGACAAATGTTCGAAAGCCAAGAGCCGAGGCTGCCATACTATGGTGGCACCAGTCGCACTTGACAATCATCTGTTGGCATTGGGGGGATTGCGGGGGGACAGGTGGTTGATCTTTGTGGTGTTTTGCAACCACATGGCTGAAAATCATCTTTGGTGGTAGTTCAGCGGCCACAAGAAAGGGAACATCTGGGATGGCACAGTAGACGTGCAATGGGCAGTGACAGTTCCTCTCTCCCAAGTTAGCCAATTATAATTATTAACCTTTCATGAATAGGGTAATTAAATGAGGTATCTGTTCAGAGAGCTATGGATTTTACTTAGTTGCCTGCAGAACAATTTCTGTATTCCAGTTGTCTTGTAACGTTTAATATTGATATTTTTAAAGTGTCTGAAGATCCAAATGTAATTGCAGCTCTGAATACCTTGAGATTGTGAAGAGCACTCAGACCATGAGTACAGAAGAGTTGAAGAAGACATCAGACAACTTTAATGCTGCATTCTTTCACCCGGTATGTTTCATGAAACAGTAAGGCCGGATTTACACTTTTGCTATACGATTCTTCCGCGGCAGGAGAGCCCACCGCAGGTGAATTGCACCAAAGCCCCTTTCACATTATTCTGTGGCAGACAGGGTAATGTGTATAGGCCCGCTCAATGACGTACTCCATGCTGGACAGGAAGTACATCACTGGGATTCCTGTCGGTTTGCGCATGTGCACCGCACCGCGCTCCATTGTTCACACTTACTGCTTTGCCATAGACTTGCATTGCTGCATGATTTGTGTGGTAGGCTTTGTGACGGCATTGAGGTAACTGTGCTACTTCCGTCACACCGCATTGCATTAAGTGTGTAGGTCTCCATAGACTTACATTGACTTAGCGGCCTCTTGGGATAAAATACCTCCACTAGTGCCGACGCATGAATCTGCAGGCGAGAGGGACGAGGAAACGCCGCCTAACTTTTCAATGGCTTTACAGTCCAGATTGCACTGCTGTGACGCATGCTGCAGATTCCTACAGTATGCGGCAGAATCGTTATAGCCGTGCATGGCACGGCTAAGCGATTCGTGCTGCGTCTTTGCAGCCCAGTGGAAGCCGAGAGAAATTTGGAAACTGCTGCGGCTCCTAGTGGAAACCAGCCTATTTTATTTCAAATCTTTAGCTGTTATTTCTAAGACTGGATACAATTTATTGGGGAACGTAACATTTTTAGGGGTTTACTAAGATCTTGGCATGCCTGTTCGTCAGTTTACTGATGCTTGTCTTTTAAAGTGTTTGGAATCTATTATTAATTAAGAAGAAATAAAGATTATTTTTATTACTGATGTGGTGCTCCAACCTATCTCTCTGTATACATCTCTATACTATTCACTGGGAAAGCGTTTCATGGATGTCATCTGTCACTGAGATAGGATTGACTTTTCAACTGCTACACATGAAAGGCCAACATCCACACAACCATGCTACCTGTGGAATGAACCAGTCCTTGCTTTAAACATAGAAGCTGTAGCGGTGTGACGGAAGCAATACACATTACAATCTACTTTATAAAGGCTTATAAAGTAATGAAACAAACACAGGAGAATTTGGAATATCTTTTTACACCAAGCTGTATGCTGTTGCCATTGTTTCCAGCAAATTTCCAAAAGTTGTACCAACTGCAGACTAAAAATAATGACATTCAGCTAAATGACTTGTATATGATGCTTTGAACTAAAGTGAGTAACTTTTATCTGCAGTCACAAATAGAGTGATATTACTTTCCATGTCGCCAGGCTGAAATCTAACAAACTGATAGAAATCTTTCTCATTCTCCTAAAAAATCTTATGCACAAACGTTTTGTTCCTGTTTCCCTAATGCTGGGAATACACCAGAAGTTTTTTTTTTTTTTTTTTTGGGGCAGATAGGTCAATGGATAATTTTTTTTTATATAATCTTTATTTTTCCAATTAAAAAAAAAAATTATTTTCCATACAAAATTACAAAAACACAATATTCCATAGTCACCCATTGGATTACACTAAATATATAATTCTGCCACAGATAATAAAACAGAAGAAAGAAGAGAAGAAAAAAAAAAAAAAAAATCAGCTTATTTCATCATCTCACTTTTTATACCTGGGGGGCCAGGTTCACCCCGGTACATCTATTTCTCCCCTCTCAACTATAATCTAAGCATAATATCATCCTTTCTACATAGATCTGATTCCTTTGTTTGGATTTCTATCCAGTGTAAATCTACTACCACCAGGGCTCCCTCTCTTCTCCTCAGTTTACTAGGAGAGAGCTCCGGGGGTCTAATCTCCATTACCACTCAACCGTCCAATCAGTCATCACCATCATTCATCCCAACTCAAACATAAAGAAAGAGAAAAGAAGAAAAGAGAGAAGAAAGAAGGAAGAAAAAAAAAAAAAAAAAAAAAAAAAAGCCACCTCCCCAATCCTCTCCAGCGGGAAAACCCACCCAGGCCAAAGGGCCCATGACTCCATTTTCCATGTCAGCCAGACATCCAGGAGGAATTATTCAGCGAGGGCATGTACATAATAATCTGTATTTTTGAAGGCACTCCATTGAGCCCATGTCTTCCGGAACTTTTCCGACTGACCATGGATCATAAGAGAGAGGTCCTCCATTTTCATAATTTCCTCTACCTCCCGAATCCAGTCACCTATCTTGGGGGGGTCAACTGTCTTCCACCTCCTCATGATCAGTATCTTGACTGCATTCAGCAGGTGCCTCTGGAGCATGTTTTTATACCTCTTTATGCTCCACGAGTTAGCATGTAACAAGTAAAAAGCAGGATCATCAGGAGGGTCCTCTCCCACTATCTCTCTCATACAACTCTTTAGTCTTCCCCAAAAATCCCTCAATCCCTCACAATCCCAGAATATATGGAGAATTGTCCCCTCCGCCCTATTGCACCGCCAGCACATAGGTGAGACCCCCGGGAACATCTTATTTAATTTATCTGGTGTCATATACCACCTAGTAAGGAACTTATAATTAGATTCCTGTGTTTTAGACGCCATTGAAGATCTATGGGCAAACAGGAGAACCTTTCTCCACTGCTCATCTGTGAAGTTCCTATTTAGGTCCCTCTCCCACTTACTTCTAATGAAATTTGCTGGGTTTGTCTCATCGTTTAGAATTCTTGCGATAGAGCCTCTGGAGGGCCCCTGCGCTCTACAGAGCTTCTCGAAAGGGGTGAGAGCCCTCGAGAGATCTTTCCTCCTGCCTATCGAAAGTAAGTAATGCCTGAATTGAATCAGGCTCCATTCATCTATTTGGGAGATCTCTAGGTGCCTCTCAATTTGTTGTCGGGGAATCCACTCTCCTCCCTCCACCAGGTGCATCGCCCTCACCTCGCGTGCCCCTCTCCAGCGTGGGAACTCCCCCCCCCCCCCCCCCCCCCCATTGCATCTCCGGACAAACCCGGATTCCCCAACAAAGGAACAAGTGGGGAAGGCCAGGGAGAGACATTCCCACGTCCCCTATACTTACCAAATATGTCCAATGTAAATCCTACAAGTGCGGCGGCCTCATGCCTTACCCTTGGCTTATTCTCTATCCATGGTACATTACCTATAGGGCAATTCAGCAGCTCCTGTTCCATTTTCACCCACTGTTTATTCTCCCGATGCCGCGACCAGTCCACTATTCTAGTCAATACCGCTGCCGCGTGGTACAATCTAACGTTAGGGGCAGCTAGGCCGCCATTTTCTTTTTTCGCGTATAACAAAGAGGCTCTAACCCGGGGGTTCTTTTTTTTCCAGATAAATCTGGAGAACAATCTTTTAATCTGCTGAAAGAAATGTGGGGGGAGGGCAATCGGCACTGTCTGAAAAAGATACAATAACCTCGGCATTACCACCATCTTCAGAGCACTCACTCTTCCCAACCACGAAAGGGTGCCCGCCTCCCATCTATCCATGTCTCTGCCCAAACTCTCCAAGAGTGAGGGGAAATTTCTCTGATACGTTTCTTTAATAGAGGGTGTAAGCCAAATGCCCAGATATTTCAAACACCCCTGGGCCCACCTAAATGGAAAATTTTGGCCAATTGTTGCTATCGTGTCCTGAGTCAGGCCCACAGATAGTGCTTCACATTTACTATAATTGATCTTAAAATTAGAAATTTCCCCATATTTGGAAAATTCCTGCAGCAAATTTGGAACAGAGACATGGGGGGCCCTTAGAAAAAATAACAAGTCATCGGCATAAGCTGCCACCTTATGACCGGACTTGGGCATAATTATCCCCTGGATTCCCCCATTGTTCCTAATAGAGCACAGCAGGGGTTCCAGGGAGAGGGCAAATATAAGAGGGGAGAGGGGGCACCCCTGTCGGGTTCCATTTTTTATCGGGAAGGTCTCAGAGAATGCCCCATTTATCCTCACTCTCGCAACTGGTGCTGAGTACAAGGCCAAAATTCTATATTTCATTCTCCCACCAATCCCAATATGCTGCAGCGTCTGATCAATAAAATCCCAGCCCACCCTGTCAAATGCTTTTTCCGCGTCAGTGGACAATAACAGGGTGGGCTGGGACTGAGTCCTTGCCCATTCGATCAGGTTCAGTGCCCTGATGGTGTTATCCCTTGCCTCTCTTGCCGGCACGAAACCCACCTGATCTAAATGGATCACCTTAGAAATCAGTCCTGCCAGCCTACTGGCTATCATCTTAGCATATATTTTGATCTCAGCATTTAGTAGTGAGATTGGCCTATAACTACTGCACAACATTGTGTCCTTACCCTCCTTAGGGATAACCACAATGTCGGATCTCAATAAGTCCTGCGAGAAAGAATGACCCTCAAGGTCCGCAGCCCCCACTCCGTTAAAAAACCTCAACATCTGGGGAGCCAAGATGTCAATAAACTCTTTATAATACTCCACTCCAAGTCCATCAGGACCCGGTGCCTTATTAATCGGAGACTGTTGTATCGCATTTTTTAGCTCGTGGGGGGGGGGGGGGGGGCGGGGGGTGTGTGTGCATGTGCCGCTCCTCTCTCCCCCGGCCCCCCCCCCCCCCCGCCTCAGCGGGGTATATTTGTATTTGGGGTCCTTCCGCCCTTTCCCCTTTTTTTTTTTTTTTTTTTTTTTTTCTTCTTCTTCTTCTTTTCCTTTCTTCTCCCCTTCCTCCCCCCCTTCTTCCCCCTCTTTCCCCGTGTCCCCTTCCCCCATTCCTTCCTCTTTGTTCCCTTTCCCTGGGTGGTGCGGAGCCTTACCTCTGCGGTTCCGTGGTGGACCAGACCTACAAATTAAATGGCCTTGGTGGCCAATTACCATGTAACCTTACTAGTCCATGGGGATGAAACGAGACCCGTACGGGTCTGTAGGCTTGACTGGGTGTGGGTGGATGGAAGTGTGTGGGTTTTTTTTTTTCTTCTTCTATCTCTTCTCCTCTCTTTTTCTCTTTTTTTTCCCCCCTTTTTCCTTGCCTCCTCCCTCTCCTCGCCAGCGGGGGGACTGGGCCCGGGTATGGCTCAAAAGATGTATAAATTATGACAAGACTTAAGATGATGTCGCTAAATGTCAGGGGGTTGAATATACCTGAAAGGCGCTCTGCACTTTTTAGGTACCTTAAGAAACAACACATAGGAATTGCCTGTTTTCAGGAAACTCACTTCTCTTTGAAGGGTACCCCGGTGATGAGAGAGAGAGCCTACCCTCGCATCTATTGTAGCATCCCACAGCCCACCAAGGTTAGAGGTGCTGCCATCCTGGTCTCTAGGGCGATTCAAATGGAGCAGATACAGGAGTTGAGAGACGAGGATGGCAGGTATATCCTTATTAAGGGAATGTTTAATGGACGTAGATTGACAGTGGGCTCTTTATACTTCCCCAACGAAGGGCAAAATAGATACCTGGAACGGTTTATGGAAACGTTGGAGAACTTCGGGGAGGGGAGTGTTATATTGGGGGGGGGACTTGAACTTAACTCTGGACCCTGATGTAGATAACTCAACGGGCAGGTCTTTTTTGTCGAAGAGGGCGTTGGCTAGAGTAAGGGCAGTATTGCACCGCCAGCAGTTGGTGGACATCTGGCGGGTACAGCACCCTACGGATAGAGATTTCACTTTCTTTTCACCTATGCATAAGTCTCATACGAGGATTGACTATTTTCTTGTGTCTCACAACTTGCTCTCCGAAGTTCCTAGCTCGAGTATTGGGACTGCTGCAGTGTCTGATCACGCCCCAATCTTCCTGGACTTGTTTACAGAGGGACAGTCTAGGCCGCCATACAGATGGAGGCTTAATAAAGCCCTATTGAATGATGGGGAGGTGGCCTCTGTTGTTGGCACGGAGCTTAAAAATTATTTTGTTGAAAATGAGGTAGAAGGGACCAGGATATGTACTCTCTGGGAGGCGCATAAATGCGTCATAAGGGGAGTATTTATAAGAGAGGGGGCCAGACGTAAAAAAGAGCGATCTAAGGCACTGGGAGAGGTATGGAATAGAGTGCAGGAATTAGACAAAAAACACAGACGTAAGCCCTCCCTGACCCTATACGAGGAACTGAAAGGCGAAAGAGAGAAGTTGAAAATACTCTTGTTCCAAAAATCAAAAGAATTAGCGGCTAAATGTAGAAGGATATTTTATGAATATGGGAACAAGAGTGGGAAACTGCTGGCAAAGGCCCTCAAGCAGCAGCAGAGGGAACTATATATACCCCAGATTCTGGGAAAAGGTCACGAGAGACACCTGCGAAGTGAGTCCATCGCGCGGGTTTTTAGAGATTTTTATAAAAACCTCTACAATATAGAAAAGTCGGAAACCCGCTCTAGAGAGCAAAGAATAGAGAAAATAAAGGAGTACTTACGAAACTCCAAGATGCACTCGATACCTGAAGAAGATATAGAGAGGTTAGAATTGCCCTTCTCAACCGAAGAGTCAATGGATAATTTCTGACAGGTCCGATCTGTTTTTGATCGTTTTTTCTGATCGATTTTCTCATAGAAGTGAGTGGAAATCGATCAGAAAAACAATCTGAAAATCATTCGGAGAATCTATTGACCAGTAATTCTGCCGAAAAAACTCATTGTGTAGTCCTAGCATAAGATTTGTTTCTCCATGCCAAAGTGTGTCTCTTAATAGTTATCTTTAGCCTGACACACACATCCATTTTTTATTGGTCAATTTTACTATGTAGTATAAGTGCCAACAGATTTTGAAAGACGTGAGCTGATGATGTAGGTAAACTCTCATTCTTCATGGAGGTTGTAAGATTAGACAATCAAAATTGGATGTGTATGAACCCTTTGGGGTTGATTAGTAAAGCATTACCACAGCTGACTTTACACTTAGCAAAATGTCAATTCATAAAAGCTGTTACGGCATGAAAAGCTGAAATTCCAAAGCAGTGAGGTAAATTACCACCTTGTGTGGTGAATACCTCAACACATGTCAGTAAATGTCAATCATTGTCAATTCATAAAGATTAGAGAAGGTGGTATTCTTTGTGCCATTACCCTCTGCTTTGAAAAGGTGATAAGAGAGCGATAACAGCAAAGTTAATGGGGATATATTTCCCAGGCAGCAGCGGAGAGTGCAGAACCTCTTGGGTACCCCCTTTTCAGATATATTTTATATCAGAAAGCCTGCATGTGTAAATTTTCTTGAAGTTCTTCCAAGCTGTGGTAATTAAATAGATTGTTTAGAAAGACTAATAGATTCAGAGCAGATTCAGGGCAAACAGAGGCAGTATAACAAAAAATGCACATCTAAAGGGAAGTTGGGAATGCCACTTTTATTGTAATGCTGCCTCTAAATGGAGAAATGTAACAACTCGGGCAGCTTCTCATGTTAACGCCAGCTTAGTTCGGTAAATTTCTGCATTTCTATCGCAGCTGTGCGATAGAAATGCCCTGAATCATTCCCCCCCCCCCCCCCCCCCAAAAAAAAAGTGAATACAACCCATGGTGGGATAGATTACCTTCTTCTGATGCCTGTCAACGGGCAACTAAGTATTCCACTGGACCCTTTGTGTAATATTTCAGAAGTTGCACCAAGCGATTCAGAACTGCGCACGCGCAAGTTCCAATTTGTGCATGAACAAAAGTCTTTCACTGCACATGTGGGGTTTGCAATTCACATATGCACATTTCCAAATCTCTGGGACTGCTCAGAGGAACTTTTGGGAGGGTGGGAAGAGAAGAGGACTGAGCACAGAGCACAGGGGTGACCTTGAAGACAAGCAGCATCAGGAGGCTAAAGAGAAGGTAATGTAGCCCACCATGGGCTTCAGTATTTTTTTTCCCCAGTTCAGGGGTACTTTAAATATTGGTGAAACACGTTTTGTTGTACAATTCATACATCTATAAACCTTTTGAAACCTCAGTGAATATAACTTACAACTTATATCAGTAGTTTATAATTGTGCGTGGCTACTTTTTTATATAAATATAATTACCAGTATATAATGTTTTATAATATAAAATAGGAATTGTGACTTTTATTCTACATGTACCTAAAAACTAAAGCTCAGTAAACATTTCAGGGCCACACTGGGTGTCTTTTTTATTTTATTTATTTTCCAATGTAGGCAAACAAGTTTGTGTGGAATAAGACACCATTCCTATTTATATTGGTGTGCAGCCTTTCTGTAGGAAGGAATCGCACTTGCCCTATTTGCCTGCATTTTCTTTTCTTTTTTTTTTACAATAAGAAAGCTCATTAGAATAGACAGCAGATTGTTTTGGCTGATTGCATGTCGAGTACATTGTTCCCCCACTCACCCAACCACTTGTGCGCCTATGCCTTGGCACCCTTCTTCCGCATAGCAGCAGAACATGAGGGATCGGGTTCCGATTCCCCGCTAGACGACATGCCTCATACATGTGTACAAGGCTTTAATGTTCACGGTTTTGTTTTCAATTTTTGTTACTTTGCAATCAATCCATTGTACTCATGTGGTACAAACCTTGACTTTCCTTTTTTCTACAGAATTCATACCGCTGTGCTAAACTGGCCCTTGGTGGCACTCTTCAGCTTGTTGATGCTGTAATGTCCGGGCAAGTGCGTAATGGGCTGGCTCTTGTAAGGTAGCAATCGTTTCAAATCTTTAAGTTAATTGAAATCTGTTCTAAACTGTACTGTGACTCAGCCATCCCTGCCATGTTCTACAAACCTGATTAACATTGTTCATAGTTCAGTGTAATTTTATCTTGCTGGTCAGAATTGCAGATCTGTATCTTGACATCCAGGCCTGCCTTTTATAAGTAGAAATAACCTTACCTGCAGAGCTGATCTAAGTGAAGTCTGATAACTGGTCTATTAAATGGCTATGCATTAATGTACTGATACAGTCCCAGATGTTTTATGCCTAGTACACACCATACAATTTTCTGTAATGAACGACTAGTCCGTGAGACCCTCCCGCTGGGAGGGTGTTCTGCTGATAGTAGTTTGTGTGTACAGTCTGTCGGCAGACTGATAAGGCTGTTTCTGAATGATCCGCTGAGTGGAACGCCCACCCAGCGGGAGGGTCTGACGGACCCGTTGTTCCTTATAGTAGTGTGTGTGTACGCACCTTAACAGAAAATTGTATGGTGTGTACTAGGCATTACACTAGAGGGGTGCAGGAAAGTGAGGCTATGTTGACTTCACATACTCTGACTCCGTGGTGAGAAATTTATTTTACCTGAAAGAAGCCTAAGTCGTGCAAACAAGATATATTTGTTACAATAATACACACGGGAGTGTTGCGCCTGAACAAATTGCTTTGGGATATGGACCTCACTCAGCCCAGTGAGAGAAAATTGTAAACGCAATAACCTTCCCAATCAGTGTTCAGATAAATAGTGTTGGTAATAGATGCAAATTTATTTGTACAATAGGCAAACAACATCTAAAATAAATTGTGATACTAATGCAATTGGATGCGCATGCTACTAAAAATAAAAACAGACATAGAGCCATACACTCCTCAATCTCCTCCACCGTCTTACTGCTGTGGAAAAGTCTAAAGTGCATATGCGGGGAAAAAAAAGATTAAAAAAAGTAAACAAAATATATAAATTAGTGGGTTCTATCCGCACCTCATAAATAAATACAGATTAACAAAATTGCTGGCACTCATGCTCTTAAACTTGCCAACCTGGAGAATAGCTCAAGGTGCCCTAACTTATGATTTTTGGGCTTCCCTGAAAAGTGTGAGGGTGCTCTGCTTGAAGTGTTTTTAGGACTGGCTTAAGGATTCTATTGTGGATATGTAAGGCTTGACAGGTTATGTCCACAATCAGTCTCTATGCCCCAATCTAGTGTCGTGACTTTGAGCCCGACCCACGGTCTTCACCTGTAGACAAGCTGTTAAGCTTGGTGGTATATCCTCCACAGTCAGCATATAGTGTATATCCTGACGTGAAGGAGGTACACACGCTAGCACAAGGAACCAGGATATCCCCAGTTTAATGGAGGAGAGGACTGAGTTCAACAGGAGATGTGGCGCACAGAGCAAGCGTAGATCCGAACAGCCACAAACAATCCTTCCACTATAGTGGCTCAGCGCAAGGTAGCGCTGAGCGCATAAACCAGAACTCAGAAGATCAGGACAGGTAACAGAATGAACGCTTGCTTAACTAGTCACTGTTTAAGTGACAGCAAGCATCCATAACAAGACAGATTGGAATGAGGCAGCCAATACGATTGCAGCGGTGGCGTGCCTCACAAGGACAGGACAGAATAGTCGGGAAATGGTCAAAGACAGACGTAATACAAATATACAATAGGTATGATTTCCTAGCGTATTACGATTACAGCTATCAATGATCTACAAACGACTGACATGTATATATCGGCGATAAACCGATATATGACATAAGCAAGGAACACTGACTAAGAACTGGAGCAGGACTAGGAACAAGACTGAACTAGCTAAGCACGGGTGATCACGATACGCGCAACCTACCAAAACGTGCTGAAAACTAACTGACTGAACACAGGATATAAACAATTTGAGTACGTATATATCAGCGACACTGATGTATTAACGTAACACGAATACAAAGAAAATAACAAACGTGCTAGTATGCGTATATATTGGCGATGAACCGATATATAACGCAAGACAAGCAAAGTAACAACTTCTGATAACAAGGAGCAGAACTAGGAGGGCTCGCTGACCCCTTCGCAGGAGTCAGCGCAGTCCACACAGACTAGGAACGAGGTGGGGGCTGGACAGAGTAACAGACTATGATAGCCCATGGAACACTGCAGGAAGCAGTCCTTTATACTGAGGTCATCCAATGGGAGCAGACATGCAGATTCCCACACAGGTGAATGGTAGTCAATCACAGGCTGACAGCAGGAAAGGGCAGACAATGATATGCAGCCTGCAAGAAAGGGATTTCAGCTCCATTGCAACAGACAATGTTTGTTTTCACAAAAGCATATTAATCTGTCATTAACTTCAGAGCGACTGCAGATGGAATCAACGCTCAGTATAAGTGCACGCAAAACTATGCAAGCAAATGCACGCAAAGAAATCAAAACTGCTTGTCTTCAGTAAAACTGCAGCCAGCAGTACATGCTACAGAAGTGATCATAACACAAGCCCTCCGCGTAACCAGGACACTTTCTTTGTCGCCTGACGGTTACCCCCAGGTCTTAACATGCGAGGCATACAGACTGAAGTAGAGTGAACAATAACCCCCCGGAGCCCCACTGAGGCAAGTATCGACAGAGTTCAAGACTTCACAAGTGTCAAACTGTAATAGTACCTTGAGGTTGAGGCCCGCAATGGTGAAAAGCAGTCAGCAGATCCAGTGACAGGCAATGGTTGGTCCAGGCAGCAAGCGAAAGTGTACAGGTAACAAGCAAGTTCAGTCCAGGCAGCAGGCAAGAGTATCCAGGTAACAAGCAAAGGTCTGTTCAGACAGCAGACAAGAATGGTCAAAAACAAGCCAAGGATCAAATTCCAGTCAAACAATATTGGTAAGTGCGCACCCAGCAACTAACCACCGCTATGCTATCACGGGCGATGACTGGGAGCACTCAGCACGCTTAAATACAACTCTCATCCAATCAGTGGCCAGCCACACTCCGCGCATTCAATCAGACAACAGTACCCTGCCTAAGTATCAGCTGACTCAGCGCTGTCAGCTGACCGCAGTCAGCTGACTACTGTTTACCTTTGCTGAGGGCGTAATGAGAACGCGCCCTCCGCCTATCGGGAAGTGCGGCCTGTGTCCCAGCAGGGAACAAGCACCGAGACCCGGAAGTAGAGGTCTCAGCCCGGCTCTCGCCGCAACTTTCAGCATAAACAGTTAAGTTCCTTATCGGATATTATGCTTTTTCACACCTTCTCCATTGGACGTGCACCTAGGGTCCCTGGAGGCCCACTGAAACCTAGCACACCACCATGGTCATTGATGGCCAAGTTCCTAAATTACGGAGACAAGGTGGAGATATATGGCCAAGTTCCTAAATTACAGAGACAAGGGGCCATATATAATTCATTTTTTCACCTGAGTTTTCTCCTAGGAGATTTTTTTTTTTTTCAAAGTCTTTTTAAAATAGATTTTCAGCATTTTGTAATCGAAAAAGTACAAAAATTAGGTGAAAAAGTACTATCAAATTTATTTTAAGTATTTTCTTGCTTGCTGGAGGCTTAAAAGGCATATTATTGACAAGTTTAAAAATATCACCTAGGAGAAAACTCAGGAGAAAAAGTTAATTGCATATGGCCCAAGGTGTAGATATTGTGCTTTGCACCCATCATGGTGGGGAAGCTCACTTCTGCAATTATCCCTCTGAAGCTATTTCCTGGATGGAATTGCAGGGCCTGAGAGCCCCCAGCTATATTAATTGCCAAATCTTTTGCAGGGCAGATTACTGACATTTAGAACGGATGTTAATGGTAACTATGTAATTGTTGAATTCAAATTAGAAAGAAGACCCTTTGTCATAGCGTCTGTATATGTTCCTCCCCCCCCCCCCCCCCCCTTTAATGTTCAGGTTCTCAAATCTCTTGCAAAAAAGTTACATCCCTTGATAAAGGGCCCCCCTTCTCTTAGCAGAACATTGTAATGCGTTTATGGATCCTCTTATGCTAGGTACACGCCATACAATTTTGTGTTAGATGGTTCGATAGATAATTTCTGACATGTCAGATCTTCTTTTCGATGGTTTTTCTGATCAATTTCACATAGAAGTGAATGGAAATAGATAAGAAAATCGAATCGGAAATCGATCAAATGGAAAGTCGACTGAAAAAACGCATCGTGTGTACCCTGCATTAGATTGCTAGAGTAAATGTATAGAGATGGCCTATGTGATATTTGGAGATGGAAGCATCCAGAAGGCAGGGAGTACGCATGCTTCTTGGATACATATAAAACGTTGTCTAGGATAGATGTGTGTTTGGGTTCAGCTGATCTTCTGTCTTCAGTTGATAGTATAAAATGTCTACCTCATGGGGCCTCACTCACGTGCTCATGTATTTGCACCACATCTAAAATTGCACAGGCCTTTTGTAAATGTTATATCGATGTTTATTTGGCCAAGAGCGATTGTGAGGTGGTGGATATCTATTCTGTTTTCCACAAACTCTTGGGCCTATCTATTAATTAATCTAAAGGTTGCCCATACATGGTACAATTTTTTTTTTTTTTTTTTTTTTATTTAGTTTGATTATTTTCCCAACATGTCTGATCAAATTTGTATCCAGAAAATAGGATAATCGTTCATTTTTCTTGATAAAAAAAAATAAAAATATATATATATATATATATATATATATATATATATTTTTTTTTTTTTTTACTTTCATTTGATTCAATCGTTTTGGTTGATTAAACGGGAAAATTGAATGTTTTTATTGTACCGTGTATGGGCATCATTAGTTTTTCCCTTTTTCGGTTAAATGATTTTGACCATCGCCTCATCACTGCAGGTGGTAGACAAATTCAAATATCTATCTGGGAAAGTAGATCCAACGGAGCTTTACAAATTTTATTGGGACCAACCTCCAACCAATCCTGAAAAACTTGGAGCAGAAACTAAAGAGATGGGGGAATCTCTTACCCTAAATTTCTATGGTAGGGTCTGTGTAACTAAAATGATTGTAGCTCCTAAATTACTTTATACGTTGCAGATGACGTCTGTGGATTCTGCATTTGACCTACAGACGCATAGACTCACTGATTGCATTGAAATTCGCAATTACGCATCATAATTGTAATGTGAAATTTCAGAGAAAAACTTACCGTATTTTTTGGACTGTAAGACACACTTTTTCTTCCCCAAAAGTGTGTGTGTGTGTGTGGGGGGGGGGGGTGTCAGTGTGTCTTATTGTCCGAATACTACATGTTGGGACCTGCGCCTCCTTCCCCGTGTCCTGCCTGTCCTAGTGTAGCCTTAGGATGTTCTGTCTTAAAGGGAACCTAAACTGAGGAGGATATGGATTTTTCCTTTTAAAATAATACCAGTTGCCTGACTCTCCTACTAATCCTGTGTCTCTAATACTTTCAGCCACAGCCCCTCAACAAGCATGCAAGTCAGGTGCTCTGACTGAATTCAGACTAGATTAGCTGCATGCATGTTTGAAGTGTGTGATTCAGCCACTGCTGCAGCCAAAGAGATCAGCAGGACAGCCAGGCAAATGGTATTGTTTAAAAGGAAACATCCATATTCCTCTCAGTTTAGGTTCCCTTTAAATACATATGTTTGTCTGCAATGTCCCCAGGTACTACTGCAGCCGAAAGTCCGCATAACATACCGCACATGCAGCTATCCTCAGGCTGTCCTAAGGCTGTCCCCAGCTTTTATCACCGCGCTGTCCCCTTGTCTTAAATTTGAATGTCCGTGATGTCCCCGGGTATTACCGTTGCTTTCTTAATCAGGAAGTGTCCCGCTCAGCTTTGCCGATAAATGGGCCAATCAGCGGGGGGCGCTGGCTCCAACCGCCAATCATGCTGCCCACTGCTCATAGCTCCTCTTTTAAGGAAGCGATGGTCTCGAGGGCGGGACAACCTCTCCTTCATTTGGACCAATCACTGTGCACTCTACAGTGATTGGTCCCAATGACAGAGAGGTTGTCCCACCCTCGAGACCATCTCATCCTACTAACAGAGGAGCTAGGAGCAGTGGGCGGCGTGATTGGCGGTTGGGGCCAGCGGCCCCCGCCTGATTGGTCCATTTATCGGCAAAGCTGAGTGGGACACTTCCTGATTAAGAAAGCAGCGGTAATACCCGGGGACATCACAGACTTTCAAATGCGTATAAGACAAGGGGACATCGCTGTGATAAAAGCGGGGTACAGCCTGAGGAGAACTGCAGCTGCATGTACGGTATGTTGTGCAGACGTCCTTTTAAAGACAGCTACGGTAGTACCTGGGGACATTGAGGACAAACAAATTTATATAAGACAGGACAACCTGAGGGTAGCTGCAGCTGCATGAATGTATTTAATACACTGGGGACATGCAGACACTAGGACAGGCAGGACACGGGGGACACCAGACACTGATACACAGGGGGATATGCAGACACTGGAACACGGAGAACGGGGATAGCAGACTCTGGGATAACAGGCCTAGAAGACACTGGACATGGAGGAAACAGGACATGGGGTCAGAGGAAGGGGGACAGATGACATGGGGTCAGAGGAAGGGGGACAGATGACATGGGGTCAGAGGAAGGGGGACAGATGACATGGGGTCAGAGGAAGGGGGAAAGAGGACCCAGGAAGACACAGGACACAAAGGCAGCAGAGGGACAGAGGAGAACACAGGGACACGAGGAACAAGGAAGGCACAAGAGGAACATAATAATTGTGGGGGGAAAGTCTATAAGACGCCCCTGCAGCATGGACGCACCAAGCTTAGTATATTAATTTTTCCCTTGGTTTTTGTCCTTTAAACCAAGGTGCGTCTTATGGTCCGGAGCATCTTATAGTCCGAACAATACAGTAATTAACTTTGTATGTAATTGTAATATTTCATAAGTTCACTTAATTTTTGCGTAATTTTGTGCCGACTTTAGCGGTTAATAGCAAAGTCCCCATACACGCTATTACTACCAAAGATGCTACATACAGTATGTTAAGGAGAATAGTGGCTACAAGTCAAAAAATATTTTCAAAAAGACCTTGTAGTTTTTGAGAAAATTGATGTTAAAAATGCAAATAAAAATTTAAAAATGATTTTCTCAAACTGCAAGGTTTTTTTGGGAAAAATCACAGCAGTCAAGATGACCTTACTCTCACGGCTTACTTACTTTTTCAGAGTATTCCGTATAGCCATAATACCATCTGACATACACTCTCTTCAGCAGATGATACTTACTTTTATTTGGGCCGATAAAAAAAAAAGTGCATCAACAAAAGCAATAAGATGTGGCATAAAACTGACAGGACATTTGTTACCCAATTAAATACCATAAGGCTTCTCAGTTAGCCCATTTGTCACTCGTATATGGAGGGGGGGGAGCTGATCCATCTTGGGTTTCTATCGAAATCGACCCCCTATTACTGCCCACACCCTTTGAGTCTAGACTAGGAAGTCACACTTTAAAGAGAACCTGTAACAAAAAAAAGGTTCCCCTGGGGGTACTCACCTCAGTAGGGAAAGGCCTCAGGGTCACAATGAATCTTCCCTCTCTGCTGTAGCTGCAGGCAATCCAGCGCTGGCTCCCCCAAAGTCTCCGGCAATCCAGGCTCGACAAGCCGGGCAAGCTACATTTATTTGCCTTCCCTGGCTCCAGCGAGGGCGCTGTTGCGGCTCTCAGCACGGAGATAGGCGGAAATAGCTGATCTCTGTTGGGTCCGCTCTACTACGCAGGCGCAGTAGACTTGCGCCTGTGCAGTAGAGCAGCCTGACAGTGATCGGCTATTTACACCTATCTTCGAGCTGAGAGCCGATACTGCGCCTGTGCTGGAGCTGGGAAGGTAAATATTTACATCCCCGCCGTTCGGAGGGCTAGAGCGAGACCGTCACAGGACACAGGAAGACGGAGGAAGCCACAATAGGAACCGGAGTCCCCCTACCGAGGTGAGTACCCCCAAGGGGAACTGTTTGTCGTTACAGGTTTTCTTTAAAAATGCTTTAGAATTTGTCATATCTCCTCCTCACTGAGGGTTATATCGGCAGCTAGAAAGGAGGCCACGCAGTGTTTAGGGACCTTGGATTTTATGTAGGTATGCATAACTTTTAAAAATGTACTGGCCCTCCTACTATATGGAGGAGGTAAAATTGGCCAATCAAAATTGGATGTGTGTACATACCCAAGTCTGTGGGTTCCCCTGATCGATCTTTAAAGGGACTCTGAGGAGTGCCCGAATTTAAAAGAATACACTTACCTGGGGCTTCTTCCAGCTTACCGTAGGCGGCGAGGTCCCGCGGCGTCCTCCTGGCTCATCTCCTTCAGCCTCCGCCGCCCCCCCCGTTATCGGCGTCGGCCGGCTCTTCCTAGTTAATGACGCGATGTGTCATCACGACGCCGCTTCGCGTCATCACTGTGGCCGGCGTGACAGGTCTGCGCATGCGCTGGTTTTCCGCACATGCGCAGACCTGTTACGCAGGTCGCCACGATGACGCAAAGCGCCCGCCGTGATGACGCATTGCGTCATTAACCAGGAAAAGCCGGCCGACACCAGGCCCAGGTGTGTCGCCGGGTGACGCCGATAACGGGGGGGCCGGCGGAGGCTGAAGGAGACAAGCCAGGAGGACGCCGCGGGACCTCGCCGCCTACGGTGAGCTGGAAGAAGCCCCAGGTAAGTGTATTCTTTTAAATTCGGGCACTCCTCTGATTCCCTTTAATTACCTCCTACAGTTTCTGTAACGCAGGCTTTCTCAACCAGGGATCCTTGAGTACTCTGCCAGGGTTCTTTGGCATTTTGCTCCATCATGGGGGGGGGGGGGGGGGGGAAGTATAATAAAGCACACTATAATAGGTGGTACTGTAACAAGAAGCACTAAATTAGGGTCTCAGGAGACAGTATAATGAGTGGCAGTGTAATAGGGCGTAGTGAAATAAAAAGCAACACATACTTTTAAAGACCATGCCTCCTGCAAAATAAATGCAGGGGTTCGTCTAGATCAAAAAATAGTTTGCATGGGGTTTCTTGAGATCCAAAAGTTATTTGCAAGGTTCCTCCAGTGTAGAAAGGTTGAGAAAGGCTGCTGTAATGTATTACACTGTATTTTGCTCTCAGTTTTTTGTGTCCTTTTTGTATTTCAGATCCTGTCCTAAGAACACCTCCTATGTGGAATCTGTATTTTGTTTGTTACTTTGACAGTTTTTTTTTTTGTTTTTTTTCTTTTTTTTTTAGACCACCTGGACATCACAGTCAGCCAAAGGAAAGCAATGGGTTTTGTGTGTTCAATAATGTTGCAATAGCTGCAAAATATGCCAAAAAGAAATATAATCTTCAAAGGTAATTTATTGTATTAGCGCTTTGTGTTTATTTGAGATACACACATATATATATATATATATATATATATATATATATATATATATATATTTTTTTTTTTATTTGTTTTTTATTTTACAGAATATTAATTGTTGACTGGGACATTCACCATGGACAAGGAATTCAGTACATATTTGAAGATGATCCAAGGTACTTTCTAAGCACTGCAATATAGACCTTTTTTCAGTCCTTGCATTGGCAAAGTTCCTCTTTTATTGTGACTGGCTTAAATTAGTAGGTTGTAATGACATGTAAATGTTTGCAGTTGATGGCACAGATGTATAAATACAGGTAGTCCCCGACTTACGAACAACCCGCTGATATGAACAGCATGGATTCTATGTTTCCATGGGAACAAGTCAGATTTTTTTTTTTTTTGTTTTCAAATTGGACTTGTAGTTTTTGAGTAAATTGATTTTAAAAAATTCAAAGAAAAAATGGCTTTTAAACTTGTATAAACGGGTACAAAGGGCAGAGGTGACACAGAGGGGACACTGGAGGCACAGGGGAGGTACAAGGGACAGAGATGGCACAATGTTCGGACTTAAGAACAGATTCAGGTTAAGAACGAACCTACAGTCCCTATCTCGTTCATTAACCGGGGACTACCTGTATGCACATAACAAAAAGTATACAGATTATCAGTGACACAGTTATGTGACAGAAGGATAATGCAGATTACCCTTCTTCATTTAGTGGACTCCTTAGGAGATTCATAGGCCAGCTGGCAAGGAAATGTACAACACATTAGAACAGGCTTTGCTGTGTAATAGCTTAAAAAGTGGGTTGAAAAACAAAAGTAAATGGGGTCTGTAAGCTTGATATGAAACAGCATACATCTTCCCAAGTAGAAAATAATGCTAGGTACACACTATGAGATTTTCTGGCAGATTTACTGTCAGATCAATTATTTCCAACATGTCCGATCTGATTTCCGATCAATTCCCGATCTTTTTCTGATCAATTTCCAATGGGAGTAAACAGAAAACAGTCGGAAATCGATCGGAAAATGATCAGAAATCAGATCGGACATGTTTGATCTAATCGATCTGACAGTAAATCTGCCAGAAAATCTCCTAGTGTGTACCTAGCATAATGCTGGAAATTATCTAACGAATCATCTTATCAGCTTAAAAACGAACAGTGTATTCCCAGCATTAGACCATGCCAGGTCAGTAGCTGGATAAATGTCCTAGCTAGGTTAATCCCTCCTGAATAGATATATTTGGTTTACATAGAGAACTAGAGGAATAGCACATGCCAAATGGCTTGTAGAATGGGGTATTACATAAAAGGCTTGTGAGACATCCTGACTATGGGCATGGGAGGAGGGGAACAGAGTGGATAAGAGGAGGAGTTTTATGCTAGATCTCAGAATGTTTGGTATCATATCTGGGGGATCATTGCAGATGTGTGGAGAGGCCATTTTATTTTAGTAGAATGAACTGGATTCTCAGGCTGATACTATTGGAGAGGATCAGATGGAACATGTAGAGTAACTGTAAGCAGCAGGATAGAATGTAGAGGTGCTCATCTCTTTCCTAGCAGATAGGTACAATTATACCTGCATGCATGTTTCCACTGAATAGAAACTGACCAAGTCAAATCCATGATCTGCTTTTTCCCTGCCTGGCAGCTGGTCAGTTAATCATCAGCTTAAGTTTTTAGTTGAGTAAAATAAGACCCCTCTCTGGGTCTGTGGATATTTACATGTTAGAAGTTAATGAACAAAAGTTACAGTAAGGTCTTATTTCCACTGGGAGCCACGGCCGTTTCTAATTTGTCCCTGGCTCCCCTTTTTGCTTCGTAGATGCAGCCCAAATTGCTTGCCTGAAATGTATAGCAAGTATGCTTTAATGCAACTATTAATGCATGCTTTATGCAGTAACCCACTGTATGCATCGTGTTGTGCCAGTGGATTCTGTCGTACCACATTTCTAACACGCCGTTGTGCACGTACCATTGCAATGCATGAGCAATTTCCATTATATTGTCCGAAACAACACATCATTGTGATCATAGCCTGCATAGGCCAGCACTTCACAAAATAACTCAGTGCTCCTTGCAAAGTGGACTTTTCCCAGAAGAACTAAAGAAAGCAAACCTAAAACCCCTCTTGAAGAAACCATCACCGGATCCTGATTCTGTGACCAACTGCAGAACTGTGGCGAACTTGCCATTCCTATCAAAAGTTATCGAGAAAGCGGTCACCAACCAGCTAGAAGCCAGGCTTACAGATAACATTTTTGATACTTTTCAGTCAGGATTCAGGCAAAGGCACAGCACTGAAACGGCATTAGTCCGAGTAATGAATGATCTACTTACTGCAAGGGACAAGGGTGATTGCTAAGTTCTGATTCTTCTTGACTTGTCTGCAGCATTTGATATTGTGGATCATGAAATACTAATCCAGCGACTGAAGAATTACTGTGGCCTAAGGGGTGCTGTTCTTAACTGGTTTCAGACCTTCCTATCTGGCAGGACGCAGCAAGTATGTCTGGGCACACACTACTCTGATCCAGTGCCATTTGCCTATGGAGTTTCACAAGGTTTTGTGCTATCACCTGGGCAAAATAATCCAGAACTATGGCCTAGGATACCATTGTTATGCAGATGACACACAACTGTATCAACTTTATCTGTCCTTCAAGCCTGGCACCCAAGACCCATCAGCATCCATAAATGCATGTCTAGTGAATTTACAAAATTGGATGAACACCAGCTGGTTGAGGCTGAACTTTGACAAAACAGAGGTGTTAGTGGTAGGTGGTCCACACGTGATGCATAAAGTTAAAAACGCACACCACCTGAAACTAGCAATTCGGGGAGATATCGTACAGTATAAAGACTCTGTGCGAAACCTTGGGGTGATCCTGGATGGAAATCTAAAACTCAGATAGCAGATATCAGCTGTCGTCAATCTTCCTTCTTCCATCTAAGAAATATAGCGAGAATCAAACACCTTATCCCAGCTGAAGACCTACCTGCCCTGGTTAATGCATTTGCATCCTCCCGCCTAGACTACTGCAATGCCCTGTTCATCGGATCTACAGATAAGGTTCTGCGCCCTTTACTAGTACAGAATGCTGCAGCCAGACTCCTAGCCAATGCCCCTAGCAGTTCACACATATCCCCAGTACTGCAAACTCTTCACTGGTTGCCAGTAAATTGGAGAAACCATTTTAAGATCTGCCTGTTGACATTCAAGGCTCTAAACCACATGGGACCCAAATACATAGCGGATCTATTGGAACTTTATGCCCCTCCACGCACCCTCCGCTCTGCCCACAAGATTAATCTGGTTATTCCAAGGATACACTTAGGCTACTTGCACACCAAGACGTTGCGTTAGGTGCTACGTTAAGGTCGCATAACGTGCACCTAACGCAAGGCCTGGTGCTCTTCGATGTGGACGTCAGAGTGAGCCGCGTTGTGCAGCTCACTCTGGCATCCGTGATGCGTACTCTTGGACGCATGCGGCATCACGTGGTCCCGCCGGCCAATCGCCGCACAGCGGCCGCACCAGGAAGTAAACACTGCACGTCACAACGTGCAGTGAATATTAATTAGCCATGTGCCTGGCTGCTCTCCGCTCCTTCCCAACATGACTGAGCATGTGCAAACAGTCTAACGCGGCTTAAGCCGCTGTAACGCCGTAGCATGCTGCACTTTCGGAAGAACGTGCAGCGTTACATGTAACGCAACGTGGGCAGTGTGAACAGCCCACTTGTGTTACATTGCTGTACGTTGGAGGAGCGTTACAGGCTGCACTAACGTGCGCCTGTAACGTCCCTGTGTGTAAGCAGCCTTAACATTTGGTGCTCGGGCCGTTTCCTATGCAGCCGCTACTCTATGGAACTCACTTCCTCAATCAGTACAAGAGTCTCCTTTTCTGGACAGCTTTAAAAAAAGTCTAAAAACTCACCTCTTTTCCCAAGCCTTTGAGACTGCATAATGAAGGGTCACAGTGCTTTGAGTCCCCAGGGAGAAAAGCGCTATAAAAATATTACGGTTATTATTGTTAAAAGTCATGCTTTACACAGAGCTTGCAAACTGATAAGGATCTCATTTTTGAAAGGTACACCATTCTACAGCACTGGATATACCATGGAACACAGTCATCAAAGTGGGAAAAATATGGGACAACAGGGACATTGCCAAAGGTTTTAAATCCCTCCAAAACTGACGAGATGAACAATGGTCAGGGAGACTGCCAAAAGACCTACAGTTTAAAGGGAACCTTAACTGCCGTGGAAAAATAAATTCACTTACCTGGGGGCTTTCCCAAGCCTCCTGCAGCCGTCCTGTGCCCGCGCCGGTCCTTCGGTGCCCTCCGGTCTCCCTCCGCCGCTAAGTTTCGTTTTCGGACGACTGCCAGTCGTCCTCGGGCCTCTTCCGCATTCCTTGTCGTAAACTGCAGTAAAGCGCGTCCGCATGACGCCAAACGCGTCATGTGCATGACGCCAAACGCGTCATGCGGATGCGCTTTACTGCAGTTTACGACAAGGAATGCGGAAGAGGCCCGAGGACGACTGGCAGTCGTCCGAAAACGAAACTTAGCGGCGGAGGGAGACCGGAGGGCACCGAAGGACCGGCGCGGGCACAGGACGGCTGCAGGAGGCTTGGGAAAGCCCCCAGGTAAGTGAATTTATTTTTCCACGGCAGTTAAGGTTCCCTTTCAGTGTTCTCCCCAGAGCCTTTTAACTGGGCGGAGCGCCCGGCTGGTGGTCAGTCCCCGCCCGGCTGCTGTGATCACTATCACTAATCCCTGTCTACGGCATATTTGCCGTCCTCCACACTCATCCAGCACAAGTGCGCAGCGGCTTTGGCATTGGAGCTGGCCGCTGTCACTCTGATACAATCTCCGCCCTCCTCCTCAGCTCCTGACATTACAAGCCAGCCAGACCGCAAGAGCTTTGAAGAGTTTGGGCACACAGAGAAAGAGCCGAGAGAACGTGGGCTTGCTGTGTTCCCTCTGAGTCACTGATCTGCCCGAGTAGTGCAGAGTACGGGCTCTTCTCCTTCTGTCTTCCCATCATGCAGGAATTTTCTCAGCACGTTCCCCAGCCTCCCCCGATCAGAGGTCACAGCACAGAGAACAGCGTGGAGCAGCGCTCATTCATGCCGGGGAGAGCAGCAGCAGGGCAGATGGTTATCTGATATCAGTAATGGCCCCCCAGCAAAGGAATCCTTGTGACTCAGCTGCCGTCTCTCAAGACAGGTATTAGAAAACTTTACAGCTAGCTACTGCTGCTTCCCTTCCCCCACTGCTCTGGCCGGACAGGTTACATAGCTAGCTGTCCTGGACATCAGTCTGCAGACTTCCTGCAGTGTGCAGTGTGCACTCACATTTTCTTTTCTGCATTAGTCTGTTTCTCACTCTCCCTCTTAGACATTTCCCTCTGTCTCTCACACACTTTCTCCCTCTTTTTTTTTCTTTCCCCTTTCCTAGTCCTTTTCACACTCTCTCTCTGTCCCTCGAAGGCAATCTATCTCCCAGACTCACACCTATTCCTCTTCCCTTCAATTTGTATTCACCTTTTTCTACTCAACTCCCCTCTGTCCTCTATATACCGTATTTCCTGTATACAGTATGTATGTCTGCTTACCAGTACTTGATTTTGTTTAAGGGTAGAAGCCACAGCAGAAACCCCCAAGCACTTTTATGTTCCTTTGTAGTGCATGTTGATTAGCATGGACAAACAACAAGCATGTCTACACTGGGTTTACTACTACTGTCAGCCAAAATTATTGTGAGACTTTTTGAATGAGATAACAAAACAGTCTGTGGGGATGTGTGGTTTTGGCCCTAATTAGTCACCCTGTCCACAGCCCCTTTCTGGTATTAATCCGGCTTTGACAGCACTTTATCTGATTGCCCATCAAAACAGCACCACTCAGTGCAAGATGCCTCTTTCTCCATTAGCATCATTTAGTGTAACCCTCTACCCCTATCAGCAGTGGCTAGCATGACTACCTCACCAGGTAACAACCAGCGTGCCCCACCTACTCTTCTCCCCAGCAAGCAGCACCCAGCATGATCCTCCCTCTCCATTCTCACCTAGTAGTAGCAGACAACATCACCCTCCTTCCCCACACATGGTGACCGTAAAGGGAACCAGAGAGGAAGGATAGGGAAAAATAGGAAAATGTTTTATACATACCTGGGGCTTCCTCCAGCCCCATAAGCCTGGATTGCTCCCACGCCGCAATCCTCTGCTTCCTGTATCGCCGGTACCGGGCCCTGTCACTTCCGGCGGGCGCGACCAATTGTCCGCATCACAGGGGCTCCCTCCATACCCTTACGCATGCGGCTGCGCAGTTTGCAGCCGCATGCGTAGGTATATGGAGGGAGCCCCTGTGATGCAAACAATTGGCCGCGTCCTACGGCCGACTCGCGGAAATGACAAGACCCGGTACCGGCAGATCCAGGCAGCGGGGGACGTGGCGTGGGAGCAATCTAGGCTTATGGGGCTGGAGGAAACCCCAGGTATGTATAAAACCTTTCCCCCAACGTCTCTGGTTCCCTTTAATTTCCCACCCGGCTACTTTTTCATGCCACCCGGCTGGAAAAAAATTCTGGGGAGAACACTGCCTTTAACCACCTGGGCGGTATGGACGAGCTCAGCTCGTCCATCACCGCCGGAGGCTGCCGCTCAGGCCCTGCTGGGCCGATTTGCGCCAAATAAAGAGCAGCACACGCAGCTTGGCACTTTGCCAGCCGCGTGTGCTGCCCGATCGCCGCCGCTCTGCGGCGATTCGCCGCGAGCAGCGGCGAAAGAGGGTCCCCCCAGCCGCCTGAGCCCTGCGCAGCCGGAACAAAAAGTTCCGGCCAGCGCTAAGGGCTGGATCGGAGGCGTCTGACGTCAGGACGTCGGCTGACGTCCATGACGTCACTCCGCTCGTCGCTATGGCGACGGTGTAAGCAAAACAAGGAAGGCCGCTCATTGCGGCCTTCCGCTCATTGCGGCCTTCCTTGTTTATTCTGGGCGCCGGAGGCGATCGGAAGAACGCCTCCGGAGCGCCCTCTAGTGGGCTTTCATGCAGCCAACTTTCAGTTGGCTGCATGAAATAGTTTTTTTTTAATTTAAAAAAAACCCTCCCGCAGCCTCCCTGGCGATCTTATCAGAACGCCAGGGTGGTTAACCAAGACTAAGCTCACAGTGAAAACAGAAACCACATTGAACAAAAAGTTGCACCAAACGATATGTGACCGCTACACACACTGTGAAGGATACAGTTATTAAAGAACACCTGAGGCGAAAATAAACTAATGAAATAAACGATTGGATCTATCTTCCTTCTCCTAAAAATTACTTTTTAAGATATTCCACAGTTTTTTGTTTCAATCTAATTTTTAAGTTTTAACTATTTTGTTGTTTTAGTAAAGCAAACTTTTGTTTTGCTGAAGGACACATTCATTGAAGTATTCCAGAGCTAAAATTTATAAACTATTGAATCTTTTTATCTCTTCCCTGCTCTCAGAAGCCATTTTCTGCAAAGAAAGTGTTTTATAGTTGGAATTTCTTATCAGTGAGGGGCACACTGTAGTCACTTCCTGACTGAGTCAGCCACTTACATACCTGATATTAAACTCTTTCAGGCAGAGAAAGAAAAAAAGGAACACAGCCTAGTTATTTGTGTGCTTGGCACTGTACATATACATGTGTATCTCATGATGTCGCTTGCCACCTCAGGTATCCTTTAAAGTGTACCAGAGACCATAACATTGAAAGACTGGCTCAGTCACGTCAGTCGGGGTCTTCTGCGCATGCGCTGACCTGCCGCTCATGCACACAAGACCCCGACTGACGCAACTGAACCAGTTACCGGGGCTGATTGCGGCTGAACGACAGACCGCGGAAGGACAGCGAGGGACTCGGATGTGCCTATGAGGCTGGAGGAATGCTGTGGTCTCTGATTTACTTTACAAATGTACGTGTTACAGTGTATCCATTACGTTGCAATGTTTCACTGTGAATTTAGCCTGTAGGAGCTGCAGGAATTTCTGGGACGTACTAGTTGTGTAATACATGTGACAACAATATCCCATATTCTCAGTTTGTCTGTAAGAAAAGACTCCCATCTTGCAACCCTACTGCATAGTCCAAAGAAAAATATCTGGGTCCAGCTAAAATGTACACAAAAAAAATCTAGTATCTCAAAAGCATGAGGGAAAATGTGTTATGGTCTGAGACAAAGGCTGAATGTTCTGACTACAATTCTAAAAGGTATGTTTGGTGCATAAACACTTCACATCACCAAAAGAACACTATACCTATAATAAAGCATGGCGGTGGATGGCAGTATCATGTTTTGGTGTTGCTTTTCTTTAGCTGGGACAGAGGCTATTGTCCAGGTTGGAGGGTATTATGAACAGGCCTAAATACCAGTCGCTTTTGGCCCAAAGCCCTCACACATCTGCTAGAGAAAGAGGGACTTCAATTTCATGACAGTGAAACCAAACATACACCCAGATCACCAAAGAATGGTTTCACCAGAAGAAAAGTAGTTTTTTGTTTTTTTTTTTGTTTTTTTTTCTTTAAATGATCCAGCTAAGGGCCAGACCTTCATCTAGTAGAAAAGCTGTGAGGTCACCTTGAAGTGGGCTGTGCATAAGAGATGCCCCTGTAATCTGAGTTTTGGAGGTTTTTTTGCAATGAGGAGTGGATAAGTACAGTATTGCCAAGTCCAAATGCCATGCTGATAGACTCTTACCAAAGAGGACTAAATGCTCTGATGAAATAAAAAAAAGTGCTTCAGCAAAGTGTTATGTGAAGGATGTGCATATGACAAAAACCTTCCATTTAACAGGGTTTGTATATTCTACCCCCCCCCCCCTTCTATAAAGTGTACCTGAGATGAAGTTATACACACCTGGGTCTTCTTGCAGGCTGATTGCTCCCACGCCGTCCTCCTCAGACTCCCCATCCGACCGCCACTGGTGCATTCGCAGTTCGGTCTGGTGTGCTTACCCATCTTGCACCTGTCGTCAGGAAAGTTCTGAGCATATGCAATAGTACCGCGGGATATTGTGGTGGGTGTGTGGCCAGGCCGCGCATGCACAGTTGGCTCTGGACTTAGTGGACTTTATGGGGCCAATTGCGGACGAACGGGGGGGGGGGGTCATAGGAGGAGGATGGAGTGGGAGCAATCAGCCTGAAGAGAGACCCACGTATGTATATTTTGTTGTTTTTATCCCCAACACAGGTTCCCCTTAATCCGCTGTAAACATCCCAATGGCTTCAACATGCATTTTTAATTTTAACTAATATTTGTGAACATTAATGAGAGACCTGGATTGTTTTGCGTCCAGCTGGTGGAGTACATAATTAGTCGCAGCAGCATGAGTTGGATGTACAGGTGTTGCCATTGCCAATAGTAAAAATAATGGTAATTTAAATGTACCCATATTTTACTATAGACTAACCCTTTTAGTTGTAGCTGATCTTCTAGGTTTACCCATTTCAGGCATTTTACAATCAGTTGTTCTTAATGCTGATAATGGTTTGGCTAATCTATTGAAGCAGAGATCATTTTTTTTTTTACTGTGGTTTTTCTTTGTAGTTCTCTTTCCTACGTGTTTTAGCATAAAATAAAATCACTGTGCACCAACAGAAAAATTTAAACAGGAATATTCACTTTTTTTTTCATTTAGTGAAACAGAGAAACAGGCTTCTAAATGCAGACCTACCATATCTTACCTAACTAGTACATTGGGACATTCACAGCGTATTCCAGAAATATCTTGCAGATATTTAGATGCTGCAGATATGAGGTATTGTGATTACTTGACTTGGTTTTAAATCATTTAACTTAGAGCCATGTATTTGTACTGCAGTGTCCTGTATTTCTCCTGGCATCGTTATGAACATGGATCATATTGGCCTAACTTGGATGAGTCAGATTATGATTCTGTTGGTAAAGGCAAAGGAATGGGATACAACATAAACCTTCCATGGAACCAGGTACAGACTTAGGGGCATCAGGTTGCACCTCTGATGGCCACACAAATATATTTAATTATACTTCTATTTAAGCTGCACACAGAGAGAAAATGAATATGAATGTTTCTCAGCATGTTTGTTTTTTCCTGCGCAGCTGACCAAGGAGCACTTGATGTGGCAGTCTTGGACATCTGTAATCTCACTAGACTTTCAGTACCACCAAAAAAGAATTCATTCTTCTGCATGAAATCCATGGCCTCAATTCACTAAGCTTATCTCCTGTCTTTAATAACGTTTCTACAGTTATCACCATGGTGATGAGGCATGTAGCATTCAAGAAACATTTTACCTCAGGCAAACCTAAAGTTAACTCTTCTGTCTTTAAGTTAACTCTTCAATCCTCAAAATAACTCCAGAGTTAGACAGGTTGTTAATTAAATGCGTGTGAAAATAACGAACTACAGGGGAGGTTACTTAACTACAGGGGAGGTTACTTAACTACAGGGGAGGTAACTTAACTACAGGGGAGGTAACTTAACTACAGGGGAGGTAACTTAACTACAGGGGAGGTAACTTAACTACAGGGGAGGTAACTTAACTACAGGGGAGGTAACTTAACTACAGGGGAGGTAACTTAACTACAGGGGAGGTAACTTAACTACAGGGGAGGTAACTTAACTACAGGGGAGGTAACTTAACTACAGGGGAGGTAACTTAACTACAGGGGAGGTAACTTAACTACAGGGGAGGTAACTTAACTACAGGGGAGGTAACTTAACTACAGGGGAGGTAACTTAACTACAGGGGAGGTAACTTAACTACAGGGGAGGTAACTTAACTACAGGGGAGGTAACTTAACTACAGGGGAGGTAACTTAAGGAATGAAGAGATAAGATAACTTTCTCTAATTATCATCCGGGACAACCTGAGATCCGGTCCCGCCCCGGATCTGTGGAAACACAATCAACCAAGAAGATTAAAAGCCCCCGCCCTCCCATACTCCTCAGTTCATCTGTGTTTCCGCGCGGAAACACGCTAAGAAGCAAAGCTCCTGATTTTTTTGTTTTTTGGTACTCACCAAAGGGTGAGTCAGGCGATTGGAGGTTCAGTGGCAAAGTGTTACAGGAGGTGACACAGGCCGCGGCCTCCGAAACAGGCAGTGTGCGTCCTCTGATGTGGTTTTGGTCGCCACACTGCTCCTCTTCCATCCGGACGCCGGCTCTGCAAGGCGCATCCGCGTCTGGAGGCGGCACCCTGTGAGGTCAGACGCGGAGGGCGTAAGCGTACTGACGTCACGAGGCCGCGGAAGGGGCGGAACGGAGAGTCAGGAAGTGAAACAGGCGTGCTCCTGGCGTTCTCCGTCTCAAAGGCCTGCAGGCAGCAGTGGCACTGGCGGTGAGGCAGCGATCAGCAACATGTCTCAACCGCAGAAGGGGGAACAGCCTCAGCAGCAGCGTGACACGGAGGTCCCAAGCCCCGCTTCTAAAGCCACTTCGCATGGGCAACCATCAGGTTCTGCAGTGGTGAGTCCTCCAGTTGGAGGGAGTTGTTTCTGCCATGTTTTCCTTCTGATGGTGTCTCAGTATTTTGTCATCTCTTGTGTTTTTCAGGCAAAAACTGAGTCAAAAAATGCTCCACCTAAATATAAGAGATGTGGCCTATGTAATACTAAGATATCTTTAGAGGCCCCTAGGAATATATGTCAAAATTGTACAGAGTCCATTGTAGCTTCCCAGACTTCCAATATTTTAAAGGAGGTTATGGAATCTGTTAATAAAAACATGCAGGAGACTCTGGATAAATTTAAAGAATCTTTTGTACAACCTCCTCCTGCTGAATCCCTTCCGGGACCTTCTAACAGAGGGTTTTCGCATTTCTCCATTCCTGCGGATACACTTGCAGCCGAGGAAGAGGGAGATCAGGGAGAGGAGGAGGAGGAGGAAGAGGGGGCACTTTCTGAGACTAGGTCTCAGGAGGAGGATCAACCCCTATCTGAGAACTCAGATAGGGAAGAGATTGTTAAGACCCCTAGATTTTTATTTTCTCCGGAGGAATCTTCTGAGTTATTAAAAGCGGTCTATACTACAGAACAGATTAATGAACCTATCCCAGATGTTACCCCTCAGGACCAGGTTTATTCAGGATTGGGGCAATCAATGGGTAGAGTTTTTCCCATCCACAAAACCTTGCAAGAAATTATTTCTTCCCAGTGGCAAAATCCTGAGAGGCCCCTTTTTATTCCCAAATCGGCCAAGAGAAAGTATCCCTTTGCTCAGGCGGAAATTGAAAAATTAACTAAATGCCCAAAGCTTGATGCTTCCCTGTCAAAGTATTCGAAAGATTCCGACCTATCTTTTGAGGACACTGGTGTCCTCAAAGATGTGATGGATAGGAAAGTAGATTCACTGCTAAAGAAAGCCTGGGAGTCAGCAGCCTTTGGGTTCATTCCAGGTATTTCGGCAACATGTATCTCTAGGAATCTGAGAATCTGGATGGATAATTTGATTGATCAGATTTCTAAGGGCGCTCCTTTAAAGGACTATGCGTCATCCCTTCCTGTGGTCCTTAGGGCAGTGGCTTTTTTAGCGGACGCAGTCACGGAACTTATCAGAGTGTCGGCCCGTACTACCGCTCTGGTGAATTCGGCGAGACGGGCCGTGTGGCTAAAGACCTGGGAGGGAGATCAAACTTCAAAAAATAGACTTTGTTCTATCCCCTTTGAAGGTAATTTACTCTTTGGGCCGGGCTTGGATGATGTTTTATCCCGCTCGGCGGAAAAAGGGAAACAATTTCCAAGTAAAAAGAAGGTGGTTAAAGGTAAGAAACCGTTTCTGTCTCTAAAGCAAGTCTCTTCTCAGGGAGGGAATCGGAATGTGCAGAGGAAGTGGTCCTTTCCGAGAGGAAGGGGGAGAGGGGGTTTCGCTCTTGGTAAGACCGAACCCTCCAAATCTAAGAAATGACAGTCTGCCCGTGATGGGAAGATTGATTTATTTTCGATCGGAATGGGAGAAATTGAATCCCGATCCGTTTGTATTGCAGATTATAAGACAGGGTTACCGACTTCAATTTGCCAGTTCCCCCCCTCAAAGGAAGTTTGTAAACCCGACTCCAAGAGATCCGGAAAAAGCCCGGGGTCTCGAATTGGAGATTCAGAAATTATTGGAAAAAAGAGTAATTGTACCGGTACCCCAGGAAGAGGTATTCCAGGGGTACTATTCTCATGTCTTTTTGGTAAGGAAAGCCAACGGAGAGTTCCGGTTTATTCTGAACCTGAAATCTCTCAACCCATTCTTAATATACAAGAGATTCAGAATGGAAAGCATTTATTCGGTGAAAGCCCTATTGAAAGGCAAAGAGTTCTTTGCATCAATAGATCTTCGAGACGCGTACTTGCACATCCCTATTTTTTCCGCCCATCAAAAATATTTGAGATTTGCAATAAAGACAGAATCTCGGATTCGTCACTTTCAGTTTCAGGCAATGCCCTTCGGAATTGCGACAGCACCCCGCATATTCACGAAGGTCCTGGCAGAAGTAATGAAAACTTTAAGAATTCAGGGTATCTCGATTGTTCCATACTTGGACGATCTTCTAATAGTCGCAGAATCAGAAGATCTCCTCATAACCCACAGAGACATTGTAATCAAGACCCTCTCTCAGGTCGGATGGATTATAAATTACGAGAAGTCAGCCCTCTCTCCAGTACAGGAAATCATATTTTTGGGTTACAAAATAGATTTAGTGGTAAAAAAGATTTTTTTACCTTCAGAGAAAATTGTAAAGATCCAGTCGAAAGTAGAAAGTATGATGGGTCAGGAGATGTCTTCTCTCCGATTGATCATGCGAATTCTAGGCCTATTCTCAGCAGCCATCCCAGCAGTCACTTGGGCCCAGTCACACAGCAGGGTGCTGCAAGCATTACTGTTGACAAATTGGGACAAATCCAGGGAATCCCTGGACCTACTAATCCCTATTCCAGACACAGTAAAGGACAGTCTAGCCTGGTGGATGGAGGCGCAGAACCTGGACAAGGGGAGATTCTGGAGGCAGAGCAACCCAATAAAGATCTTTACAGACGCGAGTTCCTGGGGTTGGGGGGCGACAGCGCTGGGCAATCTGGCCCAGGGGAATTGGTCATCCTCAATAAGAAATCGTCCAACTTCAGGGAACTGATGGCAGTTCAGGAGGCTCTTCTATCCTTTCAATCTCTGATAGAAGGCAATCATGTCTTAATATTTTCCGACAACATCACGACGGTGGCATATCTGTCAAAACAGGGGGGCACGAGATCAAGAGATCTGATGTCCCTTTGTGCAGAAATCTTAAACTGGATAGAACCTCGAGTTCTATCTTTATCCGCGGTTCACATAAAAGGCGCCCTCAACATAGAGGCGGATTTTTTGAGCCGACAGGAGATAAACCATTCGGAGTGGGAGCTTCATTCGGAGGTCTTCCGAATGGTAACGCAAAGGTTTGGAGTGCCAGAGGTAGATCTGTTTGCATCCCCACGGAATGCAAAAGTGAAGCCTTTTTACTCTCTCCACAAAGGCCAGGAGTCGCTGGGGTTGGACGCGCTAAGTCTTGCCTGGGAATTCAACCTATGTTACGCATTCCCTCCGATAGTACTTCTTCCGCAAGTGTTGGTAAAACTTCAAAGAGAAAAAGTCAGGTTAATTTTGATAGCGCCTCAATGGCCAAAGAGGCCTTGGTACGCGACTCTACTAAGATTATCAATAGAGCCACCTTTTCCTCTACCGGTTCGCCCGGACCTTCTAATTCAAGGCCCACTGATTCATCCCAGTCCACAATTATTCAAACTGGCAGCCTGGATCCTGAGAGGGTGATAATGAGAAACAAGGGACTTTCGGAAAAAGTTATTGAGACTATTATGAAATGTAGAAAGCCGGTAACTCAGAAGATATACCGTAAGGTTTGGAAGGTATATACAGCTTGGTGTGAATCGCGTTCAAGAAGTCAGACTTTGACTAGTTCTGTCCTGGAGTTCCTCCAGGATGGATTCGATATGAAACTAGCACCTAGTACCCTTAAGGTTCAGTGTTCAGCCTTATCCATTCTTCTAGATAGACACCTTGCACAGGAAGAATTAGTAAAGAATTTCTTCAAAGCCCTACAGAGATCTTCTCCACTTCCACATAAGATTTTTCCCCAATGGGACTTATCTTTAGTTCTCAACGGCCTAATCAAAGCTCCTTTCGAACCAATTCAGGAAATCGATATAAAGTTTTTAACGTACAAATTAGCATTTCTGATCGCCATAACGTCGGCTAGACGTTTAAGCGATCTACAAGCCTTATCTATCAAGGACCCGTTTTTGGTAATTTGTCCGGATAGCGTAAGGCTTAGATTAGATCCTGCTTATCTGCCGAAGGTAGCTTCTACCTTTCACAGATCGCAGGAAATTGTCCTTCCTTCCTTCTGTTCCAAACCTTCGGGACCAAAGGAAGAAAGTTATCACTGTCTAGATGTCAGAAGAATTATATTAGTCTATCTCTCTAGAACTAGGGAATTCAGGAAATCAAATAATCTGTTAGTATTATTTGCAGGAAAGAATAGGGGGCAGCAAGCTTCCAGACATACTATTGCTAGATGGATCAGATTAACCATAGGGACAGCTTATGAGGGAAGTAACTGTACGGTACCATCTAACATCACGGCTCATTCTACCCGTTCCTTATCGACTTCTTGGGCAGAGAGAGCGGGAGCCACCATTCAGCAAATTTGTCAAGCGGCAACTTGGTCCAGCGCATCTACCTTTATCAAACACTACAGAGTGGATGTATTATCACAGCAGGATCAGTCGTTTGGCAGAAAGGTGCTTCAGGCGGTGGTCCCTCCCTAGGTGAGTCTTTTTTTGGTTCAAAAAGACTTCTTGACTATCTCTCAGGTTGTCCCGGATGATAATTAGAGAAAGACTCCTATTAGACCTACCGGTAATGGAGTTTCTGATTGTCATCCGGGACAACGCCTATAACCCTTTCCCTTCGCCTGTTGCACACCTATCTTGTAATATACAGGTCACTGGGGGTTTTTTTATTAGTCACAAGGACGTTCCTCTCTTCATCTTGGTGTTTCTGGGCTTGTTTACTTTCAGACGCACTGAGGAGTATGGGAGGGCGGGGGCTTTTAATCTTCTTGGTTGATTGTGTTTCCACAGATCCGGGGCGGGACCGGATCTCAGGTTGTCCCGGATGACAATCAGAAACTCCATTACCGGTAGGTCTAATAGGAGTCTTTCTTACTGTGTGGTGGTACGTTTTCTCTTGCCTTATTATTTCCAGCATGATCTTAGTGAATTGATGCCCTTGTGTGTATGTGACTTTAGAAATTGTGTATGCTGACGCAGTACAGCTGGATATGCATTAACATATGTAAAGTTTAAGATGCTAAATCCCACTCTAAATAAATACTTGGAGAAATCTCATATTCACAGATTAAATCATTATCAATGTGGAGCTACTTGTGTAAATATACAGTTACTTTTTTTTTTTTCTTTGTTCATGTTTTCCAGGTTGGAATGACTAATGCGGATTATATTGCAGCCTTCTTCCATGTGCTTCTTCCGATGGCGTTTGAGGTAAGTATAAAATATAATATTTTCTGGAGTCCTTATAAATCCAGTGCTAACAGAGTAGAAGTGACTAAGGCATGCGCCCTAGTGGAAGCTTTACACTGATTGCCCCAACCCCCCATACCCCCCCTTCCCCCTCGCCATGTTGTTGGTCCCAAAACTCACTCTACCAAAACAGCAACAGTGTGTACGGCATGAACAAGGCAAGGGACAGTTAATAATTGCAGCTATTCCATGCTCTTTTAGGGGTGATTACTACCACTAAGGCTGTCAGAGGTGCAGTTACAACTCCTTGGTCCCCTTTTGCTATGTTGAAGGCTAAGGCTGTGCAGATAACCGTATGGTATGGTATTTGTGAAATTTGGCACATGCATGAAAATGAAGACCACCATAGTTCCATAGTTGGAGGGGGGGGGGGGGGGGGTGCATGTAGGCCCCCTTTAAATGCAGATCTAACATTTGCCATGACTACTTCTAGTAATATATTCCACATTTTAACCACCCTTACTGCATAGAACCTTTTCTTAAATAGATGGCAAAAACTTGTCTTCCATGCGCAGATCATGTCTCTTATTACTTTGCACAAGCCTAGGGACAAAAAGCTCATCTGTTAAGCTTTTATATTTCCCTCTGATTTATTTATACATGTTATAAATAAGGAACACGCGCTAATGAAAATGATTTAATCTATAAAATTCTCATGTACATAGATAAAATGCTAAAAAAACCACACCTATAACAAAACACTGATGCCTTTCATACTATTCACAATCATACCATAAATTCATCAGGTGTATCAAAAACCTCTTCCTAACAACCTGAGCTAATTAAGATCTACACCTAGACTCTAGATTGCTTGTTGGCAGTCCTTAATAACATATGATTCCTGGAGCATAGAAAAAAGGCTTTTTTCTTTTCTTTCTTTCCAGCAACTATTCCAAAAATAGATCGTATATTAAGATCCTATTCATGAGAAGAGTTGATCAATTTTGTGCAATAAACAGGTGTCAGTTCCAACAGTGCATCACTCAGCCTCATGATCAACTCTTCTCATGAATAGGATCTTAATATACGATCTATTTTTGGAATAGTTGCTGGAAAGAAAGAAAAGAAAAAAGCCTTTTTGGTACTTATCCGTTAGCCGGGCGCATCCGGCAGGTGGCGCTAATTACTATTCCCCCTCCAGGCCGACATGGATAGTGGGGAAAGATGTAACTCTGGTGGAGTTTTGTCGCCACCTGCCGGATGCGCCCGGCTAACGGATAAGTACCGCCTTTTTTCTATGCTCCAGGAATCATATGCTATTAAGGACTGCCAACAAGCAATCTAGAGTCTAGGTGTAGATCTTAATTAGCTCAGGTTGTTAGGAAGAGGTTTTTGATACACCTGATGAATTTATGGTATGATTGTGAATAGTATGAAAGGCATGAGTGTTTTGTTATAGGTGTGGTTTTTTTTAGCATTTTATCTATGTACATGAGAATTTTATAGATTAAATCATTTTCATTAGCGCGTGTTCCTTATTTATAAATTGTTTATAGTTGATTTTTGAGGGTCCTGGGATCCCCTCTTTGGAACTTGCAGCTTAGGTGTTCTAGTCTCCTTAGCGCCAACTTCTGCTAATTAAGTTTATATTTATACATGTTAATCAGATCTACTCTAGGCGTCTTTTCTCCAGACTAAATAAGCCCAATTTATCTAGCTTTTTCATGTTGATGCTGAAAAATTAGATTCTTCTCTGCTATGAACTCTTGTATAGCATCTCTTAGGAAACCCTCAAATTGTTTGCACACAACTGATGTTAAGCTTACAGGTCTATAATTCTTCCCCCCCCCCCCCCCCCCCCCTTAACCTCCTTAGCGGTAACCCTGTGCTGGACACGGGGTAAGCCGCCGCGGAGGATTCCTCAGGCCCTGCTGGGCCGATTTGCATAATTTTTTTTTCAAACATGCAGCTAGCACTTTGCTAGCTGCGTGTTTGTTGCGATCGCCGCTGCGCCGCTACCTGCCGCGATACAGGACCCCCCCCGCATACCCCTTGCGCAGCCTGGCCAATCGCCGCCAGGCTGCGCTATGGGGTGGATCGGGATTCCCTGTGACGTTCGTCGCCATGGCGACGGGGGAGGCCCTCAAGGAAATCCCGTTCAGAACGGGATTTCCTTATGGGCAAGCGGCACCGGCGGCGATCGGTAAATACGGGGGGATGCCGCAGGGAGGGGGGGGGGAAACTTGTAGCTAGCGCTAGGCTAGCTACATGCTAAAAAAAAGAAAAAGTGAAAAAACCCTCCCGCGGCCGCGCGCCCGCGCAGCCGCACTTATCATACCGCCAGGGAGGTTAAGTAATGGCAAAACATAGGCTGTATACCAGTCTTTTGGAACTATCCCTCTTGAAAGAGAGTCACAAAAGATAAGATTAAGGGTGTTATCATTAGCTGAAAAATACTGTAAATAATATGAGTATATATTAGGCCCTGTTCACAGTGGTCAGATGCGTTGCAGAATAATTCTGCATGTCAACTCATTGCCTATATAATTTTATGGGCCTGTGCACAGTAACGGATAACTTTATTCTAACTTACTGCATGCAGGCTTTGTATAAAAGTCTATGGCCAGTCTCCATTGCAGTTCACGGTCATAATGCATTATAACCTGCATTATGCAACTGAACACTGTCAACCTAGCCTGAGTGCTTTTTTTCCCTTCTATCTTATGTTGCCTAATAAAAAATGTATTTTATTTGTTTTCAGTTTAACCCTGAACTTGTCTTGGTTTCAGCTGGGTATGATTCATCCATTGGAGACCCAGAGGTATTTGAATTGTCCATTTCATGGATTTTACAGATTTCATTAGTTTACAAGCACTGTATTGTTAAAGAATAGAGGAAGTTATATAGTTCCTCCTAGAAGGCTGACCTCTACTGTAATAGCTTCTGGCAGCAAATTGAAGCTTATACCTAGACAAATCTTAAAAGGGCACTATGGCTAAATTCTTCATTTAAGTCCCTTTAACATAAATATTTGTATGTGTAGCAATGTTAATGATAAGTATTGTGGCTGATGAAAAGGATTTTTTACCCTGCCAGTACACATATATAGCTAAGAAGTCATGTCAGGAAGATTTACCATACCTTGCTGACGCCGATCAGCATAATCAGCATAATCCATTGTGTGAAAGGAGGCATCTGTAACTGTTCTTCATGTTGCCGTTATATGGAAAGTACAGGCAGCATTTCTGCAGTTCTTTTATGCAGGAATAGCACTGTTCATATGCATGTTTCTCCTGTAACATGTCAGTTCAGGAACCCTTTCAGGCTTTAATTGAATTGAATTGGTCTTTGAATGATGGATTGTTGTTTTTCATAGGGGCATATGCGTGCTACTCCAGAGTGTTTCTCCCATCTGACTCACCTACTTAAGCACCTCAGTGCTGGTAAATTGTGCCTTGCCCTAGAGGTAGGTGGTTATCTGAAATTTAGGAAACAGAAAAAAATATGGATTGTGCTACTAGTCAGGATTGAATATCGGTACTTTATTGCTTGTGAAGCATTTGTCTGATATAGAAAATCTCTACATGTTATGGATTGCTCAGAGCTTAAACTTCCACAGTTTTACAGGATGGTCTATGTAGGACCATTTTTTTTTTTTTTTTTTTTTTTTTGTTCATTTATCAGAACTTTACTGTGGCAAAATCCTTAACCTTTTTTTTTTTTTATACATGTACCAGTAAATGTGCAGCAAATTATTATTTTCATACAGAAGATAAAATTCAAATATACAAATCTTCCGACCAGGAGTCGTAGTTGCTGACAGATGTCAGGAATATTACATTCTCCCATAGGGAGGATAAAAGCAGCTGTAAGTGTATACATTTATTGTTCTCTTCCTTCCCTAACACCCCCCACCCCCAGTGAGGCTGTGGAATTAAATCACATTAAATCATTGCAGATAATTAAAATGCCCATACATCTGGCAATGTATGGGCAGATCAACCATGAGACAGATCTCTATCTAATCTGAATGGAGCTGGGGAAAAGTCGCCCTGTGTAATACAAGCAACTATGGAAAGATGCATACCGTTTTGAAGCTCTCTTTCTCCTCTTTTCAACGACACATAAACCGCTGCCCTACGCCTTTTAGTTTTCGATAATAGCGGCGATTTATAGATCGTTGGAAAGAGGCAAAAGAGAGCTTCAAAATGGTATGTATCTTTCCATAGTTTCTGCAATGCTCGGATTCCCTTTAAAGAGTAACTGTTAGGCATGAAAAACAAAATCAATTCTCTATTTCTATCTGTTGATCATATAAAAGGAATGCTAAAAAGGCAATGCATACCTTTAAAATCAATCTTACTTTTTTATTGCAGAGATTAATCCTCATGTCCCCAGCTCCTTAGTACGCAGCCAGTAATCAGCCGCAAAAGAGAAGTTTCAGGCTGGGGCAGGGGCGGGGGGAGGAGTTTCTGCACAGACACAGCTAGTTCAGCCTGATTGGCTGCAGCCTGTGTCACACTCACTCTTTTTCCTCTCATTGGCTGCCTCCCATGACAGGCATCTCTGCCGATTCATGTGGGCAGTGGCTGCCACCACCGCATCGCATCCATGGGGACCCCCGTCCCTGCTACCATTTCCTTAGGGATTCCCTGCATTTACAATCAACGCTCGCTATTGGTGTGGGGAGGAGGAGGAGGAGGGGGGGGGAGGGGAGTAAGGGAGGAAATGACCTCACCATTGTCTTCAGCTGGAGGGAGTAAAGATGGCCCCTGCCAGCGAACAGAATTCTCTCCATTTACCTTTTTATTTTATTTTCTAAAGTTCACTGAAATCAACACTTGGACCATGCAATACACATGTTATGTAAGTAGAGCTAGTATTTATCTACTTATATATGCCGTTTTTTTTATCTGGCATAGTATGGCTGACAGCTCCTCTTTAATACCCATTTTAGCACTAATTCAGCGATTTGTCTTCTGGTCTAGATCTCCAAGGCCAAGAAGAGTAGGCTTGAGTAAATGGCATAATGATCAGTGCCTACCTCATACACTAGCTCCTTTGTCTCTTTCCCTAGTGTCTCCACCCACTACCCTCCAGATTATAAGCTCTTAAAGAGACTCTGAAGCGAGAATAAATCTCGCTTCAGAGCTCATAGTTAGCAGGGGCATGTGTGCCCCTGCTAAAACGCCGCTATCGCGCGGCTAAACGGGGTTCCCTTCACCCCCAAACCCACTCCCGCAAACCTTGGTCGTCTTCTTGGTCGCAGATTTTCTCTTCCTGGAGGCCGGGCTAACGGCTGCAGCCCTGCCTCCAGTCGCGTCTATCAGCGGCGCATCGCCGCCTCTCCCCCGCCCCTCTCAGTGAAGGAAGACTGAGAGGGGCGGGGGAGAGGCGGAGATGCGCGCTGACAGACGCGTGTGGGGCAGGGCTGCAGCGGTTAGCCCTGCTCCAATGCAGAAGCGCTCCCCGTTAAGACGCGGGATAGCAGCGTTTTAGCAGGGGCACACATGCCCCTGCTATCTGAGGTCTGAAGCGAGATTTATTCTCGCTTCAGACTCTCTTTAAGGGCAGGGACCACCTCCTATCCTTTCTTATTTTGCTGTAATTTATCAAATAAATGGGTACTAATGTTAGTGATGTCTCAAACCACGCATCAACTCGGCACAGTATGTATTTGTACCTGTATTGCTGGATGTCCTGATTGTACAGTGTTTCGAACTTCTCATGAATCTACAATATGTTCCCCAATATTTGTTTTGTACTACTACAATGCTATGGAAGATGTTGCTATATAAATAAAAAAGGATAATAGAGGGCCTTCAGCATTCAAAGGATTAGGATTTTTGTCTGTGGACTTGAGTAGGTGGCAGTGGCGTTGCTAAGGAGCTGTGGGCCCCGGTGCAAGTTTTACATGCCCCCCCCCAAGCACTCTATACAAAACAAATGTTAGGGCGCATCAAAACCTGCCAAGGCCAACCAGAGTGTAAGAAGGGGATGGGGAACAGTATGTTAATGATTACCACTATTCAAAGCATCTATAGAAGGGATTATTATGAGCACAGGACCAATAGACAGCCAAGTCTGTGACAGAGGGTGGACCCTTCAGGGCCCCTCTGGCCCAAGGGCCCCGATGCGGTCGCTACCTCTGCACCCCCTATTGCTACGCCACTGGTAGGTGGGGTCTATTGTAAAGTGAGGCTTAATTCTGATGGTTGTTGGAATGCTTCCACCTTTCTGCCCTAAATTGTTTAGTTATCTAGACTTTATTATAGGGAGGATACCATCTAAGGTCTCTTGGTGAATCCGTGTCCATGACTGTGAGGACATTACTTGGAGATCCAGTGACAAAATTAACTGGGGAAATGAAACCATGGCTCAGGTATTCTTTCATATGGATTGGGTGTCGCCTGTTTTGTCACCATCTTAAGGTAAAATCCATGTTTTCACCATACTGGTTTGCATTTTCAGTTCCCCTGGGGTTTGGCATATCTGTGTTATTCTGCTACTGTTTAAAAGTATATCGACAAGTCTGTCTTCTGTTCAGTCTAAATTTGTCTATCATTTACAGCAGACCTAAACTCAAAACTTCTGCTCTTCTCTAAAAGAGAAGCAACAGCATTATACCCTTTAAAGAAAAACCTTTATTTGTAACCGCTTACAAAACTCCTACAATAAATCTGCAGTGTCGACTTCCCGGTTTCATGGGAGAACAGAAAGAGTTAACCGAACATATTAGCACACAACTAGGCACAGTTCAGACACAGCTGACAGCTCAAATTACACTTGTGGTTACTTGCAGATATGGGAGAATTAAACTGGCTGTTCTCTCTAAATACACACGGTGAATTTCTCTGTTTTCCTTGTCTCCTGTGCAAGAGTTTAGATCCGCTTTAAGGAAATATGTACTCAAATGTTCCCCTTCTTTCTTTCCTGCTGAGTTTCAGACCTCCAGTTTGAGAACCCGAAGTAACTAGGGATGAGCAAAAAAAAAAAAATCTTTCCCTAAATGAGAGCAGTCAACATATCTACCATGAACGTCTGTGACTAGAAAGTATCAGATTTTTATTTCCAGTAGGAATGTGCTATAATTCTGTATTTTCTGAATACTGTACTTACAGATTTTAAATCTTGAGCATATGTTGCATACATTTATGTAGTCCCTGCTTCTTCCAATATGTATGTTCTTTTCTCTGCCCCAAGCAAAACACCTTAGAATTCTGAGTAATAATCAGAGCTCAATTTTTACACAATTATGAAGCCCAGGTATGCTGGTTTATATTCCTCAGTCTCAGAATTGAGTATGGGCAGTCTCGCTAAAATTTCTATATTCAGAGGTTTACCATAGTCTGAATTTTGTAGGTCAGTTTATTTTCTGTATGTAAAAAGAATGCTTTGAACACCACAGTTCCCCACCTCACCTTTAGGAATATGAAAAGGTATGAACAGTTAGAAGGGATGCTGTGTAGAATAGGAAAATAGCAGTTTTTGAATTGAAGTGTAGGATTAGAAAAGTGGGAACAGAGATCCATATGTAGCTCTTCAATATTATTAATAGATGGTTTGCTACTGTAAAGGGAACTAAGGGGAGAGTCTTCATATAAGACAGAAGTGGAACAGTGAGACTCCTGCCTAAAAGCTTCACATTTGCAGACCAGGCTTTGGATAACCTAGAACAATAATTTTTAAAAGTAATTAAAACCTAACTTTTTTTTTTTTTTTGCTCCATGGCATTGACAAAGCCAGAGACAGTGAAGCAGATTTGTCAGAACCAGAGCAAGTGAAGCAGGAGTAAAAGTAGAGCTGATGTCCATATGGAGTAATCTGATTATCTTGAGCACCTGCCCTGCTTTTGCATGAGTGTTGCTTCAATTTTCCTTGCATTATTTTTTAAATTTTTTTCTCCATTGACTTCTGTTTGAGTTCAGGTCCACTTAAGTGTTTGCTAGCATAGACCCATGAAAACCAATGTCTGCTTTCAAATTTTTTTTTACTTATATTTTTTTTAGTGCCTTAGAGTCCATACAGAATGCAAGACACGTGCATGCTCCATACTGGAAATGTTTAATGCATGATGGTAATTATGTATTTTGTGGTTCACTATGTCTTCATCTAAAATCCATTTTCTCAGAATGTAGAGTTTAACTGATTCAGATAGAGCCCAACTAACAAATAGTTAAATGCTTAAAGGATACATGAGCCAAATAAAAGAAAATCAGATTTACTTATCTTGGGCTTCCTCCAGCCCCTAGAAGCTAATGTGTCCCTCGCTGCAGCTCTGCTCTCTGCCAGTGTCCTGGGGTCTCCTCCGTAATTGCTGCCGACTGCTGCGCTCCCCTAGCTGGGAGCGTTTTGTACAGTCGCAGTACTTTCACACCTGTGCAGAACACTCCCAACCATGAGAGCGGAGCTGTAGCAAGGGCCACATAGGCATCTAGGGACTGGAGGAAGCCCCAGGTAAGTAAATGTGATTTTCTTTTATTTGGCTTATGTATCCTTTAAAGGGACTCCGAGCACCTCTCATGGGCATTCCTTTAAGCCAGACGACTTCCAACAAAGTCATGCTATGACCCCTCTAAAGGAGCCTCTTGCAATGGCAATGCATGTCACTTTCTCTTCCTGCCTCATTCAGTGATGCACTTTTCTAACAGAGAAGACGGGTGACCCGAAAGTTATAACCTAGCCAAGATGGCGGCCGTGATATTTAAATTGAAATGGAACGAAAACTATTTGGTGTAGAATGGTGATTCAGGTATCAAATGAAAGAGGAGAACACAAGCTACAGAAATGCATCTTTAAAGGGACTCTGTAACAAAAATTGCATATAGTTTTCTACCATCCTACAAGTTCCAAAACCTATTCTAATGTGCTCTGGCTTACTGCATCACTTTCTACTATCACCATCTCTGTAATAAATCACCTTATCTTTCCCCTGTCGGACTTGTCGCCCTGTGTCTGGAAGGCTGCCAAGTTCTTCAGTGTTGTGGTTCTGCTAAGCCTCCAGGCCCCTCTATGCACACTGCCTGTGTGTTATTTAGATTAGGGCAGCTTCTCTCTTCTCTCTCATCTTTTACAAGCTGGATAAATTGTCCTCTGAGCTGGCTGGGCTTTCACATACTGAGGAATTAGACACAGGCAGAGCTGTTTGCAGGAAGAAAGGATCAGCCTGTCCCTTCACTGCATGAGAGCTGCAGGGGGAAAAAAACACACACAAATGATCTCTTTAGATTCAAAAGGAATGCTGTATACAGCCTGCTTGTGTATGTATTTTCTATGTGTGGACATACTGTACATTAACCTACTTCCTGTTTTGGTGGCCATTTTGTTTGTTTATAAACAAACTTTCTAAAACTGTTTTTAACCACTTTTAATGCGGCGGGGAGCAGCAAAATTGTGACAGAGGGGAATAGGAGATGTCCCCTAACGCACTGGTATATTTACTTTTGTGCGATTTTAACAATACAGATTCTCTTTAAGTACTTTGCAGTACTGGTCGGAGTCTTGCCCATGTGAGGTGCTCCGAGTCCCTTTAAGTCACAAATGTTTAGTGTAAGTGTATAACTATTTTTAAATGTAAACATGTATTTTGTTGCTGTTCTTCCATGCAACTGTATACCTATCCATACAGCATTACCTTGGCTTCCTGTTCAGATTGAGAGGTTTTGAATAACCACCGTCATTGAACTACGGCTTAGGCTACAATGTGCTTGATGCCCAACGGCGCAAACATGGCGTATCTGCTCAGCATACACTGTGGTCTGCATATTTGTGCTCGTCAACATTACTTTCCGTTGTGGATCCAGTGTGCTGCTGCAGCCACTCATCTGGTTCACCTGCTGCTGCTTCTACCACCACTGCTCGTTCCACTGCAAAGAAGTAGAAGCACCGGTATACAGATCGGAGCCGTGGCAGAAGCATATAGGGCTCCCCATTGGGTTGCAAAAGTCCAATGGGAATCCTACCTCTACTAGAGAGGATTTTCATTGGTCCACCACTCAGTGAACCCCTCCTCCTGGGAAGAGAGGCTTCCCATTGCGTTGTTGCATTCAATCCCATTGGTATCTTGCAATACAATGGGAAGTCCCATGCTTCTGCGGGGGGCCAGTCTGTGTAAGGACCCCTGCACACTGCAAATCTGATTTGCGATTACAATTAGTTATTCCGATTTTCCCTGGATGCTATCAAAACAAAAAGAAAAACACAGCATGCGGTACAGATTCAAAATCGCAAATCAGAATTGTATGTGAAATCGCGTGCAAATCAGAACCGCATGTAGGCCTCACGGTGCTTCTTCCCTGCAGTGGAATGAACGGGGGTGCCAGCAGAGATGGTAAAATCAAATCTACAGAAGAAAGGTGTCCGTTGTCATATTCTTCCGTTGATTCTGAAAGCATCCGCTTCATTGGCAATCTGTATCCGCATCTGGAAAAATCGTGCAGGTCGGGACATACGTTGCGGTAAGCGGATCGGCACAAGTGCATCGCTCGAACATAAAAGGTTCTTACACTCAACGTAGGAACCGTTAGCATGTCTGATCCAGAAGATGTGTTTGTTCCTCGAATGTGGACCAACTTTAAAAGTCTACAGCAAGCTGAGTATGTATACTGGCTGAAAATAAAAACCAGCCAACCTCCTCCAAATTTGAGAAATAGGCAGGAACTGTGCAGCAAATACATCACACCCTGTGGTGTCTGGCTGATTCACACTGCAAGAGCTTTTTTAAGCACCAGTGATTTGAAAAGCTCTGGCTAATGCAGTGCTATGGGGGATTTTTACAAAATCACATCGCTCCAGTGAGAGCACACACATAGGATAACATTAGCAAGAGCTTTTTAAATCACAAAGCGCTTAAAGTGGATCCGAGAAACTTTTACTCATTGCATAATTGTGTTCCTTACAGATAGTTTATAGGGGCATTCCTCAAGCCAAATACTTATGTTTTTTGTTTTAATACTCTAATTCCCTATAAACTAAACAAGCCTCGTCCACAGCTCAAAGTGCCTTGGCACTCTATGCAGCAAGGGCTTATGGGAGCTCAGTCTGGGCAGGAGGAGGAGGAGGTTACTAGCCAGAGAGTTCAGGAGAGGGGAGTGAGCTGAGGGCTGGAGATGCAGTTGCAGCTTGCCTGTGTGTAATGTGACAAACAAAACATGGCTGCTGTCATTGTATCACAGGAATAAATACACCTGAAACTGTTGAAGCTGTTTTCAGTTAGATGTGCTATCTAAACTTCAGATAAGATATATAGACAAGTTACTTGTCATAGTTAGTTTTTCATCTCGGATCCACTTTAAATAAAAAATCTCTTGAAGGGCATGAAAGCTTGGCGGTAGTTGGAAAAACTTACTAAAGTTGTGTACAGCTCCTGCTATAAAACAGAACCATGCCCCATGCCAGGCTGGTTGTAATTAGCTTTGAACGTTTGCCAAAGACAAAGTTTAATTTGTGTTTCGTTTTTGTGTTTTCCCACCCCTGTACAAAAGAAACTACGTTGATACAAGACCTAAGCACCAGAGGCTCGTGTTCATCCTCCCCACTACGTACAGATCCTTCCATAGCCGACAGATTTATTGAGAATCACATGAAGAAAATCCTACATGCTATTCCAAAGTCCACAAACTGTGTGTTTCCTCCAGGAGGACATATACCTAGCCTGCCTTCCAATGTAGAAGTGGAAAACCGATCTGCCCCCAGTGAAATTGCAACTGCTGCATTAAGGTAAGGCTTTGTGAGGTATTCCATGAAGAAACTAAAGGTCTGTTTATAAAAGTTGTCCTGTTAGTTTGCGCTTTTATCACTAAAATTGACTGCACGTTTTTTTGTTTTTTTTTTATTATAAAGAGTGCTTGTGCTACATGTGTTAAACATGTGACTCGCTGAAACCATTCAGCCGAAATATAGAAGCAGCACAGGGCTGTTGGGTTAATTGCACACGCACTAGCAAATGGGCTGGTGGGTTTATTGCACACGGCTGCAAGAAGCAAAGTGGTTGATGAGTTTTTCTAGTTGGTTAACATTATAAATACTGTTGGACAATCTGGAGTATATAATTTCTTGCATTTGGCTTCTTCATATAACTATGTACATGGCTTGGCAATCTGTTCTAACTACAGTTTAGTCTGCTTGAAGCTCACACAGAAATGGCCATTGGCCCTCCAAATGTCTGGATTTCATGTGGGTGAGGGTTTATTTGATCTGTGAAACTTCCCAGCCATTTCCTGAATAAAATCCCATTACATAGAGTGCCAGAGAGGAGGGAGAAGACAGCTCTAGGCAGCAGCTAAATGGGGGAACAGATAGTATTAATAAAAGGTAAACCTGGACACCAGCTGTATTCTGATGTCCGACAGACCTTCAGGGCATTCTGTTTACAGGAACCCTAAATGTAGCTGTGGTTTTAAGAGCAGTGTAGCAAGCAGACCAAGGTGCCCGTTGCCTGCTCTGCAGCTGTTGAAGCCATTGAACTGCACTGGCATGTCTACAACAGCCTTTTAAAAAATTATTTTTTTGATGCTTGAGATTTAACCAGAAATATATATTTTTCCCAGGGTCGTCTCCAGGACAGCACCCATATGAGATAAATTCCCTCCAGATACTATTGGACAGGAGAAGGTTAAAAATTAGCATACCCTGCAGCAGCATACATATATATATATCCCCAACTCGAACTCACATTCAGTTTAATTCCTGTCCACGGAAGGAGGAGGATCGATCAGGAGAGTCCATGTCAGTTGGCAGGCTCTGAGCGGCTGTTCCCCCCGTGTACACACCAGCCAGTCGGGATTGATGTGGGGAGAGGACGCCGGCTCCGGAATTACAGACCTCAGGAAGACGCTGAGACTTATGGGGCGAGATTCTGTGCGTGCAGTGCGCGCGCAGTGGTCGGCGTTGCAGAGGTCGGATTGGCTCATCCGGGTCAGGTGACCGGGAGGAAGTCTGGGCACGCCCCTCTAGGAAGCAGAGCGGAAGCTGGACTGGCGTGGGGGCGGCATGCAGCGGTAAGCGGCAGGATGCTGAGCGCCGTCCAGAAATTAACCCTTTCATTGCTGGCGGCTAAGTAAGTCCAGGCTAAAGGGTCAGGAGGGAACTTATGTGCATGGTTGTGATTGCGGGGGGAAGCCCTTATGGGTGGAACCAGGCAGACATTTAAAGCAACTCAGTCTGTTCTTCCTATTATACTCAATTACTATGGAAGGATCAGACGTATCTCCGCAGGGATCTGCTGAGCAGAGCTCCAGTGCTGGTTTGGTATGTAATCCCACAGTGTGGGCTTTATTGCTTCTGGTCTCTGATATTATAGATAGTAAGTTAGTCCTTTCTTTTTCTTGCTTGTAGCCCAGACTGGATAAGGCTGACAAGCCGGTTAAAGTAAAGGAAACAAGAGCTGAATCAAGCCATTCTTCAGCGCAATTGCCAAAAGCTGAGCAAAAGCGTAAAGAAAAGAAATGTGCTTTGTGTGCAGCAAAGATTTCAACTGCATCAGGAAAGAGTTTATGCAATTCCTGCACTCAGAAAGTGGTTAAAGAGGAAACCCCAAATATGTTTAAAGATCTTATGGGATGGATGAAGTCAGAGATAAAGGCTACCTTCCAATCCTATAAGGAGTCTGCCCCGTCTACCTCTTCAGCAGTACCTGAATCATTACCTAATGTGATTCCTTCCTCTCCCAAAACATTAATGTCTGTTGGTGAATCTCAGCAGGGGCAAAAGAGGAAGTGGAATTCAGACTCAGAGCATTCAGAGGGTGAAATTTCATCACTGAAGGAAATGAGTGCTAAACCACAGGAATCAAGAAGGGACAGAGATTTGCTTTTTCTATGGATAATATGGATCAATTGTTAAGTGCAATGTTTGCTACTATGGATATTAAGGAAGAGGAAAAGGATCTTTCCACGTTAGACAGGATGTATAAAAGTCTGATAGATAATCAAAAAAGTTTTATCCCGGTTCATTCTACCTTAAAAGAATTAATTGATAAGGAATGGCAAAACCCAGGAAAGAGAGCTTTTTGGCCTAAGTCTATGAATAGGAAATACCCCTTTAAACCAGAGGACTTTGGGGTACTGAAGGATCCCCTAGATAAAAGGGTTGATAATCTATTAAGGAGAAATTGGGAAACAACTACTCTGATTTTCAAACCCGCAGTGGCTAGTACGGCCTTTTCAAGGTCGTTTAAAAATATGGTTACAACAATTAGAGATGCATATCGCAGAGGGTTCGCCTAGAGATGTTATACTCAAATCTTTTCCTAATCTGTTCCATGTAGTAGATTATCTTACAGATGCAGCAGATGAGATTGTGAGACTAACTGCAAGAGCTTCTGCTTTATCCAATTCAGCAAGAAGAGGAATATGGGTGAGACCCTGGGAAGGAGATGTTTCCTCCAAGATAAAACTGTGTGGGTTTCCATGTGAAGGTAATTTGTTATTTGGCACAACATTAGATGAAACATTAGAGAGATCAGCAGACTTTAAGAAGAACTTTCCAAATAAAAAGAAAACTCTCAGGTTTAGACATTCCTTTCGAGGTTCAAGAAAGCAGGTGTCAGAGACTAGGCCAGGGCTTAGAATAAACTGTAGAGCACAAAAGGATCAGAAAGGAAAATCCTCATTTACCTTCTCTCCAGCCAATGTGCCTAAAAAAAACAATGACACCAGGATTCCAGTAGGGGGCAGACTGGCTCTCTTCATAGAGAACTGGTATACGTTGACCAACAATTTTTGGATAAGAACAATTATTCTAGAGGGTTACAGACTGGAATTTGTGGAGAGACCAAGCACAAGATTTCTGGTAACCCCTCCCCCCATCATAACAGAACAGAGTTTAGCCTTACAAAGTGCAGTGTCAGATCTTTGGGAAAAGCAGGTAATAAGAGAAGTTCCAGGAGGTCAAAGAGGACAGGGCTTTTACTCCCCAGTGTTCCTGGTTAAAAAGCCGCAAGGGAACTTCAGACTTATTCTCAATCTAAAGACTTTGAACAAATTCATTCGTTACAGAAAATTCTAAATGGACAACATTCGGTCTGTACTAGGCTTACTTCAAGACGGAGCTTACATGGCGTCTCTAGATCTACAAGACGCTTATCTTCATATTCCAATACATCCGGAGTCGCAAGCATTCATGAGGTTTGCAATACATCAAGCAGGCGAGGTAAGACACTATCAATTTACAGCTCTTCCATTTGGCCTCTCTTCAGCCCCTTGGCTGTTTACGAAAGTAATGACTGAAATTCTTGCCTTTTTTAAGACTTAAGGAGATTCAAATCATAGCATATCTAGACGATTTGTTTTTATGGGGAGACTCGGCTATGTCAGTATCCACCCAGATTCAGACCTCAGTGATGGTTCTTGAATCTGTGGGGTGGTTAATCAATTGGAAAAAATCATCCCTTACTCCATCTCAGATTATGATTTTCCTGGGTTTTCAGATAGATACTGTTAATCAAAGAGTTTATCTCCCTGCACAAAAGAGAGAACTTTTATTAATGAATGTTGTTTCTTTTCAGGATTCAACTACCATCACTCTAAGAAAAACCATGTCTCTGCTCGGTCTTATGACATCCTCATTCCCGGCGGTCCTATGGGGCCAGATGCATTCAAGACAACTTCAACTATGGATTTTACAATCTTGGAACAGGAAACAGAATGCATTAGACAAGAGGGTACTAATACCGCACTATGTCAAGAGGTCACTTCATTGGTGGTTGGAGCCATCTCACCTAAGGGAGGGCTGACTATGGGACTTGCCATACCAAAGGATGATAACCACAGACGCCAGCTCCTGGGAGCAGGATCCTTCAGTGGGCAGAGATGAATCTAGCGTCATTGATGGCAGTACACCTAAAGGGAACCTTAAATGTTGTTGCAGATTACCTCAGCCGGTCACAACTGAGTCAAGACGATTGGATACTAAACGAGGAGGTCTTCCAGAGTCTGACACGCAAATGGGGGACTCCGACAATAGACTTATTTGCGACCAGGAAGAATACAAAATGTCACAAATTTTGTTCCCTCTGTCCCACCGACAATCCGATCGCAGTGGATGCATTTGCCCTGAGCTGGAGGGATCATCTGATTTATGCTTTTCCGCTGTTCAGGTTGATTCCAAAAATCCTCAACAAGATTTACAGGGAGAAAGCATCAGGCATACTAATAATACCTTTCTGGCCAAAAAGAGCTTGGTTTTCTCTGTTAGGGAAGTTATCAGTACAGGAACCAGTAAGGTTACCCCTACGTCAGGATTTGTTACATCAGGGTCCAATAATGCATCCGCAACTGGAGATGTTGCATCTGTCAGCCTGGAGGATGAATTAAAGCTTTTAAGGGGGAAAGGATTTTCCGGGAAATTATCCAATACTCTACTACAAAGTAGGAAGATGGTCACTAGAAAGATCTACTTGAAAGCATGGAGAACCTATCTTCATTGGTGCGATGAAAACAAGATGGATTCAAAACAGGAATATACTCCATTAGAGTTTTACAGGCAGGACTGGAAAAAAGGACTCAGTGTCAGTACATTAAAGGTGCAGACAGCGGCCTTAAGTGTCTTTCTACAAAGGAGATTGGCAGAAAATGAATTTTTTGTTAGATTTTTTAGAGCCATGTCTAGAATAAAGCCCGTATTTAAATCACATGTGCCTCCTTGGGACCTGAACTTAGTACTTCAGGCTCTCATGAACCCACCTTTTGAGCCTATACAGGAGATTGCTGAAAAGTTGTTAACCCTAAAAACTGCTTTTTTACTTGCAATTGCAACAGCTAGGAGAGTGGGAGAGATCCAAGCTTTTTTCTATAGCAGAACCATACTGTATTATATCAGAAGATAAGATCACACTGAAATTAGATTCTGCTTTCTTACCTAAGGTTTGTACAGGTTTTCATAGGTCGCAGGAAATTTTCCTCCCTTCTTTCTGTCAGGACCCTTCTAATGAGAAGGAGAAACATTTTCATTGTCTTGATGTCAGGAGATGTGTAATTCAGTACCTGGAAACAACGAAATCATGGAGAAAGACACAAGCAATGCTGGTATAATTTTCTGGTATTAATAGGGGAAAGCAAGCGTCCAAGGCATCCATCGCCAGATGGATAAAGCAGACAATTACTATGGCCTATCAGCTTCAGGGAAAGGAAGTACCACAGTTAATCAAGGCACATTCTACACGTGCTGTGTCTACCTCCTGGGCAGAGAAAGCAGGAGTTTCTGTAGAACAGATCTGTAGGGCCGCAACATGGTCAAATAAGAATACATTCGTAAAACATTATAAACTGAACTTTGACTCCAGTAGAGATTTAATCTTCGAAAGAAGAGTCTTGCAGGCAGCTGTCCCACCCTAGGATATATGTGTTACATATGTGTAATCTTGGTAGTCTCATATGGGTGCTGTCCTGGAGACGACCCTGGGAAAGACACATGTTACTTACCGGTAACGTCTTTTCCGGGAGTCGGAAGGACAGCACCCGGACTACCCACCCTGATTGGTATATGTACATATATATTAAAATAAAATTTGAGTTTTTGAGCATTAATTTGTGTTCATCTTTATTGTTACTGAATGAGTTCGAGTTGGGGATATATATATATGTATGCTGCTGCAGGGTATGCTAATTTTTAACCTTCTCCTGTCCAATAGTATCTGGAGGGAATTTATCTCATATGGGTGCTGTCCTTCCGACTCCCGGAAAAGACGTTACCGGTAAGTAACATGTGTCTTTTTCCCGGAGCGTCATTCGGACAGCACCCCTGCTGAGACTTGTCTCCCTCCCTGACTGAGGACAGGAAGCTGAAAAATAAAAATTTGCATAGCAAATAGGCAGCAGCATAAGTAGGGAACAAGTACCTCCATCTTCAGTTCAGTTTCCTGTCCCCGGTCAGGATGCATGGGAGAGTCTCCTCTGGGTGCTATCCAGTCAGGCGGCTGGGGCGGCGTGGGTCAGGACTCCTGGAGAAAGATCGTTCAGTGAACGATAGCGGGTCCTGCAGCGTGTTGGAGGCTACTCCTGAAGAGGCAGCGGCTTTATGGGCGCAGGCGCGCTACACAGGAAGTTCCGGTATTCGAAACCGGAAGTCGTCATGCGCACGCATCCCGCATGACGTAACCACCCGGAAATGTGCAGACCAACAGCGCACAAGCCAATCAGGCGGCCGGGGCGGCGGAGATCATACACCTGAAGCAAATCAGGTAACCAAATAACTATTTAAAACAGCAAAATGTATCCATTCGTCATTCTGCTCTTTGAATTTGACGATAGAGGACGCTGCAGGTTCTTTCTCTCTGCAATCTGCAGAGCCAGGCCTAGATCCCTCTCTGGCAAGTAATATTGAAAGTATTTACTTAGCCAGCATATATCTGTGTTAGAGGGAATATTGTATCTTACAGTCTTGTCTCTTATTTTTTTTCTTTAGCCCAAAAGAACTGACAAAGCTGATAAATTGGATAAACTCAATCCTCAGACCAGTCAAGTGGGTGATTGTCTGTATTAATGCATGATATATATTTTTTGCTATGTTACAGATAGGCTAAAAAGGGCTATGTTTGTTTATATTATAGACAAAAAAGGACAAGACTGATAAGAGTGTTCATCAGACCAGTCAAGATAGACATACAAAGAATGAGAGAAAATGTGCTATCTGCAATACTCGTTTTGTAACCTCTTCAGCAAGAAAATTGTGTCAGGCCTGTACTGAGAAAGTAGTCAAGGATGAATCTCCTGTGTTGATGAAAGGATTTATGGGCTGGATGCGGGCTGAGATGGCATCAGCTATTAAAGAAATTAAAGACTCAGCTATAGCCTCTACCTCTACTTCTATTCCAGCAGTGTCCTCAGCAGATGTTCCACTGATTTCTGAGAATACAGATAATACGGCCTCTGCTAATACCATAGATCCACCTGGGTCCCCGGTATCCTTAATACCCCCTTTGGTTCAAAAAAGGAAAAGAAAGAAGGAGGATTTAGAAGCTTCTGAATTATCAGAAGGAGAAATTTCAGAATTAGAAGATATTTCTGCAGAAGAGGATGGGGTTAAATCAGATAATCATCAAAGATTTGCCTTTTGTCCAGAATTAATGAAAAGCCTTTTATCAGAAATGTATGAAACAATGGATATAAAAGATGAACAAAAATCCTTGACACCGTTAGATGAGATGTATGTTGGTTTGGCGGATCCCCAATTTCAGGTTATTCCGGTTCATTCTTCCTTGAAAGATTTAATTAAGAAGGAATGGAGTAACCCTGAAAAGAGGGCTTTTTGGCCTAGGTCTCTATCTAAAAAATATCCCTTTAGTCCTGAGGATCAGGCTTTTTGGGGTCCTCCGCCCAAATTAGATCCTTCTCTGTCTAGAGTGTCAAGGAAAACTGACCTATTATTTGAGGATTTTGGTAATCTTAGAGATCCCATTGATAAAAAGCTGGACAATATTTTACGCAGAGCATGGGAATCATCCTCTCTTACTTTCAAGCCTGCAGTAGCTTCTACAGCTGTGACTCGGTCTCTTAAATCCTGGTTACTAGAAGTACAGACTAAGATTGCAATGGGAGTGCCTAGGAATGAGATCCTGAATGACTTTCCTAAATTATTTAATGCAACTAATTATCTTACAGACGCAGCCGATGATACAGTAAAATTAACAGCAAGAACTACTGCTTTGGTAAATTCAGCAAGAAGGGGAGTATGGGTGAAAACGTGGAACGGTGATAATGCATCCAAGTCTAGACTGTGTGGTATACCATGTGAAGGTGCCTTGTTGTTTGGTTCTAAACTCGAGGAGACTCTGGATAGAACCGCTGATAATAAAAAGAACTTTCCAAATAAGAAAAGACCCTATCAACCTAGACGGTCCTTTCGAGGACCCGTCAGGTCTGACCCAGGAGTTAAGCAGACCCAAAACAGGAAAAGATGGGCTCCCTATAGACCACAGAAGTCAAAGACCAATTTTGCACCCCCTAGTAGATCTGACAAACAATGACGCCAGAATTCCGGTGGGAGGGAGACTGGCTCATTTTTTCGAGTTCTGGCAGATTCACATGACAAATCAGTGGTTACTAAAGATCATACTAGAAGGATACAGGATAGAATTCGATCAACCCCCACCACTAAAATTTCTGGTTACCCCCCTCCCAGTAGATCCAGAACAACAGATATTTCTTCAACAGGAGATAATGTCCTTATTACAAAAGAGAGTTGTAAGAGAGGTGCCATTATGTCAAAGGAGTTTAGGGTGTTACCCACCGGTATTCCTAGTAAAAAAACCACAGGGAAGCTTCCGCTTCATTCTAAATCTCAAGGTCTTAAACAAATGCATAAAATACAGAAGGTTCAGAATGGACAACATTCACTCTGTTATTCATCTCCTACAGAAAGACTGTTTCCTGGCATCCTTAGACCTCAAGGATGCTTACTGGCACATCCCAATTCATCTCTCATCCCAACAGTATCTGAGATTCGCAGTTCCAATCGGAGAAAAGGTAGGACACTTTCAGTTTTCTGTTTTACCTTTTGGAATATCTTCAGCTCCATGGCTGTTTACTAAAGTAATTGCTGAAGTATTAGCCATCCTAAGATCAAGGTCCATTAATGTGCTTGGATATTTAGATGATTTCTTGTTTTGGGGTCCTTCTCGTGAATTTGTAATTACTCAAAGTCAGATAGCCCTTGAATTCCTCCAAAATTTAGGGTGGCTGGTTAACTGGGAAAAGTCTTCTTTAACACCAAGTCAGTCCATGGAATTTTTAGGGTTCACTATTTCCACTAGAGAGGAAAGGACTTTTTTGCCTGTTAGAAAAATATCTGCAATTACAGAATATATTTTTTCTTTTCAGAAAGCAAGGACAATTTCTCTAAGAAAGGCCATGTCTCTACTAGGACTTTTAACGGCCAGCTTTCCAGCAGTACAATGGAGCCAATTTCATACGAGAATTCTGCAAATATGGATTCTAAAAGCTTGGAACAAGAAGTTGTCAATGCTGGACAAGAAGATATTGATACCCCACTATGTGAAAGTCTCCCTGATGTGGTGGCAGGACCAATCACACATCGCAGAAGGTCGTATGTGGAATTATCCGGTTCAGAAAGTGCTGACGACGGATGCCAGTTCCTGGGGATGGGGAGCCCACTTAGATTCCTTGCCAGCCCAGGGTCAATGGTCCAGGACAATGTCTTTGAAGTCATCGAACAGCAGAGAGCTGGAAGCAGTTTATCAGGCATTACAACACTTCAGTACTCCTCTCAGGAATACACATGTAACATCAGAACAGACAACAGCTGTGTAGTAGCATATCTGAACAGACAAGGGGGAACAAGGAGTATGACCTTATGGACCCAGACTTTTCGGATCGTTTCTTGGGCAGAAAACAATATCCAATCCTTGACGGCAGTCCACCTGAAAGGCAAATCAAATTCCCTGGCAGATTCCTTGAGCCGTTCAAAGTTAGACCAGAACGAATGGTCCCTCAATCATCGGGTTTATCAGCAAATAGTGGATCAATGGGAACATCCGGAGGTGGATCTATTTGCCAGGAGAACGAATATGAAATGTCTAAAGTTTTGTTCCCTATATCCGCAGGACAATCCTTGGAAACTGGATGCATTCTCAATAAACTGGGGATCACATCTGATGTACGCTTTTCCACCCATACCTCTTTTACCAAAGGTACTGAAGAAGATCGTTCAGGATCAAGCCAAAGTAATTCTCATCGCTCCACTATGGCTAAAGAGACCTTGGTTTACATTACTTCAAGCTATAGCAGTCTCGAAACCTATCATACTCCCACTTCAAACAGATCTATTGAACCAGGGGCAAATTTTTCACCCGCACCTGAAACTCCTTCACCTCTCAGCATGGAGGCTGAATGGCGCATCTTGAAAGATAAAGGGTTCTCCAATAGGCTCACAGAAACTTTAATTCAAAGTAGGAAGAAGGTCACTCGGCAGATCTATAACAAAGCCTGGAAAGTGTTTAAGAGATGGTGTGCGGAAAAATCATTGGAAGTGAATTCATCATCTTCGGTATTGGAATTTCTTCAAAGTGGCTACGAAAAAGGTCTGAGTGCAAGTACGCTTAAGGTACAAGTTTCCGCATTAAGCGTTTTTCTAGAAAGAAAGTTAGCTCAAGAAGAGTTTGTTATTCGATTCTTTCAGGCACTAAAGAGACTGAGACCGGTGATAAGACCTAGAATTCCATCTTGGGACCTAAATACAGTTTTACAAGGACTTTGTGAAGCTCCTTTTGAGCCGATTGAAAATATATCAGAAAAATATTTATCATTGAAAACAGCCTTCCTTATTGCCATTACTACGGCTAGGAGAATAGGAGAAATTCAAGCACTATCAATAAGAGAACCATACTGCGTAATATCGGATGATAGGATCACGTTACGTCCAGATATTACTTTTTTACCAAAGGTAGTATCCAAATTTCATAGAACTCAAGATATCTTTTTACCCTCATTCTGTCAAGACCCAGCTAATGAGAAAGAAAGGAGGTTACACTGCTTGGATGTAAAGAGATGTCTCATTCAATACTTGAAAATGACAAAACAGTGGAGGAAGTCTGACGCAATATTCGTTCTGTTTTCGGGAAAATTCAAGAGGAACAAAGCTTCCAGAGGAACATTATCCAGATGGATAAAACAGACGATTGCTACTGCTTACAAGACTCAAAATAAACAGCTATCTTCCACAATTAAAGCTCACTCGACTAGAGGAGTCTCGGCATCTTGGGCAGAGAGGGCTGGGGCCACTATTGAGCAGATCTGCAGAGCTGCGACTTGGTCCAACCACAACACCTTCGTCAAGCATTATAGGTTGAATATTTTAGCTAGCACAGATTTAAAGAGTAACTGTTAGCCCCCAAATTGAAATTTAAAACACTATTGCAATGTTTTATTTATTATATAAGTGAGCCTAAAAGCCAATGTAGAAGTTAAAAATCAATCTAATTTTGTTACTATGTAACCTTTTCCCCCAGCTCCGGACGCAAGCCGCATATCAGATACTGTAGCATGCAGAGCATGCCTATGTCTGGCCGACCCCCCTCTCCCCCCCAGGACCAGGTGCCAATATATTCTCCCCACCGCAGCTGACCGCTCTGACACGGAGAGAGAGCGGCAGCACTTCCAGAGCAGCACCGCAGAGCAGCAGCCGCCGAGTCACATGTGAGAGAATCACATGTGAGAGAGATGCACGGCGCCGGCTGCTCTGCGGTGCTGCTCTGGAAGTGCTGCCGCTCTCTCTCCCTGTCAGAGCGGTCAGCTGTTTGTGGTGCGAATAGATCGGCACCTGGTCCTGGGGGGGAGAGGGGGGTCGGCCAGACATAGGCATGCTCTGCATGCTACAGTATCTGATATGCGGCTTGCGTCCGGAGCTGGGGGGAAAGGTTACATAGTAACAAAATTAGATTGATTTTTAACTTCTACATTGGCTTTTTGGCTCACTTATATAATAAATAAAACATTGCAATAGTGTTTTAAATTTCAATTTGGGGGCTAACAGTTACTCTTTAAGTTATGGGAGAAAAGTATTACAGGCTGTAGTCCCTCCCTAAGAGAATAATCTTGGTTATCATCTCAGCAGGGGTGCTGTCCGAATGACGCTCCGGGAAAGAACAACTTACCTTCGGTAACGTCTTTTCCGGAAGTCAAGAGGACAGCACCCCTGCAACCCACCCTAATTTTTGAGGGTTTATAAGGAATAAAGAATTACATTTTTTTCAGCATCAATGGTTGTCCGTGTCTTTTTTATAACTGAAGATGGAGGTACTTGTTCCCTACTTATGCTGCTGCCTATTTGCTATGCAAATTTTTATTTTTCAGCTTCCTGTCCTCAGTCAGGGAGGGAGACAAGTCTCAGCAGGGGTGCTGTCCTCTTGACTTCCGGAAAAGACGTTACCGAAGGTAAGTTGTTCTTTTATTCCCCTATAGTGCCCCTTTAATGTTTGACAGCTTTACCTTTGCACCATTGTACTGTAAATTGCCCTAGAACATACTCCTTTTTATTTTCTATATTCAGTGTCTTCAGCCAAGAGCATCTGGGCAATGAAAACATGGTGGGATCTGTAGGTAGACTGTTGGCTGCCCTGGATAAATTTACTATTGGGCAGGTGAGTTTTACCACATAACAAAAAATGCATGTTGATGAGGTCAGTTTTATATAGTATTTATTTTTAGGACCAAATGCCATTAAGGCTTAGTGTTCTTTAATACTAAAATCTATGTAGCATCAGTAGATCAGCCTTCGGCTGCAGCATGTCCTTTGCATAGTGTAATGTCCCCATCTAAACCTTTATAATTTTTTTCCTATAATGTATTTAGTTTATAAAAGAAAAAGAGTAATATAACAACGAGAAGTTGATCATTAAACAAAAATGTGCTTTTGGTCACTTCATCAGAAGCAAGGTATGTCCTTTGTACATAAAGAGCTGCATTGTTCTGTTATGTTTCCAGAGGACAAAAAATGAATTGCCATAATTATGAGAGGTTATAGTTCTCCTCTTGACTGTATACATGGTGCCACATCAAAGGGTAGCCCAGATTGTTCTTAGAAGTCATTTTGTAACAGAATGTCATTAAAATGGTGTTGCGCTATATAGCTCTGCTTTGCTGCAGAAAAATTCCCTCTATTCATAAATGTGCAACAGTGTTGTTAAAGAGACACTGAAGCGAAAAAAAAATTATGATGTGATTATGATATTATGATTTGTATGTGTAGTACAGCTAAGAAATAAAACATTAAGATCACATACATCAGTCTAATTGTTTCCAGTACAGGAAGAGTTAAGAAACTCCAGTTGTTATCTATATGCAAACAAGCCATTAACTCTCCGACTAAAGGTGCATACACATATCAAACTATAGTCTTTGGAAAATTAAAGATCACAGACCAATCTTACCACCCTTCCTGTAGTATAAGAGCCATATGATTTAACTGACATTCATCTGCAGATCAAGCAGTCATCTGCAGATCTGAAAAAACCTCCTGGTGGATCTGATCTGCAGATGAATGTCAGTTAAATCATGTGTGTATGATGATCTGCAGATCTCATAGACTATCATTGCAATTTGCAGGAATGGATTTTTGGCAGGAACAGATCTTTTGCAGATACTGATCTTTGGTGTCTGTATAGCATCTGTGTGTGCAGCATCTTGCAAAGATTTATTTCTGATGGGGAGTTCAGCTCCATAGAATAGACTGTGTAGAGTATCTCTCTTATACTACAGGAAGGGTGGTAAGATTGGTCTGTGATCTTTCATTTTCCAAAGACTATAGTCTGTGTGTATGCACCTTTGGTCGTGGAGAGGGCTGTTATCTGACTTTTATTATCTCAACTGTAAGTGAACTGTTTACGTTTTCTCTGCTAGAGGAGAAGTCATTACTTCACAGACTGCTCTGAAAGACTCATTTTGAATGCGGAGTGTTGTGGAATCTGCACATAATATAGAATGATGCAATGTTAGAAAAAACACTATATACCTAAAAATAAAAGTATGAGAATATTTTCTTTGCTGCTAACCTTCTAGTAATTATTCATAGTACACAACCAATTCACTATATCATATAATTTTTTTTTGCTTCAGTGTCTCTTTAAAGCACATCTGTAGTGGGAAAGAAGTCTGATACTTACTTTAAGAGGAAAAGCTCTGGATCCTATTGAGCCTGCCCTGTCCCCTCTCGGTCCCCTCGTTTCAGCGCTGTCCCCTGGTGAAGTTACGCTGCCTCCGGGAGACCTTGGAAGGCTTCAGGAGCACTTATGCATGGGCAGTACAGAGCCGCCTGTCTTCGGGAGCACTCAGAGACACGAGTGCTCCCGAAGCTTTTAGAGGTCCTCGAAGGTGTATTCCAGTTGGTCGAATATATACAATGGGGGTGACAGCACTGGAACAAGGGGGACAGGCAAGGCTCAGTAGAATTCAGAGCCTTCCCTCTCCATAGGGAAGTGTTTGTTGTTTTGTGTTTTTTGTTTTGTTTTGTTTTTTATCGCTTCAGTTTTACTTTAAAGAGAACCCGGGATGGGTATTTAAACTCTTAAGAGAACACAGAGGCATATCATGTGTGCTATGACATGCCTCTGTGTCCTTGATTGCTGCCTCTAAACCCTCCCGGGGTCTGCTGTGCCCCCCTGTAAAAAGCGCTATGCTAGCGACAATCCCGTTGTTGCTGGCCTTGTATTTACCTCCAGCCTGTCATTCTATCTGGGCTCCGCTACCCGCCTCAGTGAGCTTTCTCCAATCAGAAGCTAAGCCGCAACCTGGGAGGTACTTCCGGGATCGCTGTGGCATAGCTTCCGATTGGAGGAAGCTCACGGAGGCGGACAGAGGCAAGGGAGCCCAGATAGAATGACAGGCTGGAGTTAATTACAAGGCTAGCGACAAGGGGATTGTCTCTAGCATATCGCTTTTTACAGGGGGACTAGAGGCGGCAATACAGAGACACAGAGGCATGTCAGCGCACAGGATATGCCTCTGTGTCCTCTTAAGATTTTAAATACCCACCTCGGGTTCTCTTTAAAGCTGTTTTGGGGTGGGCTTCCTGGTAAACACAATACAATAGAATCCCTTTTATAGTGAACTCCAAGGGATAAGGGAAAGTAGTTTACTATATCAGAAGATTGCTACCGTGTTTCCCAGAAAATAAGACACTGTCTTATATTACTTTTTGCTCTAAAAGATGTGCTAGGGCTTATTTTCAGAGGATGTCTTATTTTTGGGCAAACACTGGTTGTTTTCCTATACAAAATTTGCATACTGTATGCCATGCTGAAACACATGCAACATACACAGAACTTGTGGTTTGCAGATATTGGCTCTCAATTACAAGAAATTGATTCTGCTGATCATGTGAGTTATTTGGGCATACACGGTACGTTTTCACCTGTGTAACCGAGCCGCTGATGGCTCGACTGATAATTTCCGACGTGTCCGATGACCCGCTGGATCGATTCCGCGCTCGATACCGGCGGGCAGGACAAAAGAATAAACGAAGATAAGATAAGAAGTGGACGACCGGGAATCGATCCGGGGGGACGCGCCGAAATCGAGCCAGCGGCTCGATTACACGGGTGACAACGTACCGTGTATGCCCAGCATAAGAGTCTATTTCTTGCAGGCAGAAAACTCTGTCAGGCTCCCCAGAGCTATGATAGGATAAGCTGTGTGTCCTGGGAAGAGGTGAAGTGCTGCTGATGCTTATCACAACAGATCAGGAGGGCTGGCTCCAACAAAAACACAAATTGCCTGACACTTAGGACTGTAGAACTCACATTATACTGCTGCTCTCCTGTATCCAGGCTTTGTATTGAGCGTGACTTGTTGGTGTCATGTGGGCTGCTGCCTAGCTAGGGCTTAAATTCGGGGGATGTCTTTCATTTCAAGCATTCTTGAAATTCCTGCTAGGTCTTATTCTCAGGGTATGTCTTACTTTAGGGAAGACACGGAATGTCAGAATTGGTCATACATTGTATATTTATACATATGCATTTGCTGGGACCAGAGGGCTGAGTTTATTATATCCAGAGGTTTGCTATAACAAGATTCTGCTATATTCTGCTTCTTGCCGATTCAGGGATTGGAGAATATTCTGCCTTCTCATGAAACTGCCTGTTGACTTGGAATTGACTAGAGGATATCCTCCTGATGTCCTGGCTTGCACTGTGTAAGAAACTGGTTGCATTTTTTTCTGTTGCATAGCCTGCAGACAGTGACGCTGCTATTCTGGCAAAACCACATTCTTAGTTTTTCGTATCTAATTTTTTATTACGTGTAATCAGTAATTATGTATATTTTTATGGCATCTCTGTATCTTGGATGAGAAGGACCTGTTATTTTGTATTATTAATTAATATTGATTATTGAGGACACCATTCCTATCACCGCTTGGTGATTTTTTTTTTTTATTTTTTTCTATTGTATTGTAATTTGTCAATAAAGATTTTTGGATTATATATTTCGGTTAGCATGGTGTGGTATAAGGGTACTATATCCTGTTTCCTGAAGCATTATGTTATGTCAACAGATTCCAATGTGAACATACCAGTCCAATATAACAAATTATCCGGTGCACAGCAACTCCTTAGTAGTAAAATTAGCCAAATCCCTGTTTATAAATTAGTCCAAACACTTTTAAGGCTGAGAAAATAAGGATGAACCAATTTTCATTATGTTTTTTGTAGTACCGGTATTCTGTTGCAAAATAATAATATAAAAAGTATACTTATTTATGCATGTAAACATTGTTTTTGTTTCACTAGACAAGGAACTGTATTGCAGTGTCACCATTCCCATCTCTTTCCACCCAAGTTGCATTGCAGCATTTATTAAACTTGGGCATGGAACGGTATGTCATTTTTAAAAATGTCTTTTTATATACTTTTACTATTAGTAATATTTTGTATGTCACCATTAAAGTAATTGTCTCAGTCACAACTGCATTGATTATTTCCAAAGTGCTTATTAGTTTGTATTGATGATTACTTGCAGGGTATTCTGTGTCATTATTGGCGAGATGGATACTAAAAATGATTTCCCAGATAATGGGTAAGCTGGCATTTTTTATATTTTTATACTGTATTATCTTGCACATATTGCCAATGTTTAAAGCAGTACTGCACTTGACACTAACGATGGCTATGCAATAGACTATTTTACCCATTGAGATCCGACAAATTAGATCTGCTAGAAATTGATGTTGCAAACTATGCCTGATCGATTTATGTCCAAAATTGGGGGATTGCGCAGGACAGAAAATTTTGCTCAATTGGCAGTGGCGTGGCAGCAAGTCGCTGGTGGCAGAGTGTTGGCAGCAGAGCTATTACCCCACCTGTCCCGCCAGTGCACCTCATGCTGCAGGGCTCCTCCTGTGTAATGTGGCAGAAGCTAGAGTTCAAACAGTAGAGGTCCAGTGTGTATGCTGCTAGACCTCTAGTGTTTGACCTCCAGGATTTGTCACATGACACAGGAAGAGTAGTGAAACTATGTGGATCTATAAGCTGGGAACACTGTCACCTCATGGTTTAAACTCTGAAATAGATTTTTCAGTGTATTTGGATGTATATGGGAAATGTTAACATCCTATGCACTCCCTTCCTGTATGTCCAAGAGATTGAGGGCCCAATTTTTTGTTGGATGTGTGTGGGCATCTATTGTTCATTCTATTCATCCTATCCACAGATTTGTGTATATTTGTGATAGCTCTCTGTATACTATGACTAGGGTTGCAACGGTATGAAATTCCACGGTATGATAACCGTCAAAAAAAAATACCACGGTATACAGTATTATACAATTATTTGGACCTGGGACCCCCCTCCCTTACATTAAATAATGTGCCCGTCCACCCCAGTGTGGGGTTCCCCACTCCCGCTGGAACTGTAAAATGGCTCACTCTGCTCCTGCAAAAGTCCTGGTGGCGTAAGACATAGGTGTAGCCAGTAGTAGGTGGCCGCAGCATAGGTAGCCAGGAATAGGGTGTAGGCAGTAGTAGGTGGCCGTAGCATAGGTAGCCAGGGATAGGGTGTAGGCAGTAGTAGGTGGCCGTAGCATAGGTAGCCAGGGATAGGGTGTAGGCAGTAGTAGGTGGCCATAGCATAGGTGGCCAGGGATAGGGTGTAGCCAGTAGTAGGTGGCCGTAGCATAGGTAGCCAGGAATAGGGTGTAGCCAGTAGTAGGTGGCCGTAGCATAGGTAGCCAGGGATAGGGTGTAGGCAGTAGTAGGTGGCCATAGCATAGGTAACCAGGGATAGGTGTAGCCAGTAGTAGGTGGCCGCAGCATAGGTAGCCAGGGATGGGGTGTAGGCAGTAGTAGGTGGCCATAGCATAGGTAGCCAGGAATGAGTGTAGCCAGTAGTAGGTGGCCATAGCATAGGTAGCCAGGGATAGGGTGTAGGCAGTAGTAGGTGGCCGTAGCATAGGTGGCCAGGAATAAGTGTAGATAGTAGTAGGTGCTGGCAGCATAGGTAGCTAGGGATACGGTGTAGGCAGTAGTAGGTGGCCGTAGCATAGGTAGCCAGGGATAGGTGTAGGCAGGATAGGTGGCCGCAGCATAGGTAGCAAGGGATAGGGTGTAGGCAGTAGTAGGTGGCCGTAGCATAGGTAGCCAGGGATAGGGTGTAGGCAGTAGTAGGTGGCGGTAGCATAGGTAGGCAGGATAGGTGGCCACAGCATAGGTAGCCAGGGATAGGGTGTAGGCAGTAGGAGGTGACCGTAGCATAAGTAGCCAGGGATAGGTGTAGCCAGTAGTAGGTGGCCGCAGCATAGGTAGCCAGGGATAGGTGTAGCCAGTAGTAGGTGGCCGCAGCATAGGTAGCCAGGGATAGGTGTAGCCAGTAGTAGGTGGCCGCAGCATAGGTAGCCAGGGATAGGGTGTAGGCAGTAGTAGGTGGCCGTAGCATAGGTAGCCAGGGATGGGGTGTAGGCAGTAGTAGGTGGCCGTAGCATTAGGTAGCCAGGAATAAGTGTAGCTAGTAGTAGGTGCTGGCAGCATAGGTAGCCAAGGATAGGGTGTAGGCAGTAGTAGGTGGCCGTAGCATAGGTAGCCAGGGATAGGGTGTAGGCAGTAGTAGGTGGCCGTAGCATAGGTAGCCAGGAATACGTGTAACTAGTAGTAGGTGGCCGCAGCATAGGTAGCCAGGGATAGGGTGTAGGCAGTAGTAGGTGGCCGTAGCATAGGTAGCCAGGGAAAGGGTGTAGGCAGTAATAGGTGGCCGTAGCATAGGTAGCCAGGGATAGGGTGTAGGCAGTAATAGGTGGCCGTAGCATAGGTAGCCAGGGATAGGGTGTAGGCAGTAATAGGTGGCCGTAGCATAGGTAGCCAGGGATAGGGTGTAGGCAGTAATAGGTGGCCGTAGCATAGGTAGCCAGGGATAGGGTGTAGGCAGTAATAGGTGGCCGTAGCATAGGTAGCCAGGGATAGGGTGTAGGCAGTAATAGGTGGCCGTAGCATAGGTAGCCAGGGATAGGGTGTAGGCAGTAATAGGTGGCCGTAGCATAAGTAGCCAGGGATAGGGTGTAGGCAGTAATAGGTGGCCGTAGCATAGGTACTTAGGGATAGGGTGTAGGCAGTAATAGGTGGCCGTAGCATAGGTAGCCAGGGATAGGGTGTAGGCAGTGCAGTCATAGGTGGCACAAGTGGAAAGGAAAAAATGCCGGCGATGTAATAATGCCTAAAATGTGCCCATCTTACCAGTCCAGTTTGTAGAGCTTGGGCTGGGCATTGAGTGGCAGCAGGATAACGAAGAATGGCAGAGGGATATCAGAGAACATTCAGCGCTTCACCGCGCAATACTAAAGAGGCAGATTTCAAAGGCTGTCTCTTGATTGGCCGTGATGGGCGGGACAAGAGCCCTGTTACTGAGCCAATCACTGCTCTCGCTCTTCTGCTGCGTGTGCGCTCCAGCCGATGGGGGAGCAGTCTCTGCGTTCCAGGTGCGTCATCATAGGGCGCGCGTCCCATCCGGCACCTGCGCAGTGCATCAGCAAGCCTCCTGCAACCAGGAAATAGCTTCGGGAGCTTGCTTTTCATGGAGGTAGACAGGGAAATGTGAATGGCGGCGGTGGCAGTGATGCGGAAGTGGCGATGATGCGGAAGCGGCGAAAGGCAGCGGGAAAAAATGGTATTTTGCAAATGTGCATGGTATGATTACCATGCACATTGAAACCGTGATATACCGTAATACCGGTATATCGCGGCAACCCTAACTATGACCATTAAGAGTGATCAGATGATGCAAAAGGAGACTGAATTGAAAGCATGTAATTAGTCTGAGTTGCTGAATAAAGCAAAACGATAGAAGTGGTGGATTGAATGAATGTGATTGGATAACGTTATTGTTCGTAGCGGAATAAACATTTCCAACTGATATATGGTAAAAAAAAATCCTTTACCTGGATCTCACCCAATGACCCACAGCTGTTAGCTATGAAACTTTTAATAACAATATGCATGCCCGCATAGATACGGAAAGTTCAGATCTGTAATGTGGGCAAGTTATGCCACTAACCAAGATGACGCCCGGAAACAAGTCAGGTGACCTGTAATCAGAGTAGATAATCGGAGTATATAACAGGTGAACCACTTCTCTCTGCCTTAAGCCACACCCTGAATAAGCCCATTGGGCGAAACATGTAGGTGGGAGGAGCTACAGGAGGCCGGCCGCGCCCACCGCTGTTCAGCCGCACACTGCTCGGAGCCTGATTCCCGATGCTGCTATCATGCTGGAAAACGGGTAGATCAAAGTTCACAGCCGCCGATGAGAGGATGCTACAAGTGTGAGTAATAGAGCCACTGCACATCCGTGGGGGAATGTGAAATGCAGGGACCTGGCGATCCCCCAAAGAGACTAAAGGCTCATACACACATCAGACTATAGTCTTTGGAAAATGAAAGATCACAGACCAATCTTACCACCCTTCATGTAGTATGAGAGCCATGCTCATAGTCTATGAGATCTGCAGATCATCATTAACACCTTGTTTAACTGACATTTATCTGCAGATCAGACATTCATCTGCAGATCTGAAAATCCATCCTGGTGGATCTGATCTGCAGATGAATGTCTGTTAAACAAGGTGTGTATGAGGATCTGCAGATATCATAGACTATGAATGCATTTTGCAGGAATAGATCTTTTGCAGATACTGATCTTTTGAATATCTGCAGCATCTTTGTGTGCAGCATCTTGCAAACATTTCTGTCTGATGGGGAGTTCAGCTTCATAGAATAGACTGTGAAGGTATGGCTCTCATACTACATGGAAGGGGGTAAAATTAGTCTGTGATCTTTCATTTTCCAAAGACTATGGTCTGATGTGTGTATGAGCCTTTACACGTGCTACTGGCTGCTCATGCTATATCCCTTATGCTATGCAAGAACTGCTGTTGGTTATATGGAATCAGTGCATTGCATTTTATGCTTAGACTTGCTACTCAGCTGAAAGTGGTGTGTGATGCACTAGTGATGGAACTGGCTTGCTACTTTAACCTTTGAGCTTATTTGAGCTACATCATACGGCTAACAGCCGTGCACTCGGAACTGCTATGGTATAACTCATTAATAACCTATAATTTTTGTGCATTTCATAGACTTACAATAAATTAAATTATCACACTTGGAGAACGGGTGAATTAGATAATTGACTGCTGTATTAGTAAAACCACTTTCCACATGCAATGCAAAATCAACCCCTTCCCCAAATTATTGCACCAGTCCCTTTAAAACAGAAATCCCATAACTAGTGTGCAGTTCATTGACTTGACTTCTATTCCTCAAATGTCCCAGTGCATAGGCCCTTAATTCAAAATTTGATGTTATTTCCGAGTTATGCACAGTTCATACTGCAGTATGCTTAGTTCATATGTGCTTTTACATGTTTACTCACGCTGCCCGGGACTTGTCAAGTTGTGCGCCACTACTGGTTTCCATACCGTATGTGTAGTTCTTTTCACTTTCAGGGTACCGCACTCCTGCTCACCTTTCAGATGGCTATGCGCCGTTTCTGCCGCTGTTGTTACCGCACTCGGGTATGCGCCTCACAGAATCTTCTCACCCCTTGCCTTAGCTTGAGTTTTTATCATGCGGGCGTCCCCGCTCTGCCTGGGGTTGGTGAATGGCTACCTACCTACCAGCTGAAAGGGGAAAAGTCTGTTGTGCTGTTGAGATATCAATATAAAGATTATGCACTATTGGGAAAAGACTCTCCTCGTTTGGTACAAGCAACAGAGAATTGTGTATTCTGAATGCAATAAAAAGAACTTTAGCGGTCTACTATTTTCAAACAGCTGTTGCAGTATATAGGGCAATTGCTACACCTTGGTGCATGCAAAATTATCCTGCTCAGTCATTGGTGTGCATGCATGTGGCTTGTGTGGATGTGGGTGCATGTTCAGAATCAGAAACTTTTATTTCGCCAAGCACGACTGGTCGTGCCCGGAATTGGGCTTGGCATACAGGCCTGAGTGTAGATATAAGCAAAAAATACAACAATCACATCAAATATACACACAGAGAGTTAAGAACACAGATCGTACAAAAGTTCACAGAGCAACAGACACCATCGTGGGCAGGCTTTTACGGTAAGCCGACGTGTAAGGGGGAGAATGAGAAAAAGATCAGCAGATGGGAATAGAGTGCATAGAGTTCAGTGAGTTTACGGCTGAGGGGAAGAAGCTGTTCCGGTGCCTTGAGGTCTTGGTGGCAATAGACCGGAATCTCTTCCCCAAGGGGAGGCGACTGAAGAAGCGGTAGCCTGGATGTGAGGGATCACTGGCTATCCTCAAGGCCCTGGAGTGCAGTCTGGAGTTGTAGAGGAAGTCCAGAGGGGGGAGTGGTTTGCCAATGATTCTCTCCGCTGATCTTATGACCCTCTGTAGCTTGTGCCTGTCGCCAGCAGAGGAACCGGCATACCAAACCAGGATGGAGGTGCAGAGGACAGATTCGATTGTGGCAGAGTAGAAACTCGTTAGGAGTTTCTGAGACATACCAAACTTCTTCAGTTGGCGGAGAAAGAATAGTCTCTGTTGGGCTATTCCTGAGTTTCTTATGTGTTTTTAATGGTTTTAAAATTTTGGTTTTAATTCATATCTGTAAAGTATTTTTTGATAATTGGCCATCGAGGCCTGGGCTAACTTTGTTGAAGGTGGTAGTGTTGTAATTCACAGTAAGAGTAGACACAGGGAGGAGCGCTGCGGCACAGGGAAAAGCTATCAAACATGGGAGGAGGAGACTTGGGCGGCCAGGCAAGTGGTGGTGGCTATAGAAATTTTAATCAATTTCATGCTGAAATAGATTGAAAATCTGTGTGTGGGCAGCCAATAGATCCCACTCTGATCAGATTTGACTAGAGAGGGATTTATCTGATGGTTGATCTGGTGGTGATCTATAACGCGTGGCAATTTCCCGTCAGATAGACTGGTCGAAACGATTACAACAAAGGGTAATATCCACACCAAGGCTATAAAAGTTCCATGAGCTGCCCAGAAGTAAAAAGTGGTCGAAACTATTATTTTTGACAGGTCCGATCTGATTTCGGATCGTTTTTCTGATTACTTATATACAAAATCAATCAGAAAAATTTAAATGAGATTGGATTTGTCGGAAATAATCTAGTCAACTTGTCCGTCTGAAAGAAAATTGCATGGTGTGTACCAGGCATAAGTGTTTGGCCACCTTTAGTGTGCTCAAAATAATTTGAAGCCTTGATCAATCATGCATTATTCTACATTACTGTTTTTAGAGCCAACCTTGTTGACCTTAGTATTTCACTCTTCTTATACTAATGGGGAACAAGCTGAAAGTGTGTGTTTTGAGCTGAAAGTGTGTGTTGGTCTCTGTAGAGGTAGTGAGTGTGGAAGGTTTGACAGGTTACTCAAGCAGAGTTAAACTGACTCTGTATACTAATTTCTGTTCAGGTGCTGTTGGCTCTGTCAGTACTGTGTATGAAGAACAGGCTGATACAGAGTCATTCTTGCAATGTCAACATTAACAATAAATGTAGTTGCATAGTAGTATTTTTGGAGTATGTTTTTATTTTATTAAAGAAAAAAAATCTATAGTAACACGATCACATACTGGCCAAAGCCTCGTTTTTAGGGAACTGTACATAAAGTAAAGTATGCTTAATCACTTGAGGACCACAGTGTTAGAGACACTGAAGCAAACTATTTTTGCCAATTTTACCTTCTGATTTGCTTCAGTGCTCGCATAACAAGTAATCCGCCGTGTCCCTGCCGCTAACCGAGGGCTGCAGAGCCCCCAAATCCCTCTGCAAATATCCATGACCAACTTGGTTGTGGATTTTGCTGCGCTGAGGGGCAGAGCTTCCAGCTGTAGCTCTGCCCCTCCTGACGTCAATCGCCGCCTCTCTCCTCTCTGTGAAGGAAGAGTGAGAGGGGCGGGAAGAGGCGGCGATGTGCCGCGATTGACGTCTGGAGGGGCAAATCTGAAGCTGAAAGCTCTGCCCCTTTCAGGAAATACCTGCCGGATTGCCCTCCCGGGGATTTGGGGGGCTCTGCAGCCCTCATTTAAGAGCACTGAAGCGAATCATAAGGTAAAATTGGCAAAAATGGTACGCTTCAGTGTCTCTTTAAACCCCCCTAGTGACCAGGGCATTTTTTTACTTAATAGTCCACTGTAGCTTTAAGGCCAAGCTGCAGGGGCCGTACAACTCAGCACACAAGTGATTTCCAAACACCTCCCCCAATTATTTTTTACATAAATCAGACAATTTTTTAAAAATTTATTTTGCTACCCTCCCCCAGCCAGCCAGTTATCGTGATAGACTGTCATAGGCTTCAGCCTATGACAGTGGATCTTTTTGGTGAGTGCCAGGGGGACAGCCGTGTGACAAAGCGCTGTACACTGTTAAAAGATGGCGAAACAGTTTTAACAGTCTCCAAGCAGTGATCGCCGCTGGGAGACTGAAGGTGGAGCGGAGCTCCGCCTTCCAAACAGAGATGCGCGCGCGATCTCCTGCTAGCTTCATTAAAAGCCTTTCACGCCAATCGGCGTGGAGCGGTCGGCAAGTACTTAAAGGAATCATCAGGCTATATATATATATATATATATATATATATATATATATATATATATATATATATATATATATATATATATATATATATATATATATATATATATATATATATATATATATATATATATATATATATATATATATATATATATATATATAATATGAGAGAGAGAGAGCTACTTACCTGGGGCCTCCTCCAGTCCCTGGCGGCTTATGTGACCCTCACTGCAGCTCTGCTGCTTCTGTGCGGCTGTGCTGCTTGTGCTCACGTAGCGGCTGCTCGCACAGGTGCAGAAGCAGCTGATCTTGCAGGGCCGGTGTCTGCAATGGAGGGGACCCCGGAGACCGTCTGGGAGCGGAGCAACACATAAGCTCCCAGGGGCTGAAGGAAGCCCCAAGTAGATCTGCTTTTTTAAAAAAATTGCCTTATGATTCCTTTAGCCACTTCTGCCGCTGGGATGTGAGCCTCACGTCCGCAGCGGCAGCTGCCACAGCCGCAGGGATGCGCTAGTCATGTTGCCAGGAGCGTTGGGGAGGATTTGCTGCAGGGGACAAAAGTCCCCTGTGCCAATCCGTGCATGTCCGCCGAGAATGAACACTGTTTTAGCTCAAAAACAGTGTTCATTCTGAAATAGATCCGCCACACTTCCTCCCGCCACCGATAGTTAGATTTATGAATGGGAAAATGTTCCCATTCATTAATTTACCTGCAGGCCACCGTGATCGCAGGCATCCGTTGATACCTGAGTCACTTCCTTAGTTACAATGTAGCAGCACATTGCTTCCTATTGCATACGTTATTGTATGGGAATAGGAAGCGCTCAATGGGGACATCTTGTGGCATAATATTAAAATTACACCTACTATTACACCTAAAATAACATTTTTTAATATCTTTGTCAAGAGGGCATATTATTATTAAATTATGGGCTAAAAATTTGTAATGGATGTAAAACTGAAAAAATGCATGTCTTTTTCCAAACAAAATATTGTCACCATACATTATACTAGGGATATAATTTTAACGTTGTAATAACTGGGACAAATGGCCAAATAAAATGTGTGGATTTTAAAGAGGAGCTGTTAGGTATAAAAAACACATATATCAGTAGCTTAATATTGGCTGTACTTACATTACATATGCATTTCACTGTCCACGTTTGGATTTCACAGAATTTTTATATAGTATTTGCAGAGATTGATGCTCCTGACAGCTCATGGCAGGTTCCATGTTTGACTGACTGGTATGAAGCCAATTGTGATGTAATATCCTCCTTTATTCTGCTTCCTGATTGGTGATTCTTTAGCCCTCCCAAGCCCCAGCCCTCAGACACTCCCACCAGTCTTTGGTCTAACGGGGCATAATGACGGTCACTCAGGGGGAGGGGGGGGGGGGTGCGGGCGTTCGTGCTGTCAGTGTGTGGGGGGAGGGTGCGGGCGATCGTCCTGGGGAGGCTGTCATATCAACAGAGGTGGGCCGTTTTAGTAGTTCTATACTGGGAAGTCCGGATCTTTTCAATGATTCGAATCGGATCATTGAAAAGATCCGAATCTTTGAATCATTTGCAGCAGTGAGAGAAGCTGCAGTTCCTATTTCTTCCAGACATCCACTGTGAACCGAATCTCGGATGATTCGACTCACAAAAAAGATCCGGATCAAAGATCCGAATCATTCATGATCGGACAACACTACTGTGCAGTGAATATTAACCACTTCAGGATTCTGCGTACGCTTAAGTACGCCCCTGAATCCTGAAGTGAATCGCGGCTCGCAGGGTAAATGTAAACACACGGGGAAGATCTTCCCCGGTGTTTACATACAAACGGCGCTGCTGCGCAGCAGCGCCATAGGGGAGATCGGCGATCCCCGGCCTCTGATTGGCCGGGGATCGCCGGCATCTGATAGGCTAAAGCCTATCCCATCAGGCGCAGGACGGAAATCCGTCCTGCACCGCTCACGGAGGGAGAGGGAGGGAAGGGGAAGGAGGCCAGGAAGCGCTGCGGAGGGGGGCTTTGAAGAGCCCCCCCCCCCGCAAGCGCAAGACCCCCCCCCAGCAGGACATCCCCCTAGTGGGGAAAAAAGGGGGAAAGTCTGATCGGCCTGGTTGCTATCTGATCGGTGCTGCGGGCTGGAGAGCCCACGCAGCACCGATCAGCAAAAAAAAACCTGGCACAGAAGTGGTTAATTAGCCATGTGGCTAGGAACAATAGCGGACTCGTGCAGTATACTCTAATGCAACATGTGCACTGTGAACAGCACATTGATTTTTCAGTACTGAGAGTTAGGCTGCAAGTTACAGGCTGCTGTAACATGAGCCTGTAACTTCCCACTGTGAAAGCAGCCTTAGGGCAGGATAGGGAAATGAAGGGGAGGACCAAGGGAGTGCAGTAGGGAGAAGAAGCAGCCCCAGCATGCTCTGCAGTATCTGTTATGCGGCCTCCTTAGGAGTTTGGGAATAAAGAGGATTGCTATTCAGCCAACAACAAAGTAAGAGAGCTTTTTAACTTCAGTATTGCCTTTTTGGCTTCCTTCTAAACTGTTTAACACAGGAGAATTGATGGTTTAAATTAGCTTTTGTAGCCTAACAGTTACTCTTTAATTACAGTAGCATTAATTATTTTAAAACTATAATGGCTGAAAACTGAGAAACAATGATTTTTTTCATTATAATGCATTTAGAATAAAATAATTCTTAGCATAATGTACCACCCAAAGAAAGCCTAATTGGTGGTGGAAAAAACAAGGTATAGATCATTTCGCTGTAGTAGTGATAAAGTTATTGGGGTATGAAGGGGAGGAGCGCTGAAATGTGAAAATTCCTCTTGTCCATAAGGTGAAAAACACCCGCGGGCTGAAATGGTTAAAAGACATTTTTTTTATTTTTTTTTTAATCCCCAAAATGACAAATATGCTTTACATTTTACAGGACAAGTCTCATACTAAGAATATCTGGTGGAAGCACAACTAAAAGGATTGACTCAAAGTATCATTGTTTTGTTAAGTGGAATGAAGTGAGTGAAACCTTAGTTCATATTATGCAATCAGTGCAAGGCTTAAAAGGCATGAGCCTATACCGCCTCAACATGTGAGCACTTGGCCAGTGCACTGGTCTTGTATCTGCATGTAGATACCGTACTTGTGAGGTCTAAGTCTAGTATGCTCTTGTGTCCAGAACAAAACAATGCAGGGAGGATAGATGGGGCAATGCCAAGTGACAAATATATAAAGAAGTATGAAAAGCTGAAGAAGTACCAGGACCTTAAAGAGGAGCTAGAGAATGTGAAAAGTGGTGCATGATCTTGGGTTGAGGAAGACAAGCCAACTATTTTTTTTGCCATGTTTATTTCCTTTTAAACAATACCAGTTGCCTGGCTGTCCTGCTGATCCTCTGCTTCTAATACTTTTAGCCACTGACCCTGAGCATGCAGATAAGGTGCTCTAACTGTAGTCAGACTAGATTAGCTGCATACTTGTTTCAAATGTGTGTGATTCAGATGCTACTACAGCCAAATAGATCTGCAGGACTGCCAGGCAACTGGTATAATTCAAAAAGAAATAAATATGGCAGCCTTCATATACTTCTTGCATCAGGTTCCCTTTAATGGCTGTCTTTCACAAAGGAAAATGGGATGCTAGAATGCGTTTAGATGCCAGTACTGTATGCCTCAGGGAACACATACTATTTAGCATTTGGTAGCTTTGACTTTCTTAACCACTTGCCGACTGCCCACTACCTATGGGTGTCGGCAAAGTGGTACCCCCAGGACCGCATGACGCCGATCGGTGGCACTACCTGGGGGACTGAGTAGCCGGGGATCGAGCGCATAGATACACGCGCATCCGCCGGCATTAGGCTCCGCCCACCCGCGACGTCAACCCGCCGGCCAATTGGCAGCGCCGGCGGGTTGTTAACCCCCGATCTGCCCGATACAAAGTGTACAATACACTTAGTTAAGCTAACAAAGTGTATTATACAGGCTGCCTCCTGCCCTGGAGGTCCCAGTGATCTAGGGACCACCAGGGCAGGAGGCATCCCTTCTAGTAAACACAAAAGCACACTGATCCTGCCCCCTGATCGCCCACAGCACCCCTCAGACCCTGATCACCCCCTCAGACCACTGTTTGCACCCAATCACCCCCCTAATCACCCATCAATCACTCTCTGTCACTATCTGTCAATGCTATATTTTAGATTAGGTCCTAAACTGCCCTGTCAATCACCCCCTGTCACCACCTTTTACTGCCAGCCATCAGATCAGACCCTAACCTGCCCCTTGCGGGCACCTGATCACCCGCCTATACCCTCAGGTTGCCTGCAGACCTGCCCTCAGTTCACCTCCCAAGTGCATTGTTTACATCTGTTCTCCCCTCTAATCACCCACTGATCACACATCAATCACCCCTGTCACCACCTGTCACTGCTACCCATCAGATCAGACCCTAATCTGCCCTTGCTGGCACCCAAACATCCACTCACACCCTCAGATCACCCTCAGACCCCCGCCCTGATCACCTCCCCAGTGCATTGCTTGCATCTATTCCCCCCTCTAATCACACCCTGAGACACCCATAAATCACCTCCTGTCACCCCCTAGCACACCTACCTATCAGATCAGGCCCTAATCTGCCCCCTGTGCCCCCCCCCCCCCCCCCATCACTCGGCCAAACCCTCAGATCCCCTTCCGATCACCTCCCCAATGCATTGATTGCATCTATTCTCCCCTCTAATCACCCCCTGAGACGCCCATCAATCACCTCCTGCCACCACCTGTCACCCCCAGCACTCCTATCCATCAGATCAGGCCCTAATCTGCCCCCTGTGGGCTTCTGATCACCCGCCCCAACTTTCACCCGCCCCACCGCAGTGACAGAATTTTTTTTTTTTTGATCACTGCTGGTCTCTACGACTTAATTGTGGCCGAGACCAACCGTTATGCCACACATACCTATGCTGGGTGGGGAAAATATCTCTGTAAATGGACAATTGTGTGTAAAAAAAAAAATCTCTTTTACGGAGATATTTCTCCCACCCAGCATGGGTATGTGTAAAAATACACCCCAAAACACATTATACTATTTCTCCTGAGTACGGCGATACCACATGTGTGACACTTTTTTGCAGCCTAGGTGCGCTAAGGGACTCAGTCTTATGAGCACCTTTAGGCTTCACAGGGGTGCTTACAATTTAGCACCCCCCAAAATGCCAGGATAGTAAACACACCCCACAAATGACCCCATTTTGGAAAGTAGACACCCCAAAGTATTCAGAGAAGGGCATGGTGTGTCCGTGGCAGATTTCATTTTTTTTTGTCACAAGTTAGCAGAAATGGAAACTTTTTTTTTTGTTTGTCACAAAGTGTCATTTTCCGCTAACTTGTGACAAAAAATAAAATTTTCTATCAACTCGCCATGCCTCTTAGTGAATACTTCGGGATGTCTTCTTTCCAAAATGGGGTCATTTGGGGGGTATTTATACTATCCTGGAATTCTAGCACCTTATGAAACATGACAGGTGCTCAGAAAAGTCAGAGATGCTTTAAAATGGGAAAATTCACTTTTGGCACCATAGTTTGTAAACTCTATAACTTTTACCCAAACCAATAAATATACACTTATTGGATTTTTTTTTTATCAAAGACATGTAGCACAATACATTTAGACAAAATGTATATAGACATTTTACTTTATTTGAAAAATGTCAGCACAGAAAGTTACTTTTTTTGATGAATATAATAAAAACTAGAAATCACAGCAGCAATCAAATAGCACCAAAAGAAAGCTGTATTAGTGACAAGAAAAGGAGGTAAAATTCATTTAGGTGGTAGGTTGTATGACCGAGCAATAAACAGTGAAAGCTGCAGTGGTCTGAGTGGAAACAAAGTGTCTGGTCCTTAAAGCAGACCCAAACCAAACATTTTTTTAATTAAAAATATTTAGTTGCACCACTCTGGCACATACAAAGATAAACACTCCTTCAAGCCTATGAGCATTTCAGAACATGCTTTTCACCCTTCTCTTTTCATAGCTAGTTATACTGGGGGCAGCCATTAGCAATTCCTCCATTGCCAGACACCATCTACTCCACCAGTTTGCCGGAAATATCCCGGCAATTTGAAAGGAAGGGAGGGGTTCCTCCAATAAATGTAAAATATTTTAGTTTTGTCATCATGCAGCTGAAAAAAGTCTGCTATTTATTATTAGAAGTTAGAAAATAGATTTTATTTCTGAAATCTTGTATTTTTAATTTGGGTCCACTTTAACCTCCTTGACGGTATGGACGAGTATACCCGTCCATTACCGCCGGAGGTCGCCGCTCAGGCCCTGCTGGGCCGATTTTTATGAAATAAAAAGCAGCACACGCAGCCGGCACTTTGCCAGCCGCGTGTGCTGCCTGATCGCCGCCGCTCTGCGGCGATCCGCCGCGAGCAGCGGCGAAAGAGGGTCCCCCCAGCCGTCCGAGCCCTGCGCAGCCGGAACATATAGTTCCAGCCAGCGCTAAGGGCTGGATCGGAGGCGGCTGACGTCAGGACGTCGGCTGACGTCCATGACGTCACTCCGCTCGTCGCTATGGCGACGATATAAGCAAAACAAGGAAGGCTGCTCATTGCAGCCTTCCTTGTTTATTCTAGGCGCCGGAGGCGATCGAAAGAACGCCTCCGGAGCGCCATCTAGTGGGCTTTCATGCAGCCAACTTTCAGTTGGCTGCATGAAATAGTTTTTTTTTTTATAAGAAAAAAACCCTCCCGCAGCCTCCCTGGCGATTTTAATAGAACGCCAGGGAGGTTAAGGGGTTTTAAGACTGCAGTCCTTAAGCGGTTAAAGGACAACTTACCTGAGTGAGATGCCATATTTTTTTCCTTTTAACCTCTTGAGGACTACAGTGTTAAACCCCCCTAAAGACCAGGCCAGGAGGCCGCAATAGCAGCATAGGGGGCAATATACAGGCTGGGAACGCGAACAATCACTCGCATTCCCATGCCTGTCGGCCGGTGACTGCCAAACCGGAAGTGCTCTCCGGCGGGTCCTGGGACATCGGAGCGGAGCTGCGAGGGCACCGATCGGCTGCTGGGGGCTGAGGGAAGACCCAGGTGAGTAAATCTCATTTTTTACAGTTGACTTAAGGATCACTTTAAAGGGGCACTATGGCGAAAAATTTTAAATATGTGCAAACCTAGACAAATAAAAAGTACATTTTTTTTTCCAGAGTTTAAGGAGCCATAAATTACTTTTCTCCTATGTTACTGTCACTTACAGTAGGTAGTAGAAATCTGACAGAACCGACAGGTTTTGGACTAGTCCATCTCTTCATAGGGGATTCTCAGCAAGGCTTTTATTCTTTTATAAAGATATTCCCTAAAAAGATTTAAACAATGATGCTGGCCAGCTTCCCTGCTTGCTACACAGAGCCTGCAATTTCCACCTCCGTAATATCTCCAAGATCCGCCCCTTCTTAACCCCGGACACGACCAAACTGCTCATCCATGGCCTCATCATCTCCCGCCTTGATTACTGTAACTCCCTCCTTTCTGGCCTCCCCCTGAAACGCACTGCCCTTCTTCAATCAGTGATGAACGCGGCTGCAAGACTCATCCATTCTTCGCACCGCTCTGCATCCACATCTCCCCTTTTTTGAATCCCTGCACTGGCTCCCTATCCGTTTCAGGATACGTTTCAAGATTCTATGCCTGGCGTATAAATCTGTGCACAAAACCTGCCCTACCTACATCTCTGAGCTTGTTCACAAGTATACACCAGGTCGCCCCCTCCGTTCCTCCAACGACCTTCGCCTCACCACCCCACGCATTTCACACTCCCATGCCCGCCTGCAGGATTTCTCAAGAGCTGCCCCCACCCTCTGGAATGCCCTTCCACCACCCATCAGACTTGCTCCCTCTTTCAACACATTCAAGCAAGCCCTCAAAACCCACCTCTTTATGATGGCCTACCCACCTCCTACCACACAGTAACTCTCTAAGGAATATTTAACAGCCCCACCTAGTGTTTCCACCCCTCCCTTTAGATTGTAAGCCTCTGGCAGGGTCCTCTACTCCCTAGTGTAATCTACAGGATCATGTGCTCCTGTCCTATGACAGCCTGTACTTGTATTACTGGGCCTACCTAACCAGCCCATATTGCATGATCATGTATTTTGTACAGTTTGTATGTATGACTTTGTTCTATGTGTATAACCCTATGTATGTCATCCTTGTATCATTGTATATATTTATTGTCCAGCGTTGCGTAATATGTTGGCGCTATATAAATACAAATAATAATAATAATAAACAGGTTTTTGGCAGTTGGACAGAGCAACTACCATTCACTAAGTGCTTCTGAAAATAAATAAATCCCTGTGAATCCCCCCATGAAGAGATGGACTAGTCCAAAACCTGTCGCTTATGTCAGATTTCTACTACCTACTGTAAGTGACAGCAACATAGGAGAAAAGTAATGTATGGCTCATTTTACTCTGGAAGAAACACACTTGTTATTTGTATATGTTTACGTGTATTTTAAATTTTACAATTTTTCACTATAATGCCTCTTTAAAGATGCATACCTTTCTGTAGCTTGTGCTTTCCCCTGTCATTTGATGCCTGAATCGCCTTTCTACACCAAATAGTTTTCTTCAATTTAAAAATCACGGCTGCCATCTTGGCTATGTTATAGCTTCCAGGTCACCCCTGTCTTCTCTGTTAGAGAAGTGCATCACTGAATGAAGCAGGAAGAGGAAGTGACGGGCATGGCCATTGCAAGAGGCTCCTCCAGAGGGGTCATAGCACGACTTTGTTGGAAGTCATCTGGCTTAAAGGCATGCCCATTAGAGGTGCTCAGAGTCCCTTTACGGGTAAAATGGCCTGTAAGCTGAAGTGGCTAAACACCATTTAGGCTCAGTTCACACTTTGACAGACTTGTGTCATATCCATACGGACAAATTTGCTGTACCACAGACTGGACCATTTCTCAAGATGAATGGCTATGGAGTCTTGCTGGAGAAATATATGCAGGTTGGATTTTAGACTGCTGCCTGTTTTAGCCATGCAGTTTCATCACTTCTCTTCCCGTCTGCCCTAAAGTACTCCACACAGACCAGAGCCTCTGGCTGACCTAATCTGTAGAAATCCAGTGCAGGTATCAACCGATTTTAAAACTCCCTAAAAAAAAAAAGTACTATATTTTTCAAAATATAAGACTTTTTCTCCCCCAAAACTTGGGGAGAAAAGTGGTGCGTCTTACATTCCAAAGATATGAAATTTTGCTATGCAGAGTGAGCAGGAAAGCTCTGCGACACTCTCCCTCTGGCTCCGTGTCCGGCATCCTCTGCAATCCTCTCCTCCTGGCCGTGCGCTGCTCTTCTGTTGCAGTGGAAGGCAGGGACACCGACCGTAGTGCACTGTGTAGAACTGCAGTTTAGTTTAGTGTAATTAAGGGCAGTGAAGTGTAGTTTAGCATTAATTGTAGTGTAGTTTAGTGCAGTGTAGTTAAAGTGTAGTGTTGTGTATTGTTGTGCAGCATAGTTAGTAGGGTAGCAGAGATAAGTGTAGTGTAGTTGGTAGGGGCAACAGGGATTAGTGTAGTGTAGCTAGCTGGGCAGTGTAGTGTAGATAGAATAGCTTAGATACAGTTTTAGGGGGTAAAGGGTCCATAAGACGCCCCTGCACTATAGATGCACCTAGGTTAATGTTCCAAACCCCATTCCCCCCCCCCCCCCCCCCCCCCCAACCTCTAAACCTAGGTGCATCTTATGTGCCGAAGGGTCTTATATTCCCACAAATAAGGTATATGTACATACATTTGTGGGAGTTTTCCCTCAAAAAGTTCTTTAACTACATCCGAACCGCGCTAATTATAATCTACACCCTGTTTTGATGGCTATCTGGCTGCCAGGGCGTAGATTTCAATTAGCCTCCGCTGCGCGCATCTACCGTTTTCGTTGCTCTCGCCACTGAATCCTTGCTGTCTCCCATCGCAGCTCACTCGCCCTGCAGTCTCTATGATGGCAGAGCCCTGTGAACGGGTCAGGAGCCGATTTCATTGGCTCCTGACCCTGTCTTTCAATGTAAGCAACTCCCATTGGTTTACATTAAGAGAAAGGGCCAGGAGCCAATGAAAGCGGCTCCTGGTTGGCTCACAGGAACTCTGCCATCATAGAGATGGCAGAGTGGGTGGCCCAGGTTCGTGACGGTGACGGCGGTTGTTGCGGGTATGTGCAGTGATTTGTCCGGATTCCGCCGTTTATATCAGCTGTCTCTGTCCTTAAAGGGGCAGAGGCCGCTGGTACTTAAGTGGTTAACATGTACTTCAATGGCCTGCTGTATGGGCATTCCAAATGCAGTGAAAACCTTGTTACTTTATAGTTACCTGATGGGGTCAAATCAGTAATGTATTACAATTACTGATTTAATGAGGAATGAGTTGAGCTGTAACAAGTGCACATATCCTTTCTGATGCTAGCATTACTTTAAGCAATTTGTCGTTTTTTTTTTTTTTTTTGTTTTTTTGTTTTTCCCCCTTCTCTTCCTAGAGTACTGGTGAAAGCAGCAGCTTCTTCTATCCTCTCTTCAGATTTATCCTTCCACTGGCCTATAGCTACCAGCCAGAGCTTATTTTAATAGCTGCTGGGTGTGACAGAACCATCAGCAACAAGGATATTCTTCTTCTCACTAGTCTGCTACAGGGAGTAGCAGAAGGAGCACTTCTTGCCTTGGTTCAGGTAAGCTGCAAGTACATTAGTCTGCATGATGCATCTAGATCTGGGAAAAGCTAGAAAAGTGTTTCATTAGAGTTGCATATGCAAAGAGACAAAACTTAAAGTGTAATGCAGAAGGGTGCATACTATGTTATGTTTTTCATTTCACCCATTTTTTCAGGAATCTGAACCAGAGCTTACAGAGAACCTCTGCAACATTCTGGCAGGATGCAATTCTGGGATGGATTTTGGTCCTTTTAAACCTCCTACTGAAGAATGTGTGCTAAATTTAAAAAAAGAGCTTATTGCCATGGAGGAAGAGTGGAAATTACTGAAGTGTTTAGGTGAGTTAATGCACCCATGCACAGTAAGGCAGATTTATCCAAACCAGCACAGGGAAGATTTAAGTAAAAACAGGGCAGGATTCTGATTGGCTGCTCTGGGTAACTGTGTTATATACTGTAGAATACTGAATCAAGTAGCGCTAAAAAGACTTATGCTTTATTAACCACTTGAGGACCACAGTCTTTTCGCCCCTTAAGGACCAGAGCCTTTTTCTCCATTCAGACCACTGCAGCTTTCACGGTTTAATGCTCGGTCATACAACCTACCACCTAAATGAATTTTACCTCCTTTTCTTGTCACTAATACAGCTTTCTTTTGATGCTATTTGATTGCTCCTGCGAGTTTTACTTTTTATTATATTCATCAAAAAAGACATGAATTTTGGCAAAAAAATGATTTTTTTAACTTTCTGTGCTGACATTTTTCAAATAAAGTTAAATTTCTGTATACATGCAGCGCGAAAAATGTGGACAAACATGTTTTTGATTAAAAAAAACCCATTCAGTGTATATTTATTGGTTTGGGTAAAAGTTATAGCGTTTACAAACTATGGTGCCAAAAGTGAATTTTCCCATTTTCAAGCATCTCTGACTTTTCTGCGCACCTGTCAGGTTTCATGAGGGGCTAAAATTCCAGGATAGTACAAATACCCCCCAAATGACCCCATTTTGGAAAGAAGACATCCCAAAGTATTCAGTGAGAGGCATGGTGAGTTCATAGAAGATTTTATTTTTTGTCACAAGTTAGCGGAAAATAACACTTTCTGACAAAAAAAAGAAAAAAAAAAAAGTTTCCATTTCTTCTAACTTGCAACAAAAAAAAATGAAATCTGCCACGGACTCACTATGCTCCTCTCTGAATACCTTGAAGTGTCTACTTTCCAAAATGGGGTCATTTGTGGGGTGTGTTCACTGTCCTGGCATTTTGGGGGTGCCTAATTGTAAGCACCCCTGTAAAGCCTAAAGATGCTCATTGGACTTTTGGCCCCTTAGCGCAGTTAGGCTGCAAAAAAGTGCCACACATGTGGTATTGCCGTACTCAGGAGAAGTAGTATAATGTGTTTTGGGGTGTATTTTTACACATACCCATGCTGGGTGGGAGAAATATCTCCATAAATGACAATTGTTTTATTTTTTTTACACACAATTGTCTATTTATAGAGATATTTCTGCCACTCAGCATGGGTATGTGGAAAAATACACCCCAAAACACATTATACTACTTCTCCTGAGTACGGCGATACCACATGTGTGGCACTTTTTTGCACCCTAACTGCGCTAAGGGGCCCAAAGTTCAATGAGTACCTTTAGGATTTCACAGGTCATTTTGAGAAAATTCGTTTCAAGACTACTCCTCGCGGTTTAGGGCCCCTAAAATGCCAGGACAGTATAGGAACCCCACAAATTACCCCATTTTAGAAAGAAGACACCCCAAGGTATTCCGTTAGGAGGATGGTGAGTTCATAGAAGATTTTTTTTTTTTTTGTCACAAGTTAGCGGAAATTGATTTTAATTGTTTTTTTTCACAAAGTGTCATTTTCCGCTAACTTATGACAAAAAATAAAATCTTCTATGAACTCACCATACTCCTAACGGAATACCTTGGGGTGTCTTCTTTCTAAAATGGGGTCATTTGTGGGGTTCCTATACTGCCCTGGCATTTTAGGGGCCCTAAACCGTGAGGAGTAGTCTTGAAACCAAATGTCGCAAAATGACCTGTGAAATCCTAAAGGTACTCATTGGACTTTGGGCCTCTTAGCGCACTTAGGGTGCAAAAAAGTGCCACACATGTGGTACCGCCGTACTCAGGAGAAGTAGTATAATGTGTTTTGGGGTGTATTTTTACACATACCCATGCTGGGTGGGAGAAATATCTCTGTAAATGACAATTGTTTGATTTTTTTTTACACACAATTGTCCTTTTACAGAGAGATTTCTCCCACCCAGCATGGGTATGTGTAAAAATACACCCCAAAACACAATATACTACTTCTTCTGAGTACGGCGATACCACATGTGTGACACTTTTTTGCAACCTAGGTGCGCTAAGGGGCCTAACGTCCTATTCACAGGTCATTTTGAGGCCTTTGGATTCTAGACTACTGCTCACGGTTTAGGGCCCCTTAAATGCCAGGGCAGTATAGGAACCCCACAAGTGACCCCATTTTAGAAAGAAGACACCCCAAGGTATTCTGTTAGGAGTATGGTGAGTTCATAGAAGATTTTTTTTTTTGTCACAAGTTAGCGGAAAATGACACTTTGTGAAAAAAAAAAACAATACATATCAATTTCCGCTAACTTGTGACAAAAAATAAAATCTTCTATGAACTCATCATACACCTAACAGAATACCTTGGGGTGTCTTCTTTCTAAAATGGGGTCACTTGTGGGGTTCCTATACTGCCCTGGCATTTTACGGGCCCAAAACTGTGAGTAGTCTGGAAACCAAATTTCTCAAAATGACTGATCAGGGGTATAAGCATCTGCAAATTTTGATGACAGGTGGTCTATGAGGGGGCAAATTTTGTGGAACCGGTCATAAGCAGGGTGGCCTCTTAGATGACAGGATGTTTTGGGCCTGATCTGATGGATAGGAGTGCTAGGGGGTGACAGGAGGTGATTGATGGGTGTCTCAGGGGGCGGTTAGAGGGGAAAATAGATGCAATCAATGCACTGGGGAGGTGATCGGAAGGGGGTCTGAGGGGGACCTGAGGGTTTGGCCGAGTGATCAGGAGCCCACACGGGGCAAATTAGGGCCTGATCTGATGGGTAGGTGTGCTAGGGGGTGACAGGAGGTGATTGATGGGTGTCTCAAGGTGTGATTAGAGGGGGGAAATAGATGCAAGCAATGCACTAGCGAGGTGATCAGGGCTGGGGTCTGAGGACGTTCTGAGGTGTGGGCGGGTGATTGGGTGCCCGCAAGGGGCAGATTAGGGTCTAATCTGATGGGTAACCGTGACAGGTGGTGATAGGGGGTGATTGATGGGTAATTAGTGGGTGTTTAGAGGAGAGAAGAGATGTAAACACTGCACTTGGGAGGTGATCTGATGTCGGATCTGCGGGCGATCTATTGGTGTGGGTGGGTGATCAGATTGCCCGCAAGGGGCAGGTTAGGGGCTGATTGATGGGTGGCAGTGACAGGGGGTGATTGATGGGTGGCAGTGACAGGGGGTGATTGATAGGTGATTGACAGGTGATCAGTGGGTTATTACAGGGAATAACCGATGTAAATATTGCACTGGCGAATTGATAAAGGGGGGTCTGAGGGCAATCTGAGCGTGTGGGCGGGTGATTGGGTGCCCGCAAGGGGTAGATTAGGGTCTAATCTGATGGGTAACAGTGATAGGTGGTGATTGATAGGTGATTGATGGGTAATTAGTGGGTGTTTAGAGGAGAGAATAGATGTAAACAATGGATTTGGGAGGTGATCTGATGTCGGATCTGCGGGCGATCTATTGGTGTGGGTGGGTGATCAGATTGCCCGCAAGGGGCAGGTTAGGGGCTGATTGATGGGTGGCAGTGACAGGGGGTGATTGATGGGTGGCAGTGACAGGGGGTGATTGATAGGTGATTGACAGGTGATCAGTGGGTTATTACAGGGAATAACAGATGTAAATATTGCACTGGCGAATTGATAAAGGGGGGTCTGAGGGCAATCTGAGCGTGTGGGCGGGTGATTGGGTGCCCGCAAGGGGTAGATTAGGGTCTAATCTGATGGGTAACAGTGACAGTTGGTGATAGGGGGTGATTGATAGGTGATTGATGGGTAATTAGTGGGTGTTTAGAGGAGAGAATAGATGTAAACAATTGATTTGGGAGGTGATCTGATGTCGGATCTGCGGGCGATCTATTGGTGTGGGTGGGTGATCAGATTGCCCGCAAGGGGCAGGTTAGGGGCTGATTGATGGGTAGCAGAGACAGGGGGTGATTGACTGGTGATTGACTGGTGATTGACTGGTGATTGACTGGTGATTGACTGGTGATTGACTGGTGATTGACGGGTGATTGACGGGTGATTGACGGGTGATTGACGGGTGATTGACGGGTGATTGACGGGTGATTGACGGGTGATTGACAGGTGATTGACAGGTGATCAGGGGGGATAGATGCATACAGTACACGGGGGGAGGGGTCTGGGGGGGGGGGTCTGGGGAGAATCTGAGGGGTGGGGGGGGTGATCAGGAGGGGGCAGTGGGCAGGGGGGGGGATAAAAAAAAAAATAGCGTTGACAGATAGTGACAGGGAGTGATTGATGGGTGATTAGGGGGGTGACTGGGTGCAAACAGTGGTCTGGGGGGTGGGCAGGGGGGGGTCTGAGGGGTGCTGTGGGCGATCAGGGGGCAGGGGGAGGGAAATCAGTGTGCTTGGGTGCAGACTAGGGTGGCTGCAGCCTGCCCTGGTGGTCCCTCGGACACTGGGACCACCAGGGCAGGAGGCAGCCAGTATAATAGGCTTTGTATACATTACAAAGCCTATTATACAATGTAAGTGCGGCGATCCGGGTGCTAGTAACCCGCCGGCGCTTCCGAACGGCCGGCGGGTTACTATGAGCGGTGGGCGGAGCCAGTCCCCGGCGGCTGATCGCGTCACGAATGACGCGATCGCCGCATAACCACTCCCGCAGCCGCCCCCGCCGATGGGCGTATTGCGGTCGTTTGGGCCCGGACTTTGCCGCCGCCCATCGGCTGGGGGCGGTCGTGAAGTGGTTAAAATCATATAGTAAATATGCACAAAATTATCATCCATCTATAATTGGCTTGAACTGTCTCACTAATAAGCTTCAATAAACGTCTCACTCATATCACCCATATACAACCCTACATGGAGTTCCCCGTTAAAAAGATCAATGGACTACTTAAAAAAAAATAAAAATACTAATCCACTTACCTGGGGCTATCTCCAGCCCATGGCAGGCAGGACGTGCCCTCGACGCAGCTCTGGGGGCTCCCTGTCTTCTCCGGTGGCTCACCCGACCTGGCCAGGCCGGCTTCCAGGTCGGGCTCTTGTGTGCTCCAACGTGCATCTCACGCGGTCGCTCTGACATCATCGGACGTCCTCCAGGCTGTACTGCGCAGGTGCAGAACTACTGTGCCTGCGCAGTACAGCCTGGAGGACATCCGATGACGTCCCCGCATGAGATGCACGTTGGAGCGCACAAGAGCCCGACCTGGCCGGGCCGGCTTCCAGGTCGGGCTCTGGTGAGCCACTGGAGAAGACAGGGAGCCCCCGGAGCAGCATCGAGGGCACGTCCTGCCTGCCACGGGCTGGAGGAAGCCCTAGGTAAGTGGATTAGTATGTTTTTTTCTCCGTGAACCCTCCCGTTAACCAATAGATTGATGGTGCAAAAAAAAGGGGGAATAAAATCAAAAAACGTGTACCAAGTTAATTGATGATAAATGTGCACAGCTAATTTGGCAATCAGGTAATTTTGGAACTCAAATTACAGCCTTCTCTGCATAAAAAGTGATTAGTGCAAGATGGCTTTAGGTAGACTGATTTTACAAGTTACAACAATGTCTACAAGGAGCAGCAAACCAACAACTCTTATGTGTGATTAATGGTGCTGGACATGCAGAGCATCCAGGACTAATATTACACTGCCATCTCTTTCCCGGTAACACAGAAGTTTACTTCAGTGAGGGATTAACAGCCACCTAGTTTCAGTTTCATGGGGGATGTCCAGTGGTTGGCAACCATTTATTTAAAACCACAGAACTTAGACTTTTGACACCCATTTATATGTACATGAATGGGTTTGACTCTTATCATTTATTGTATTTACAAAGCACCAACATATTACCCAACGCTGGACAATAAATAGGGATACATACAGAGTTAACAAGGGATGTCTTACATAACATAGCACAAGGTTATACAAGGCAAATCGGGAACAGGGTACATGATCAAGCAATTAGGGAGCTGGTTACAAAGATCCAGGAATTCAAGCCCAAGGCAGTCCATGGGAAAGGTGCCCAAAGATGAGGACGGATGGTCATGTGAGATACACTAAGGGAGGTATCCCTTACTGTACACTAAGGGAGCACTCTGCCAGAGGATTACAATCTGGGGGGGGGGGGGGGGGGTAGAGAGGACACACTAGGCAGGGCTGAGAGTTAGGAGTTTAGCAGAGAAAGTTAAGGCTCCATAGACTGTAGGTAGGCCATCTTGAAGAGATGCGTTTTGAGGGCTTGTTTCAAGGAGAGGGCGAGCCTGATGGGTGAAGGAATGGAGTTTTCATAGGGTGGGCAAAGCTCTTGAGAAGTCGTGCAGGCGTGCATGGGAGTGAGAAATTTGTGGAGTGGTCAGGCGAAGGTCATTGGTGGAAAAAATATAGGAAATGGCACAGGTTCTTGATACGTTAGACCAGATACTATGAATTTATTCAATTATAAATAGATTACACACTTGCTTGATTGCATGCAAAAATAAGCATTTACATTGGTGGACCGGAGGGGGCGGGCAGTTATAAATCTGTGAACGGGCTGTACATAGGGCAGTCTTGTGCAGAGATTTGTAGGTCAGGAACAGAATCTTGAAACTTATCCTGAAGTGGATAGGAAGCCAGTGCAGGGATTTACAGAGGGTAGTGGAAAGGGGTCTTCAAAACTTTATTCCATAAAAATCGACAAGGCAGCGACAGCCCGCTGTTTCGGCCCAAGATGGCCTTTCTCAAGTTGCCAGAAAAGTCAAATACATTCAAACACATATAGTGACATGATTTATATAGCCCTAGCCACGCCCCCTTAGGGCGGCAACCCTCTAACATGCAAATGTGAATGGAAACCTAGCGGACCTGATGGGAGACAGAAGCCAGCATAAAAATAACCAATCGGTTTAAGTATCACAACTCACCAATCAGGTGGATCTTCTCATCTGATCACCACCAGCTCGCCAGTCCAGCGCATATAGGACTGCGCATCACGCTCCCATCTCGGCTGTATACACAGCAGCGAGATGCGGAAGTCCGTCACCTGACCTGGAGTCCGGTCAGGTGACAATCCAAGAGCCAATCATCTGCGCCCCTATGCGCTCCAATGAGTGGCCGCTGGTCTCGGAGTCAAGAGGCAGGAGGCGTGCCAGATACAACTGGGGACAACGTCATATACACACGACGTGCTCCCATAGCAACACATAAACATAAACACACGCCATACTCACAAGCCCCCTCCGAGTTAAAGGTAGATCAGATGTAGAAGAATCCATGTTTAACAGGTCCATTCACATTGCACCTAGAATAAAAACATAAAAATGTGTCAACAAAGTAAAAGAGATTACTACACACCTTCAGTATTAGCTAACAGGGTAAACTACAACAATACCTAATCATAATAAAATTTAAATGTTAGATACAAAAGCTCAGGTCGCATTCTCGATTCAGACCTGCTGGTCCCATTGCATTTAAGCGCCTAATCCACCCTGCCTCCCTACGCAACAGTTCTCTCTGTCGATCCCCACCTCTCCAACCTGGGGGAACCCCATCAATTGCCATTACTCTTAGCTGCGACACTCCATGATTACACCTGGTAAAATGTTCCGCCACAGACTGATCACTAGATCTACCTCTAATCGCTGTCTTGTGTGAAGATATGCGATCCTTCAGTCGCTGTGTTGTCATCCCCACATAAATATACCCACAAGGGCATTTAAGTAAATATACCACATATCTAGAATCGCATGTATAGCGACTCCTGATCTCAAAAGTCTTCCCCGTGGTGGGATGGCAAAACTGTTGACCTCGGATCACACTATTACACATGTGGCATGAGATACAAGGATACATGCCTCTATTGTTATTGAGTGCTACTGACACACCACTCTTTTTAGTACGCAATTTGTCCCGTAATGTGGGAGCTCGACGAAAAGACATAAGGGGAGGGTATCTAAACTCTGGTACCCTTGGGAAACCATCCCGTAAGATGTGCCAATGCCGACGCACACTGCGACCCACTACGTCACTACAGACATTGTAGGTTGACACAAATGGCACACGCGGTACCTCATTACGTCTGCGTTTGCGCCTGACTCTATGTTCTGAGTCACCTATGGGATAACCCCGTGCGCGAAATTTACTTGTCAACTCTTGTTTACGTTGAGTTAGTGTGTCAGGATCACTCACTATTCTTTCAACTCTTGTGACTTGGCTCTGAGGGATACTTAATTTAGTGTTAATGGGGTGAAAACTCTGAAAATGTAAAACCGAGTTACGGTCTGTTGGTTTAGTATACAGATCCGTGACAAAACCATCCCCCTCTCTTTTTACCAACACATCCAAGAAAGGAACACAATGAGCATCCACATGAGCTGTAAGGCGAATATGTGGACACTGCTGATGTACTACACTAATAAATTCATGTAGGCTCTCACGTGGCCCCCTCCATACGCAAAAGATGTCATCTATAAATCTCCACCAACATCTAGAATGTCGGCGAAACATGGGGTTCAGATATATAAAAGTCTCCTCAAACAATCCCATGAACAAATTAGCGTAGGAGGGGGCCACGTTCGAACCCATAGCTGTGCCCCGTTGTTGTCCATAAAAGCAACCATCAACCTCAAAGTAATTAAATTTTAAAACTATTTCCAAAAGTTGAACCAGAAACTTTCTCTGGGCCAATGAACAATCAGTCTGCATCATCAAGAACCAATCAACAGCCTCTACACCTCCATCATGTGGGATGGAGGTGTAGAGGCTTTCCACATCGAGTGTTACCAAAAGATCATCCTCACCCAAATTCGGCAACTCACTCAATTTAGAGAGAAACATGCCTGTATCTCTCAAATAAGAATCGAGTGATAACACAATTGGTTGTAGGATCTTATCCAAAAAGCAAGCCAGAGGAACAAAGACAGATCCCACCCCTGCCACAATTGGTCGCCCAGGAGGGCGATTAAGTGTTTTATGAATTTTCGGCAGGATATATAAATGTGGAGTGGTGGGATTGTCTTGTTGTAGGAACTTAAATAGGTCATCATCAATTATCTCTTTCACCAAAGCATCACGTAATACCTTCAAAATGACCCTCTGAATATCACCCAGAGGGTCCCGTTCCAGGGGCACATATACATTGCTATCTGCTAGTTGTCGTGCAATTTCTTGCTCATAATCACATCTGTCCAGAACAACAACTGCCCCACCCTTATCTGCGGGGCAGACTATTATGCTGGAATTATTTTGTAATCCCCGTAAAGCCTCACTCTCCTCTCTAGTGAGATTGTGTGCCACCTGAAAATGACCCTTCCTAAAGTCCTGTTCGACTTTCTTAATGTCCTCTGTAACTTTAGCCATATATGTATCAATAAGTGCATGGCTGGAAGGTAAAAAGCGACTCTTGTTGCGTAGGCCAGAGTCTCTGAGGTGGAAACAATCCTCTTTATTTGATGTGCGTGTCTCTGATGTAACACTAGGGGGGATGTTACTAAAAAAGACCTTCAGTTTAACAGTCCGAAAAAAACGGAAAAGGTCCTGTTCAAGAGCAAAAAAGTCAGGAAGATATGTTGGGCTAAAATCCCACCACGGGGAAGACTTTTGAGATCAGGAGTCGCTATACATGCGATTCTAGATATGTGGTATATTTACTTAAATGCCCTTGTGGGTATATTTATGTGGGGATGACAACACAGCGACTGAAGGATCGCATATCTTCACACAAGACAGCGATTAGAGGTAGATCTAGTGATCAGTCTGTGGCGGAACATTTTACCAGGTGTAATCATGGAGTGTCGCAGCTAAGAGTAATGGCAATTGATGGGGTTCCCCCAGGTTGGAGAGGTGGGGATCGACAGAGAGAACTGTTGCGTAGGGAGGCAGGGTGGATTAGGCGCTTAAATGCAATGGGACCAGCAGGTCTGAATCGAGAATGCGACCTGAGCTTTTGTATCTAACATTTAAATTTTATTATGATTAGGTATTGTTGTAGTTTACCCTGTTAGCTAATACTGAAGGTGTGTAGTAATCTCTTTTACTTTGTTGACACATTTTTATGTTTTTATTCTAGGTGCAATGTGAATGGACCTGTTAAACATGGATTCTTCTACATCTGATCTACCTTTAACTCGGAGGGGGCTTGTGAGTATGGCGTGTGTTTATGTTTATGTGTTGCTATGGGAGCACGTCGTGTGTATATGACGTTGTCCCCAGTTGTATCTGGCACGCCTCCTGCCTCTTGACTCCGAGACCAGCGGCCACTCATTGGAGCGCATAGGGGCGCAGATGATTGGCTCTTGGATTGTCACCTGACCGGACTCCAGGTCAGGTGACGGACTTCCGCATCTCGCTGCTGTGTATACAGCCGAGATGGGAGCGTGATGCGCAGTCCTATATGCGCTGGACTGGCGAGCTGGTGGTGATCAGATGAGAAGATCCACCTGATTGGTGAGTTGTGATACTTAAACCGATTGGTTATTTTTATGCTGGCTTCTGTCTCCCATCAGGTCCGCTAGGTTTCCATTCACATTTGCATGTTAGAGGGTTGCCGCCCTAAGGGGGCGTGGCTAGGGCTATATAAATCATGTCACTATATGTGTTTGAATGTATTTGACTTTTCTGGCAACTTGAGAAAGGCCATCTTGGGCCGAAACAGCGGGCTGTCGCTGCCTTGTCGATTTTTATGGAATAAAGTTTTGAAGAGCTCATAAATACAACCTTCTGTGTGGTGCCGATCCTTCCAGGAAGTTTTGCAGTCTTTGCCCCTTGTGGTATAGGGGCCAGGATCTTGGCACACACTTCATATTCAGAGCTTGGAGGGTGCTCCCAAGTGTTTGTTTACACGGTAGTGGAAAGGGGGACAGTGCAGGGGTTTACAAGGGGTAGATGTGGAAGGAGCGGTGGGAAGAATGGATGAGTCTGGCTTCAACCATCATGACTAAAGGGGGGCAATGCCGTTCAAAGGGAGGCCTAACAAAAGTGAGTTGCAGTAGTCGAGGTGGGAGATGATGGCATGGTTGAAAAGCTTGGTAGTGTTCAGGGTCAGGGATGGGCAGATCTTGGAGAGGCTTTGGTAATGTGGGGGATGAAGGATAGTGCAGAGTCCAGGGTGAAGCCCAAGCAACAAGCTTGGGAAATAGGGAAAATGGTCATGCTGTTGACCGTGACATGAATATGAGCGGTGCAGTGGGGCGGGAAGATCAGGAGTTCAGTTTTGTCTAGGTTAAGCTTCAGGAACTTGGATGACATCCAGGAGGAAATAGTTGATGTCTAGGAGGAAATGGTTGATGGAAATAGTTGTCCACGGGAGGCGAAATCAGGGGAGTGTCATTGGGTTATAGGTGATAGATGAAGCCCAGGGAGGAGATGAGTTTGCCGATGGAGGAAGTGTATACTGAGAAGAGTAGGTGACCCTGAACAGAGCCCTGGGGGACCCCAACCAAGAGGGGGGTGGGTATTAAGGAGGAGCTGTTAAGGGGGTCAGGAAAGATTGATTAGAAAGGTAGGAGGAGATCCAAGGCAAGAGCGAGGATGCCCAAGGACTGTAGAGATTGGAGGAGGAGCAGATAATCAACTGTATCAAAAGCTGAGGGAGAGGTCAAGGAGGAGCAAGATGGAATAACTGATCTCAGCTTTGGCAAGGGTAATGTCATAAGATTACCTTCTCCAAACACCTCACATAGTCCAGAAATGCTATCTCATTGGTGTTCAAACCACAGTGACCATTATCTGTCAAAAAATGAAGTAGGTAAGTCCTGTCACAGTTTACATAGTATGCTACTTTCCACAAAGATACAGAAAATGATGCCTACCCTTAGTATGCTTTTCCAATGTAGAGATGCACAGATACCTTTTTATCATGTTTTTTCGGAATTGTTAAATAACTTTTTTCTTCTTCTTTAGCAAGACGTAGCTGATGTCTGAGGTTATGAAAAGCCAAAATGATGAAACTGCCTTCAGCTCTGAAATCTCTTTGAGAAACCTCTGTGGCCTGGACCATGCATAATCACAATAACTGAAATATAATTTCATTCATAGTACACCTTACATTTCATTCTATGAAAACAGTAATTTTGTACTGGATTAAGGGTTTGACCTTTCCATGTTTATAAAGTGTAATAAAAACTAAGACCTATTATATTAGCCTTTGTCTTTTAATGCCAAATTTGGAGAGTTGTCTGCAGAGGTGGTCCATATAATAGTTTAAAGAGAAACTCCAACCTAGAATTAAACTTTATCCCAATCAGTAGCTGATGCCCCCTTTTACATGAGAAATATAATGATTTTCACAAACAGACCATCAGGGGGCGCTGTATGACTGATTTTGTGCTGAAACCCCTCCCACAAGAAGCTCTGAATACCGCGGCGGCAGCCCCAGAACCGCCTAATGCCAATTGCCGTCAAGTCCTGGGGCTGCAGTTTGCAGGAGATCGTGTGCAGGCTGCACGCGCATCTCCTGCTTGGGGGGCGGAGCTCCGCCCCACCTTTAGTCTCCGAACGACGATTGCCACTCGGAAGACTTAGACGGCGCAATCGCCATCTATTTACATGTACAGCGCTGCGATTGGCAGCAGCACTTTACTGGGGACAGCCGTGTGACACGGCTGTCCCCTCTATAGGCTGGACAGTGATCGGCTGTCATAGGCTGAAACCTATGACTGCTGATTGGCTGGTGGGGGGAGGGAGAAGGGGAAAATAAATTTTAAAAACAAAATTTATTAAAAAATATTTATATAAAAAAATAAATAAATAAACAACTGTGGAGCGATCAGACCCCACCAACAGAGAGCTCTGTTGGTGGGGGGAAAAGGGGGGGGGGGGGGAATAACTAGTGTGCTATGTTGTGCGGCTCTGCAGCTTGGCCATAAAGCTGAAGTGGCCAGTTAATAAAAAAACAGCCTGGTCTTTAGGGGGGTTTAGCACTGTGGTCCTGAAGTGGTTGATAGTCATTGCAGACAGTGACAATTATAAAATCCTTCCCTGTTGGGTAGTAGTTGGTGTGAATTGTCTCTGCTTTGTTGGCACTGTTTTTTTGTGTTGTTTTTTTTAAGGGGATACTGATATTGTATCCTCATTTATACAATATCAGACTGGGTATCAGGTGAATGGAGCTACACTGTTGTGGACATTGTGGAGTGGCGTACATTTGAATACGGCGCTGGTAGACTTGGGCGCAGGATCCAGCTGTTAAATGGCTGGTCCTGCTTCTGCAGAAGTCCGGGGCGTTTTAATTACTATTCCCCCTCCAGGCCAACATGGATAGTGGGGGAATGAAATAATTCGGCTTCCAGCGATTGCTGGAGGCCGAATTATTGTGTTTTTTAAGCAACTTCGGCTCCGTCTTCTGACGGAGCCGACCTTCCTCACTGAGCGCCGCTATAGACTGATTCCCATTACAGTCTATGGCGGCGGTTACTGCGCCCAAAGCTAGCAGCGCTGAAAAGCACTGCTCCGGTGGAGTGAGCCTTGATGTTTAGCAGCAGTTCACTAACTGCTTGCCTGCTGTAGCACCTTTTTTGAGTTGGGGATGCGATGCACCTGACTCGTGCAAACATGCAGATTGTATACTGCGCATGCACAGTGAATACAGTTTCCGGTTTAAAGGTCCCCAGGGGTTTGGGGCTCGTCTAGCATGAACTGCAGAAGAACGGGGGGTTGTCCTCATCTGTGCAGGATTAGAGACCTGTATGTAGCCTGTTCAGTTATGCCTTTTTACCGCCGATATCCTTTAGGGCCCGTTTCCACTGTCGCGAATCTGCATAATTAACCAATACAAGTTAATTCGCCTGTTTCCACTTGTCAGGAAAACAGTGTTTTTCTGTGCAGGAAAAATCTGCACAGCAGAGCCATCAGAATTTGCACACCGCAAGGGTGGTGTGCGATTAGCATACAATGTAATAAGAAATTTGCATGCGTTTTCGCTATGCAAATTTGCGTACGTTTTCGCATAAAATCAATGTAAAAGCACACAGGCACTGACATGGTTAAATTTGCATACTTACTAACATACGTGATAACGTACACGACTTTGCAATAAAATTCACGTACGAATTTGCATGCAAATTCGATTTCGCGTTTTCCGCAATAAATTCGCACCACACAAGTGGAAACGGGCCCTTAAACTGAAAGTCACATTTTTTTATAAAGGAGTGATTTCTCTGTTGTGCTTTAACCCATTCGCGTTCCGTCGTTTTCACGTGAGAAATGTTCACCTCCCATTCATTAGCCTATAACTTTATCACTACTTATCACAATGAACTGATCTATATCTTGTTTTTCCCGCCACCAATTAGGCTTTCTTTGGGGGGTACATTTTGCTAAGAGCCACTTTACTGTAAATGCATTTTAACAGGAAGAATAAGAAAAAAATGGAAAAATTCATTATTTCTCAGTTTCAGCCATTATAGTTTTAAAATAATACATGCCTCCATAATTTAAACTCACGTATTGTATTTGCCCATATGTCTCGGTTATTACACCGTTAAAATTATGTCCCTATCACAATGTATGGCGACAATATTTTATTTGGAAATAAAGGTGCATTTTTTCCATTTTGCATCTATCACTATTTACAAGTTTAAAATAAAAAAAAATATAGAAATATTTCATCTTTACATTGATATTTAAAAAGTTTAGACCCTTAGGTAAATATTTACATGTTTTTTTTTATTGTAATGGTTTTTTTTTATTTTTTTTATAGTAAACAATTTATTTGGGTAGTTTTGGGAGGGTGGGAGGTAAACAATAGATTTATAATGTAAATGTGTGTTCATTTTTATTTTTTTTTTCCTTACAGTTGTAGTTTTACTTTTTGGCCACAAGATGGCGGCCATGAGTTTGTTTACATGACGTCACTCTAAGCGTAACACACGCTTAGAGTGACTCATCGGGGAGGGAACAGCCAGAAAAGGCGCAGCTTCCGAGAGAAGCTGTCGCTTTTTCAGCGGGGGAGAGGAATCAGTGATCGGGCACCATAGCCCGATACATTGATTCCTTGGCTACCGAATCCGCGGCCGGGAGTGCGCGTGCATGGACGTAGTTTCTACGTCCAGGAACCAAAATAGGTTAATATTGCTTGACCTTTCTGAGGTTTTAAATTGTTTTTGCGTCATTCTCTTATTTTTTATTTTTTTTTTTTTATTCTATCATCATTATATAGTATATAAATAACAACAATATTCAAAACCGAAATAATCTTTTTGCTGTTAAATCCAATAGTCTTAATACCTCCCACCATAAATCCTCTATTCCCTATTCATATGCACTGGATAAACATAATACAATTAAAAATCAAAATTGAGGGTGAAACAATTTGATTTAACTTATAAATTAAAAAACATTAATCTCAATTATATTAAAGTAGTGATTGTGATTTTTTTAAAGTCAATGGTAATTGATTTAAAAAAAATCAGCCAGATACTGTACTTAAAGGGACACTTAAAGAGACACTGAAGCGAAAAAAAATATATGATATAGTGAATTGGTTGTGTACTATAAATAATTACTAGAAGATTAGCAGCAAAGAAAATATTCTCATACTTTTATTTTCAGGTATATAGTGTTTTTTCTAACATTGCATCATTCTATAATATGTGCACATTACACAACACTCAGCATTCAAAATGAGTCTTTCAGAGCAGTCTGTGAAGTAATGACCTCTCCTCTAGCAGAGAAAAAGTAAATAGTCCAGGAACAGTTGAGATAATAAAAGTCAGATAACATCCCTCTCCATGACTAACTTAGTCGGAGAGCTTAATGGCTTGTTTGCATAGAGATAACAACTGGAGTTTCTCAACTCTTCCTGTACTGGAAACAATTACACTGATGTATCTGATCTTAATGTTTTATTTCTTAGCTGTGCTACACATACAAATCATAATATCATCTTTTTTTTCACTTCAGTGTCTCTTTAAGTCTCTGTAAAAAAGAGTTTTAAGGTAGCCATACACTGGTCGATTTGCCATTAGATCGACCAGCTGACAGATCCCTATCTGATCGAATCTGATCAGAGAGGGATCGTATGGCTGCCTTTACTCTGTTGAGCTGCTCCTGCCGCCTGTCATCCACCCCCCCCCCCCCCCCGTATGCATTACCTAAAGCTGGCTCCGGGTCCTCTTCTCCGCGCTGCACCCCGCACCGCATCCCAGCGTACACTGTGTCACTCCGTGACCAGGAAGTTCAAATAGAGCGCTTTCTATTTGAACTTCCTGGTCACTGGAGTGACACAGGAAGTTAATGTACGCCGGGATGGAAGCAGGAACAGAGCGGTGCGGTGCAGCGCGGAGAGGATGCCCGGGAGCCAGCACAGGTAATGTATACCTGAACGGATCGGCCGCCGCTAGCGACGCGCTCCCTACCCGCGGGCGATCGACGGTATTTTTCCGCACGGCGCGATCGACGGACCGATCCGATTTCGGGGGGAAATCGGATCGGCGGGTGTGTTTAGCGCGAACGATTGGCACCAGATTCGATCCCAGTGATCTAATCTGCTGTCGAAACGGCCGCAAATCGGGCCAGTGTATGGCCAGCTTTACTCACCTGGGGCTTCCAGCAGCCCCCTGCAGCTGTATCGTGCCCACGCAGATTCTATCAGATGCTCCTGGCTCCGCTGGCGAAACTTCTGGTTTCGGCGACAGGCCGGGAACGCGAGTGATTCTTTTCGTTCCTGACCACAATAATGCCCTCTATGCTGCTATAGCATATAGCAGTATAGAGGGCGCTATTGTGGCCGGGAACGCGGAGAATCACTCACGTTCCCAACCTGTCGGCTCCTGTTGCCGAAACCGGAAGTGGCTGCCGGCGGGGCCAGGAGCATCTGATGGAATCTGCGTGGGCACGATACAGCTGCAGGGGGCTGCTGGAAGCCCCAGGTGAGTAAAACTTGGTCGAATACTGCTACTGGGTAGCCAGCATTGGAACAGGGATCGGGAGGAGTGGGAAGGCTCTATAGCATAGTTCTCCAACCCTGTCCTCAATGCCCACCAATAGTACATGTTTTGTAGAAAACCACAAACATGCACAGGTGGAGTAATTAGTGTCTCAGCAGAGCTGATTAACTACCTCTGTGGATTTCCACAAAACATGCACTGTTGGTGGGCCTTGAGGACAGGGTTGGGCAACTCTGCACTATAGGAACCATAGCCTTCCCTTTCCTTAGGAAGTAGCTGGCTGATTTTTATTTTTAATCGATTCCAATCGACTTTAAAGTAATAGATTTAAAAAAAGAAAGGGAAAAAAAAACACAGAATCCCAATCAGTAACTGTGATAACCCCTTTCCCACACAGTGCAGCTTGCTTCCTCTCCTAACTGGATCCAGCTCCTCTTTAAAGGTGCTTACACACCTAACAACTGATGTCTCCTGTCGGGGATTGTGATCTGATTCCTTTGGGTGACATCGCTGGGCTTGCCTGTACAAATGTGTCAGCTGTGTAGCTGACATGTTCTATTGCTATGCATGGTGGGGGGGGGGGGGGGGGGGCAGAGGGATTGAGACTGAGCTGCATGTGCATGACGGTGGCGTTCTCTGCCCGCTGTGGCTGGATAGTGTAATGGTTAAGGGCCCTGCCTCTGACACAGGAGACCTGGTTTCAAGTCGTGGCTCTTCCTATTCAGTTAGGAGTCCGTGGGCAAGACTCCCTAATACTGCTACTGTCTACTGAGCGTGCACAAGTGCAGCTCAAGTGTTTTCAGTCCACCAGGAGAAAATCGCAATATAAATGTTATTTCTCTTGTCTTCAAAGAAGTAGGCCGCCGCTCGGCCAAGTTGATCTGCCGGGCAGATTGCTTGCCGAGTGGTCGTCGCTGGTCAGGGGCCTCTGTACACACACGTGTATATCGACTGATGCAATCATAATCAGTCTCTTTGGCCGACTTAAAGGGAACCTGAACTGAAAAAAATATTTTAAATACATGATGAAGCTGTAAATTAATATTACATACTTTCCTTGCCATCGGTTCCTCTCAGAAGCTCACCATTTTCTTACAGTGATCCCTTCCGGTTCTGACAAGATTTTGTCAGAACTGAAATATACCAGTCACAGTCAGTTATAGATCAGCTGCTGTCAGTTACAACTGAATGTGCAAGGTATTGTCCATGTTTCCCTATGGCTCAAGTGGGTGATATAACAGTTTAACAGTGTGCTGACCAGGAAGCTGTTATGGGGTAGTGGCCATTTTAAAAATGGAGGACAGAGAATTCCATTGATCACAGTGGGCAAACAGGACGCAGGAGAGGAGAAAGACATTGATGAGCAGACTACATGGGAGGTAAGTATGACCTGTGTATGTTTATTTTTACTTTTTATTTTCAGTTCAGGTTCTCTTTAAAGGGGTTCTGTTAGGGGTTTCTGAGGAGAAAAACAGACCCTTACCTTGGGCTTCTATCAGCCCTGTGCAGCGGTAATGTCCCACGCCGTCCTCTTCCCATCTGCTGTTCTCCGGCCCCGGTCTAAGCGGCATGGGATCGAACTGCGGCTGCGCTGCAGTCGCCGCGCACCCGCTCGCTTTCGCCTGCGTCATCGGAAGCTTACTGCGCAAGCGCAGTACAAGGCTCCGTTGTACTGCGCCTGCGCAGTAAGCCTCAGATGACGCGAGCGGAGGCACGGCAACGCGCATTATTCGTCTGTGTGACAGACGAATAATAGCCCGGTGCCGGCTGCGGGGAACGGCAGATGGGAGCAGGACGGCGTGGGACATTACCACTGCAGGCGGCTGATAGAAGCCCCAGGTAAGTGGCAGTTTTTCTCCTCAGGAAGCCCCACAGAACCCCTTTAAGGAGTTTGTACAATCTTAAGACAACATATACCTACAATCTTGAATTTTATCTCGAATGACATGCACTGTCCATGGAGAGGTATGGGAAGAATAAACAAGTGGGGATTTGCTGCAGGCAAAATAAAATGGCCATTTACCAAATAAATCCAGCTTGCCCTATTGTGTATTCCCTCAAGCAGGGTAAGGTGCAGAGATACCTGAACAAACATATTAAACTAACAACCACAGGTGATCATTTTGGACATACTGTTGCATTTTAAACATTGTATCTTTCATTGCAGGGTACACTGCAGCATCCCCTGCCAGCCTGTAGTGGAGTTGTGCTCTTCATCAAATGAATGGCACTGCAATCTGTTTTTCAGAGAAAGTATGTGCAGCAGAGGACTTCCGCAGCAGAATGACTAAAATGGAAGAGATATGTAACAAATCCGATTTAATTACTGAACAGATTGAATCCCAAGAAAATCTAATTTGGTTGCTGTGATTTTCTGCATAATTTTCCTATAATTAACTTTTTTTAAGCCTTATTGCATAACTCTGCTAGTTGCCTGTATGTATAAATTCATGACGGAAATGGGGTGTAGGATTTGTTTAGGAATTTCTAAATCTAGTTACCTTACAACTTTCTAGTAAGGCGTTTAAAACATTTCTTAGGGCTGGTTCAGACGGACGTTTCAGAGGCGTCGCGTTCGTTGGTGTCGCGGACGCTGCGTTCGGATGCGGTCGCATTTTTTCTTCCCCTAGGGGGACATTACTTGTCGCGGTTAACCGCCCCTGGAAGCTACATGTAGCTTCCAGGGGCTCCTGGAACACCAGGGAAAATTGGGACCCGAACGCCGCATTCGTGTAAACGCACGTGAAAGCTTGGTACAAATGCTCCCATTCACTTGAATGGGAGCATTTAACGCCAAGCCCCGACCGCTTGGCGGTAAACGCTCCGCAAGCGTCCGTCTGAACCAGCCCCTTAAGAGACATATTGGAGTTTTATAAACCAACTGAAGTGGAGAGAAAGGCATTTCAAATGGTACAGGTATGGCATAGTTTTTAAGTGGTGTATATGCTAGCTCCACACACTCTGTTCTGTCTTATTAGGCAGAATGGACCATCATAAGTATATTGCACCTTCTACAGTGGGAGGAGTTAATTCCGCAACAGAATGAGCAGAGCAGGGATATAGGGATGGTCGATGAGATGCAAATTCTGAGTTGATGCAAATTCATGCAGCTTGAGAATGAAACATTCGAAACCCACTAATGTGGAAATGTAATGGTTCATTTTCAGGATGCATACAAAACCTGCATAATAATGCATAAACTCTTTCTGACATTGAAGGGCTTTGTGACCAGCAGTTTGCAGTCTGCATAGACGTTTGTGGACATTATTTATACCTGCAAATGAGAGCTACTTAATTTGTGTGGGAGCATAACACATTATGAACTGTTCATACACTTTAAAAGCAACTACTCTGAGTTTTAATTTCCACTGGGGGGAGATATTGTCTACAATACATATGCTCACATTTCTTTTTTTTTTTTTATTTTGTAATGGTTTTCGCTGCACTTTGCTTGGGAAATCAGCAAATGCAGAGTTGTTGCTATATCATTCTGAAATTACCCGTCTTTGTAGCAGTAAATCCGTTATGACTGTATACCAGAACCCCTCAAAATTGAGATGGCTGAGCCACAGTATGATGGTGTCACATAGGTAAAGACTGCAACTATATGCTATTCATATGTCATCTAATCTCTTTACCTTGTGTAATGTCTTTTCCTGAAGATCTTAACATTGCAAGAATGTGGTGGACTTATGAATATTGATGATCTTGAGTTGTTAATGAGTGATAAAAACTAATATTGTGATTATGTATTCACACAGCGCTGACATCTTCTGCAACAATTTAAGAGTACATAGTCATGTCATTAACATCCCTCAGGCAAGCTCATTCTCTACTGTACTACTACCTACCATAATCAATCTAGTGTCCCTATCATAGAGAGGGAAACCCATGCAATCATGGGGAGAGTATATGAACTTCATGCAGATGGTACCTTGGCCAAGATTAGGCTTCTTGCACACAGGGTCGTTACAGGCGCACGTTAGTGCAGCCTGTAACGCTCCCCCAACGCGCAGCAATGTAACACAAGTGGGCTGTTCACACTGCCCACGTTGCGTTTCATTGTAACGCAGCAAAGTGCTGCATGCTGTGCGTTCTATGCGGCTAAGCCACGTTAGACTGTTTGCACATGCTCAGTCATGCTGGGGAGGAGGTAAGAGCGGCCGGGCACATGGCTAATTAATATTCACTGCACTCAGTGACGTGCAGTGTTTACTTCCTGGAGACGGAGCAGTGCTTTTCATCCATAGACTTCAATAGGAATCATTCCTATTGAAGCGATCAGTGAGTAACGTCGGCTCCGTCAGAAGACTGAGCCGAGGTTGCTTAAAAACATCATAATTCGGCCTCCAGCAATCGCTGGAAGCCGAATTATTTCATTCCCCCACTATTTATGTCGGCCTGGAGGGGGAATAGTAATTAAATCGGCCGGACTTGTGCAGAAGCAGGATCAGCTATATACCGCTGTATCCTGCGCCCAAGTCTACCGGCACCGATTTCAAATGTACTCCCTGGAGCGGCCCCTCTGTGTGGCGATTGGCCGGGTGGGACCACGTGATGCCACATGCGTCCAAGATTATGCATCACGGACGCCAGAGTGAGCTGCACAACGTGGCTCACGCCGACGTCCACACCAGAGAGCACCAGGCGTTGCGTTAGGGGCACGTTATGTGCCCTAAAACGTCCCCTAAACGCAACGTCCTGGTGTGTAACTAGCCTAAAACTTAGAACTGCAAAGCAAGGGTGTCATCCGCTATGCTGCTGTGCAGCCTGTGGGGGGAAAAAACAGAGAAATGCATAGGTGATATCTATGGTTGGATGGTAAATGTGTAGGATGCAGTGTGTCTGAAAAGGACAAATCAGATCATATGGAACGATTTTGCATGAAATGAGTGCATGCACCGCTAAATAAAGCCAGCATGGAAAAAGCACCTAGCGAAGATGGCTGTCCCGAAATATAAAAGCAGTGGTTTCAAAAGAACACAAGGGGGAGCAGTTAGCAACAATCTGCATATAGCTTTTTGCTGGAAATCAGATGCACTAGCTTGCATTCTAATGCAAGCTACAAACACCACAGTAACACGGAGAAGCCTTTGAGTATCCAGTGGTACAACAGAGCATCTGAAAAGTGGTGATCACACTGCTACTAAGCTGACTGTGTGAACCAAGCCTTAGAAACGTGCTCCGGTTTTATTATGTGAAAGAGGCTCACAAGTCCTTATGTAAAACCATAATTGGTGTATGTGATTCAACTAGATTCAGACGAACAGTCTCATACCTGTGTGCTTTCTGTCAACCTCTTTTAATGATGGCTACTAAGGGAAGAATTGTTCTAAAACCTTGTATAGCAATTGGTATCCTTCCTTCATGAAGTTTCTGCAAGTGAAGTGTGTACAGCATGTGCAGCTGTCTTCCCCATTTCATGGCAATGGCAGGAATATTTGGTTAGCTTCCCAAGTTGTTACTGTTTGCCAGAAGTGTAATCAGGGCCGGATTTGTACTCTTTACCGCCCAAGGCCACTGTCACCAGCTGCCCCCTTTAGGTATAGGTAGCGAGATTACCCCTTTCCTCCAGTATAGGTAGCCAGATGACCCTTCCCCCCCCCCCCCTTCCCTCTAGTACAGGTAGCCAGATTACCCCTCCCCCCTTCCCTCTAGTATAGGTAGCCAGATGACCCCCTCCCCCCTTTTCCTCCAGTATCGGTAGCCAGATGACTCCCTTAATCCCCCCTTTCCCCCCCCCCTCCCCCGTTCAGTATAGGTAGCCAGCTCGCCTTCACACCACAGCAGCCAATCTGTGTCACTCATTTCTCCGCTCATCTCCAGTGCAGACGCTTCCCCTTCCTTTCCATCTCCAATGCTGCCTAAGTCTATAGCCGCCGGCCACAATGCAAATGTGCACAGAGAGCAAGATGGCTGCTGCACAGGCGGCTAGCAGCAGAGTACTGCGGTCAGACGCTCGCCTGATCTCCCTGCATTGCAGCATTTGCAAGCTTGCACCAGTTTAGCCTGCTGCTTTAGTGCCCTTGCTCCTGTGGTGCCCTAGGCCATGGCCTAGGTGGCCTTGTCCTAAATCCGGCCCTGCGTGTAATTAGAAAGTTTTGAATAAATGTGGTACTGTTAATTGGTTAGCACAAAAGATTAATCGTGCAAGCTTTTCATCAAATTTCTTCAGACCCCTCATTCTGTGTAGTAGACTAAAGTGCTAGGAGGTTCACAGTAGTGCATTGCATAACACATGCATTAGAATGCAACTGCAATGGAGACTGGACATAGACTGTAATTTAAAACTTGCATGCAGTGAGGTAGAGCAAAGCAAAGATATATAGATGTATTCTATAGAATTGTATGGGCAGTGAGTTGACATGCAGAACTATTTTGCAACACAATTAATTCACTATGAACAGGGTCTTAGGCGCCCAATCATACTTGTCATTGCAAATTCTGTACACAATTTCCCGTGTGCACGAATTTGCTTTTGCAATTTTTTTTAAACTTTCGCCTTTTTGATTTTTGTATGCGTTAGTATGCAAATGTTTGTTTTGCAAAAAAATTTTCCTGTGAATATTTCAAAATGGTGTGATTTTTCGTGACAACACTCAATGCAAGTCAATGGCATCACATTAAAATTGCAGTGTGAATTGCACACGAAAAATACAGACCTGTCGCCCAAATTGCACACAAACACAAATTGCATCTCCTTTGAAATACATTTAGAAGTGCTGTGATTGCAAATTTGGAAAATTGCAAACCGCATCCCAACTGCACAAAGCAGACAAAGGACATCACAACCTTTTTAGTGCAAATGTCAATTTGATGTTTTGCAGTTGCAAAACACCAACCTCCATTATGTTGGTAAAACACTTCTAAAGATCATGTGTGCTCAAGTTGCAAACAGTATTGATTTGTTGCAAACAATATTGATTTATTGCATAGCAGTGATCACAGCTTGGTACATCACCCATCCAGGTGGCCACACACACAGAGACTCCCGGTCAACAATTGTTTCATACAAATGTGCTTGGTCACTGACTGCTACAGCTCAATGGCTGGAATAAGGCTCAAACGCCAAGAAGAAAGGGTCTGTATTATCTATGGGCTGGTTCACACTGCAAGAGCTTTTTCTAAGCACTTGTGATTTAAAGCGAAACTGAATACTAAATAAAAGTGTTTCACTTACCTGGGGCTTCTGCCAGCCCCTTGCAGCCTTCCTGTCCCGTGCTGGTCCTCCACGATCCTCCGTACACCCGCCACCGGCTAGTTTCGTTGCCGTCGACTTGTAAGTCAACAGCAACTGTGCCTGCGTGCCCGAGCCACACGTATCTTCACGTTCCCGCCCGCAATAGCATCCTGCGCTAATAGCGCAGGACGCTATTGCGGGCAGCAACTCACAGAAAGATATGCGTGGCCTGGGGCGCGCAGGCACAGTTGCTGCGTCAATGGTAACGAAACTAGCTGGCGGCGGGAGAACAGAGGATCATAGTGGACCAGCACAGGACAGGAAGGCTGCAAGGGGCTGGCAGAAGCCCCAGGTAAGTGAAACACTTTGTTTTTATTTTAGTATTCAGTTCCGCTTTAAATCACAAGCGCTTAGAAAAAGCTCTGTGTACCAGGCTTATGATATGGATTTACATCCGTCCGGCCTATCAAGGTGTTCATTATTTTGGTAAGCTAGCATTAATCTGTTAAATTTAACCACTTGAGGACCACAGTCTTTCTACCCCTTAAGGACCGGCCACTTTTTTTCCATTCAGACCACTGCAGCTTTCACGGGTTATTGCTCGCTCATACAACCTACCACCTAAATGAATTTTGGCTCCTTTTCTTGTCACTAATAAAGCTTTCTTTTGGTGCTATTTGATTGCTCCTGCGATTTTCACTTTTTATTATATTCATCAAAAAAGACGAATTTTGGCAAAAAAATGATTTTTTTTAACTTTCTGTGCTGACAATTTTCAAATAAAGTAAAATTTCTGTATACATGCAGCGCGAAAAATGTGGACAAACATGTTTTTGATAAAAAAAAAAAAAACATTCAGTGTATATTTATTGGTTTGGGTAAAAGTTATAGCGTTTACAAACTATGGTGCAAAAAGTGAATTTTGCCATTTTCAAGCATCTATGACTTTTCTGACCCCCTGTCATGTTTCATGAGGGGCTAGAATTCCAGGATAGTATAAATACCCCCCAAATGACCCCATTTTGGAAAGAAGACATCCCAAAGTATTCACTGAGAGGCATAGTGAGTTCATAGAAGATATTATTTTTTGTCACAAGTAAGCGGAAAATGACACTTTGTGGAAAAAAAAAAGAATCCATTTCTTCTAACTTGCAACAAAAAAAAATGAAATCTGCCACGGACTCACCATGCCCCTCTCTGATTACCTTGAAGTGTCTACTTTCCAAAATGGGGTCATTTGTGGGGTGTGTTTACTGTCCTCGCATTTTGGGGGGTGCTAATTTGTAAGCACCCCTGTAAAGCCTAAAGGTGCTCATTGGACTTTGGGCCCCTTAGCGCAGTTAGGCTGCAAAAAAGTGCCACACATGTGGTATTGCCGTACTCAAGAGAAGTAGTAGAATGTGTTTTGGGGTGTATTTTTACACATACCCATGCTGGGTGGGAGAAATATCTCTGTAAATGACAATTTTTTCATTTTTTTTACACACAATTGTCCATTTACAGAGTTATTTCTCCCACCCAGCATGGGTATGTGTAAAAATACACCCCAAAACACATTGTACTACTTCTCCCGAGTACGGCGATACCACATGTGTGGCACTTTTTTGCACCCTAACTGCGCTAAAGGGCCCAAAGTCCAATGAGTACCTTTAGGATTTCACAAGTCATTTTGCGGAATTTGATTTCCAGACTACTCCTCACGGTTTAGGGCCCCTAAAATGCCAGGGCAGTATAGGAACCCCACAAATGACCCCATTCTAGAAAGAAGACACCCCAAGGTATTCCGTTAGGAGTATGGTGAGTTCATAGAAGATTTTATTTTTTGTCAAAAGTTAGCGGAAAATTGATTTTTATTGTTTTTTTCACAAAGTGTCATTTTCCACTAACTTGTGACAAAAAATAAAATCTTCTATGAACTCACCATACTCCTAACGGAATACCTTGAGGTGTCTTCTTTCTAAAATGGGGTCATTTGTGGGGTTCCTATACTGCCCTGGCATTTTAGGGGCCCTAAACCGTGAGGAGTAGTCTGGAAATCAAATTCCGCAAAATGACCTGTGAAATCCTAAAGGTACTCATTGGACTTTGGGCCCTTTAGCGCAGTTAGGGTGCAAAAAAGTGCCACACATGTGGTATCGCCGTACTCGGGAGAAGTAGTACAATGTGTTTTGGGGTGTATTTTTACACATACCCATGCTGGGTGGGAGAAATAACTCTGTAAATGGACAATTGTGTGTAAAAAAATCAAAAGATTGTCATTTACAGAGGTATTTCTCCCACCCAGCATGGGTATGTGTAAAAATACACCCCAAAACACATTGTACTACTTCTCCCGAGTATGGCAATACCACATGTGTGGCACTTTTTTGCACCCTAACTGCGCTAAAGGGCCCAAAGTCCAATGAGTACCTTTAGGATTTCACAGGTCATTTTGCGAAATTTGATTTCCAGACTACTCCTCACGGTTTAGGGCCCCTAAAATACCAGTTCAGTATAGGAACCCCACAAATGACCCCATTTTAGAAAGAAGACACCCCAAGGTATTCCGTTAGGAGTATGGTGAGTTCATAGAAGATTTTATTTTTTGTCACAAGTTAGTGGAAAATGACACTTTGTGAAAAAAACAATAAAAATCAATTTTCCGCTAACTTTTGACAAAAAATAAAATCTTCTATGAACTCACCATACTCCTAACGGAATACCTTTGGGTGTCTTCTTTCTAGAATGGGGTCATTTGTGGGGTTACTATACTGCCCTGGCATTTTAGGGGCCCTAAACCGTGAGGAGTAGTCTTGAAACCAAATGTCGCAAAATGACCTGTGAAATCCTAAAGGTACTCATTGGACTTTGGGCCCCTTAGCGTACTTGGGGTGTAAAAAAGTGCCACACGTGGTACCGCCGTACTCAGGAGAAGTAGTATAATGTGTTTTGGGGTGTATTTTTACACATACCCATGCTAAGTGGGAGAAATATCTCTGTAAATGACAATTGTTTGATTTGTTTTACACACAATTGACCATTTACATAGAAATTTCTCCCACCCAGCATGGGTATGTGTAAAAATACACCCCAAAACACATTATACTACTTCTCCTGAGTACGGCGGTACCACATGTGTGACACTTTTTTGCAGCCTAGGTGCGCTAAGGGGCCCAACGTCCTATTCACGGGTCATTTTGAGGCATTTGTTTTCTAGACTACTCCTCGCGATTTAGGGCCCCTAAAATGCCAGGGCAGTATAGGAACCCCACAAGTGACCCCATTTTAGAAAGAAGACACCCCAAGGTATTCCGTTAGGTGTATGGCGAGTTCATAGAAGATTTTATTTTTTGTCACAAGTTAGTGAAAAATGACACTTTGTGAAAAAAACCCAATAAAAATCAATTTCCGCTAACTTTTGACAAAAAATAAAATCTTCTATGAACTCGTCATACACCTAACAGAATACCTTGGGGTGTCTTTTTTTCTAAAATGGGGTCACTTGTGGGGTTCCTATACCGCCCTGACATTTTACGGGCCCAAAACCGTGAGTAGTCTGGAAACCAAATGTCTCAAAATGACTGTTCAGGGGTATAAGCATCTGCAAATTTTGATGACAGGTGGTCTATGAGGGGGCGAATTTTGTGGAACCGGTCATAAGCAGGGTGGCCTTTTAGATGACAGGTTGTATTGGGCCTGATCTGATGGATAGGAGTGCTAGGGGGGTGACAGGAGGTGATTGATGGGTGTCTCAGGGGGTGGTTAGAGGGGAAAATAGATGCAATCAATGCACTGGGGAGGTGATCGGAAGGGGGATCTGAGGGTTTGGCCGAGTGATCAGGAGCCCACACGGGGCAAATTAGGGCCTGATCTGATGGGTAAGTGTGCTAGGGGGTGACAGGAGGTGATTGATGGGTGTCTCAAGGTGTGATTAGAGGGGGGAATAGATGCAAGCAATGCACTGGCAAGGTGATCAGGGCTGGGGTCTGAGGGCATTCTGAGGGTGTGGGCGGGTGATTGAGTGCCCTAGGGGCAGATAGGGGTCTAATCTGATAGGTAGCAGTGACAGGGGGTGATTGATGGGTAATTAGTGGGTGTTTAGGGTAGAGAACAGATGTGAACACTGCACTTGGGAGGTGATCGGACTTAGGATCTGCGGGCGATCTATTGGTGTGGGTGGGTGATCAGATTGCCCGCAAGGGGCAGGTTAGGGGCTGATTGATGGGTGGCAGTGACAGCGGGTGATTGATGGGTGGCAGTGACAGGGGGTGATTGATGGGTGATTGATAGGTGATTGACAGGTGATCAGTGGGTTATTACAGGGAAGGACAGATGTAAATAATGCCCTGGCGAATTGATAAGGGGGGGTCTGAGGGCAATCTGAGTGTGTAGGCGGGTGATTGGGTGCCCGCAAGGGCAAGGAGCAGATTAGGGTCTGATCTGATGGGTAACCGTGACAGGTGGTGATAGGGGGTGATTGATGGGTAATTAGTGGGTGTTTAGAGGAGAGAATAGATGGAAACACTGCGCTTGGGTGGTGATCTGATGTCGGATCTGCGGGCGATCTATTGGTGTGGGTGGGTGATCAGTTTGCCCGCAAGGGGCAGGTTAGGGGCTGATTGATGGGTGGCAGTGACAGGGGTGATTGATGGGTGGCAGTGACAGGGGGTGATTGACAGGTGATCAGTGGGTTATTACAGGGAAGGACAGATGTAAATAATGCCCTGGCGAATTGATAAGGGGGGGTCTGAGGGCAATCTGAGCGTGTAGGCGGGTGATTGGGTGCCCGCAAGGGGCAGATTAGGGTCTGATCTGATGGGTAACAGTGACAGGTGGTGATAGGGGGTGATTGATGGGTTATTAGTGAGTGTTTAGAGGAGAGAATAGATGGAAACACTGCGCTTGGGTGGTGATCTGATGTCGGATCTGCGGGCGATCTATTGGTGTGGGTGGGTGATCAGTTTGCCCGCAAGGGGCAGGTTAGGGGCTGATTGTTGGGTGGCAGTGACAGGGGGTGATTGATGGGTGATAGGTGATTGGCAGGTGATTGACAGGTGATCAGTGGGTTATTACAGGGAAGGACAGATGTAATTAATGCACTGGTGAATTGATAAGGGGGGGGGGGGGGGTCTGAGGGCAATCTGAGCGTGTGGGCGGGTGATTGGGTGCCCGCAAGGGGCAGCTTAGGGTCTGATCTGATAGGTAAAAGTGACAGGTGGTGATAGGGGGTGATTGATGGGTAATTAGTGGGTGTTTAGAGAAGATAACAGATGTAAACAATACATTTGGGAGGTAATCTGACGGCGGGTTTGCGGGCGATCTAATGGTGTGGGTGGGTGATCAGATTGCCCGCAAGGGGCAGGTTAGGGGCTGATTGATGGGTGGCAGTGACAGGGGGTGATTGATGGGTGATAGGTGATTGACAGGTGATCAGTGGGTTATTACAGGGAAGAACAGATGTAATTAATGCACTGGCGAATTGATAAGGGGGGGTCAGAGGGCAATCTGAGCGTGTTGGCGGGTGATTGGGTGCCCGCAAGGGGCAGATTAGGGTCTGATCTGATAGGTAAAAGTGACAGGTGGTGATAGGGGGTGATTGATGGGTGATTGATGGGTAATTAGTGGGTGTTTAGAGGAGAGAATAGATGTAAACAATGGATTTGGGAGGTGATCTGATGTCGGATCTGCGGGCGATCTATTGGTGTGGGTGGGTGATCAGATTGCCCGCAAGGGGCAGGTTAGGGGCTGATTGTTGGGTGGCAGTGACAGGGGGTGATTGATGGGTGATTGACGGGTGATTGACAGGTTATCAGGGAAGATAGATGCATACAGTACACAGGGGGGGGGGGGGGTCTAGGGAGAATCTGAGGGGTGGGGGGGTGATCAGGAGGGGGCAGGGGGGGGGATAAAAAAAAAATAGCGTTGACAGATAGTGACAGGGAGTGATTGATGGGTTATTAGGGGGGTGATTGGGTGCAAACAGGGGTCTGGGGGGTGGGCAGGGGGGGGTCTGAGGGGTGCTGTGGGCGGGGGGGGCAGATCAGTGTGTTTGGGTGCAGACTAGGGTGGCTGCAGCCTGCCCTGGTGGTCCCTCGGACACTGGGACCACCAGGGCAGGAGGCAGCCTGTATAATACACTTTGTATACATTACAAAGTGTATTATACACTTTGTAGCGGCGATCGCGGGGTTAACATCCCGCCGGCGCTTCCGTATGACCGGCGGGATGTTACGGCGGGTGGGCGGAGCCAGTTGCCGGGGGAAGCGCGCGTCATCAATGACGCGATCGCTCCCCCGGCATGCCTAAAGGACGCGCCGCCTGAAGGCGTATTGCGGTCCTTTAGGCGTCCACTTTGCCGCCGCCCATGGGCTGTGGGCGGTCGGCAAGTGGTTAAAGAGGCACTCCAGTGAAAAATAATGTAATAAAAAAAAGTACTTCATTTTTACAATAATTATGTATAAATGATTGTCAGTGTTTGCTCATTGTAAAATCTTTCCTCTCCCTGATTTACATTCTGACATTTATCACATGGTGACATTTTTACTGCTGGCAGGTGATGTAGCTGCTGCTTGCTGGTTTGGCAGTTGTAAACAGCTATTTCCCACAATGCAACAAGGTTCACAGACAGGAAACTGCCAGGAGTACCACAGTCTTCAGAGTTTCTTGTGGTAGGGGTTTCACCACAATGGGCTCTATTGACAAAGATGAAAAAATACCGCAAAATTTTACCGAAAAATTTCCGCCAGCGGTCAACTCCGCATTTTTTCCACATTCACTAATATTTTCCGCATGCGGAAAAAAGATGCGTAAATGGCCATTAAACGTGCGGAGAACATGCGGTAAAAAGGTCGCATGAAAAAGTGTTTTAAAAAAAATGTCAAAGTCCAGCAAGCACAGCTTACTCCAGACTTCATTAAAGTCATTGGGATGCGGAATATATCACCTACTATTTGTAGGTGATAAAAAAAAAGGTAAATAACGTTGAAATTAGGTGCCTGAAATGTTTTGTGAATTGATTTTTATATGCGGAAAATACCGACTGTTGCAGAAATTTTTCCGCATGAATCCCGCACTTTTACCGCACTTTTTCCGCATGCAGAGAAAACATGCGGAAACCTTTCTGAATATAAACTTGCCAATGTTTTGGTCGCAAACTTCCCGCATGTACGTTACCACATGCGGGAAGTTATTGAGAATAGAGCCCAATATCAGCCAAACCGAGCCCCCTGATGATCCGTTTGTGAAAAGGAATAGATTTCTCATGGGAAAGGGGGTATCAGCTACTGATTGGGATAAAGTTCAATTCTTGGTTACAGCTTCTCTTTAAGGGAATACTATCGATACCCAAGTGTTCTAAAATGACAGTGTGCAAATTATGTCTAAGTAGCTGTGTAAACATTTTCCAACTTTTCATGTTAAATATCAGAGGCAAAAGCTGTAATTTATTGAGGGTAGGATTTAGCTATATTGGGACAAATCAATTGCAGAAGGGGTGTCTGCTTCAATGCACAGCCAGAGTTGCATATCAGACTACAGAAAGCAAATATCAAACATATCAAACTCTGAAAGCAAAAACAGTATGAAAAAGCTGTGACAATTAGTTACATTTCCTCTGCTCTCTTCAGACACTTCAGTCAGAAACACAGGACACGGGAGCTTCAGCTGTTGGGAGCTCTCTTCTCTGTCACACACAGAGCTACACATAGAGTTAACTGATCAAGTGTGAGGGGAATTTCCCCTCTCCTCATGGCTCAGTCAGCCTTCAGTTTTGGCGCAGTAAAGTTTGAATGTATTTTGCTAACAGTAAACAAAGAAGTTGCTACTAAAATGTATACACCAGTACTTAGCAGCACTTCCCAAACAATTCCTGTGTCAATTGAAAAAAATATGTGAATCGATAGTATTCCGTTAAGTTTATCCTATTTATTATGACAGCATCCAGTCTCCGTAAAACACCCTGAACCATATTCACATCTATTAACTACTGGCATATTTTCTTGTGTTGGCTTGTCTGGATTGATCATCTTCCTTAACTAGTTACTATAGTTACTGTTCTACTGTTTTATTTCTTTCTTACTGTTCTCTCATAAGATGTCTATTTTTATTTGCTTTTTTCCCTAGATTTTAATTGCTTTCCCTGTAATATGTAGCATATGTCCCTAAACTGGAACAGATTCAATCGTGGTGTATTAATATTTTGACTGTTTCTTGACCCTGAAATGACACTACCTGTTGTAAAATATTTTTTTTCTATTTTTTTTTTTTTTTGTATTTACTAATTGCTGAAAGCTAAATCACATTTGGTTTAAAGTACACCTATATCTGTGTGGGGAAAAAAGATGCATTGAATACATTGTAACTGCCAGGTTGAAGAAATTTGCATTCCTTGTATTTGTTGTGAAGGCCTGGGCATAATCACAGCTTTAGTGAGCCTCTGTTGGCTCCCCTAGATCCAGTATATTGCTGTATATCTGCACTTCCACTACTCAGATGAACTATTTGGGGCGTATTAGAGCTCTGCATTAGAAAAGGAGTATGGCAGGCAGATCTGGAAAGCTAGAGGAAGGGAACACACTTGTGTCTGCGGGAACCACAGATTATTCCCCGAAGCGTTTTGCTGCACGATCTGTGCATTCTAACTCTTTTTTTTTTTTTTTTTTTTTTTTAGAGAAGCCAGTGAATTTTCAGAAAGAGTTGTATTCGTTGTGCGTAAAAGTAGTGCAGGTTGTATCTTTTCTCAGCGGTATGCAGAATCGCAGATACATCCTGAAAACGCAACTGTCCCGTAGAAAATCATTACATGCATTTTCGTCTTGTGGCAAAACTCTGCAGAACTGCATGAGCGTGATTCCTGCCTCAGATTGAAATGCCTTCCAAGTGTTTTGATAAAAGCTTACTTTAAGAAATGATTAATTTGCTGCTCCCTCAACTGGTTATTGCTCCAAGTAGATTTTATAGTTATACATGGCACCACCCATTTCTCAATGTAACATCCACACCATATATTTATATATACATATATACATATATATATATATATATATATATATATATATATATGCAGTGATTTACCGTACTGCAACACCCTCGCTGCAACGTGAACGGTCGTATAGGTGGTGCAATGCAGTTCAGCAAGCCGCGTTACAAAGTGGCCATTACACCACACATCAACACCCCACTTACAGGTTCACTTTATTCATCAGTTAAAGTGACAATATATTAATTTACAAAGCAAAATTATCTGATATCTACTTTGCATATTTTCTGCACCAGCCTTAGTCATTGAAATAATTATCTCATTTAAGTGTACACGATAGCGAACACACCTTCTGTTCTTTTCTTTTTATCTGTCTGACAGCAGTGTTCTTTTAATGCTGAGTATATGTTTAGCCAAAGGCAAACAACACAAATATATTCTAACATAGGTGAGTTTTTGTAAAGTGAAGCCTTCAAGCACTGTGGCATTTACGTATTAGATCATGCAATGTTTTTCCAAAATACAAACCGGTAGTAGCATTTGTGTGACATCTCCATCTGGTCAGGTATGGCCTCAGGGGCAGCACGACTGTAAATATAACTGAATTACAACTGAGGCTTTGGCTGCTTATGCACAGAGCTTCTGGTACACTAGCTAAAAACAGACAATCCCAGTTACACAGAAGCAGTTCTGGCATTAAAGGGATCAAAGGTTGAAGAGGTTGAAAGATCGGCACCGGATGCAGCTGGCAGCCTAGGCAGGGTTGTGTGGTACACTTACTGTGCCTCCAGAAAAACAGCAATAGTTGAAACTTCCAAAGAGTGAACAGCTCCGGGCACCAGAAATGTTGCAAAACCACCTCTTTATTTCATCCCCACCCGACAAGACATACAGCAGGGCTAGTCTGACAGCTGTTTCGCAAGCGTGATGCTCGCTTCCTCAGAGACCGTGTTGCTCCGTGTGTATGTCAGCAAGTACAAATGCAGCAATTCAGGTGAACCTACTGAAATTTGCAAAATTTTATTTATATTCTATATTTTATTGAAATGACCTGTTGTGTTTCAGTTTTTACAGAGTACCTCAAAACATTCACATCCGCCCCTGACTACCAAATGACTTCACAATTTAGGCTACTTACACACCAAGACGTTGCGTTTTAGGGGACGTTATGGTCGCATAACGTGCCCCTAACGCAACGTATGGTGGTGTTGAAGTTGGACATCAGATTGAGCTGCGTTATGCGGCTCTCAAAGCAGCCGCTCCAGGTTAGTGATAGGAAGTCCGGATCTTTTTAAGGATTCGGATCATTTGAATCGCATCATTGAAAAGATCCAGATCTTTGAACCAAATCATTTGAATCATTTTACTAGGGAAGCAGACTGGGGATGAAATGACTAGCAGGACAGGACTTTCCCTGCACTGCCCCTTGAGAAAGCTGGAAGCCGGCGAAACGTCGGGGAAACTACCCGCCTGCATGGGACGCCACTCCGTCCCGCTCTCCACCCAGGCGCCATTCTGAGGCCTCTGCCAACGGCCTCCCCCAGCTGCATCGCCTGCTACCCTGGACAGGGATCAAGGGAAGGAGACCTTTGGGGAAGCACGACCATTCGCAGGAGATCCATGCAGGTCAAACATGATGGTAACTGTAGGACAGCCCTCTGATACATGGGGATGCCTGGACCAGCACTTCACTCTATACCCAGAAGCATGGTGAGATGAAATGATCTTTGTTGATTATATCCTTAATGATATGATGCGATTGTGATTGAGACGAGGAATCCATGCAGCTGCTGTTGGTAGTAAATTGGCGAGACATTCCAAGCTGGTTCATAGACTGGGATGCATGTGTGGTATCCAAGCTGTCCTATACAGTACATACTGTTACCTTGTGTGACAATCATCAGTGAAATTTATACCTGCTTACATCGTGAACTGCCGGACTGTTATGCTCTGTGCTACATTGCTTCCCAAGGGATGAACTACTTGCTGCATGGCATTTTCAACACTAACATCTAAGCTTCTGACAATACGGTTGGACTGTACCTGTGCTTATCCCTTTTAGGCCCCGTTCACACTTGCGGTTTTGTCAAAACCGCACCGGATGTCCGGACCGCACCGTATCCGGACCGGACCTGATCCGTACGGTTCCTATCCGGATCCGGTCCGTTTGCATCCGGTTTCCGTGCGGTGTGAACACGGTTGCGGTCCGGATCCGGTTTCTTAAGGAGATAACAACCTGTAAATACCTGGGGTCTGGGAGGTCAGCAGAAGGGTCTGGGGTCATTGTTGGAGACAGGTGGACGTGTGGAGACCATCCGTGGATACAGAGACTGCAGTTGGGACCATGGATCCAGGCATTTTTCGTATACCTGGGAATTCTCTGTTGTTCGCCTCCTCGTTATCAGACTTATATCAGACATGTTGCTGCCTAGAGCTCCAGCATGAAATCGCTGCTGCCCCACTCTGTGAACTCCATGTGGTCCCCATCCAAAATGCATAGGAAGTGGGGTAGAACGTCCGGTTTTTGTAGCCAGTGTGTTGTGCGCTCTCTGGTTCTCATTACTTTGTATTGGCCGGATGGTGCAGTCCGGCTCCGCCCCGGATACGGCTGCCGGAGGAGCCGGACCAAAAAATAGCGCATGTTGGAACGGATCCGGCTCCGGTCCGGCAGAACGGACGCATGTGAACGGACGCATAGGCTTTCATTGCTATTGCCGTGCGTCCGTTCCGTCCGTTCTGCAAGCGGTCCGGCTCCGGCACGGCGATTCCGGACAGCCACCGCTAATGCGAACCGGGCCTTAGTCCTAGATGCCGGCGTGTGTATGCTGAGGTGAATGGTGATTGAGGTGGTTGTGGCGTGACGGGGTGGCCATCCCATGTGTTTTTTAATCACTTTATTACGCTTAAAATACGGTTTGGAACAATAAAGTTTCATATGACTCTTCATAACTGATAGACGTTTTTCTTGATCATTGGGAGTGTACGCTCTACCTGAAAGAAAACAAATTTTTCTGCCACTGCCACAATCTTTGATTAATATGTTGCTCCGTGTGTATGTCAGCAAGTACAAATGCAGCAATTCAGGTGAACCTACTGAAATTTGTGAAATTTTATTTATATTCTATATTTTATTGAAATGACCTGTTGTGTTTCGGTTTTTACAGAGTACCTCAAAACATTCACATCCTCCCCTGACTACCAAATGACTTCACAATTTAGGCTACTTACACACCAAGACGTTGCGTTTTAGGGGACGTTATGGTCGCATAACGTGCCCCTAACGCAACGCATGGTGGTGTTGAAGTTGGACGGCAGATTGAGCTGCGTTATGCGGCTCTCAAAGCAGCCGCTCCAGGTTAGTGATAGGAAGTCCGGATCTTTTTAAGGATTCTGATCATTTGAATCGCATCATTGAAAAGATCCAGATCTTTGAACCAAATCATTTGAATCATTTTACTAGGGAAGCAGACTGGGGATGAAATGACTAGCAGGACAGGACTTTCCCTGCACTGTACATTCTGTATGTTCCTGTTTCTTCCAGACAGACATCCACTGTGAACCGAATCTTTCATTGTGATGATCCGGATGATTCGACTCACAAAAAAGATCCGGATCAAATGAACGATTTTGTTCATGATCCGGACAACACTACAGTCCTACCACGAGTCTCTGCAGTGCAGTGAATATGAATTAGCAATGTGGCTGGCCGTGGAGGAGGAGGGGAGACCTCCTCCTCCAACATTACTGAGTATGTGCAAGCAGTCTAACGCTGCTTAGCCCAGTATAAGGTACAGCGCATGCAGCACTTTGTTTAAACGTGCTGCGTTACTATGTAACTCAACGTGGGCACTGTGAACAGCACAAATGATGTTACAGTGCTGTGAGTTAAGCTGTGTTACTGGCTGCTGTAATGTGGGACTTTAACGTCCCACTGTGAAACCAGCCTTAATGTTCCTACTGCAGTCACACACTTTAGGGCCCTTTCGGAAGACTGGAAAAAGTCCTGTTGCTCTATGGTGACGTGAGGATTTTAAAAATGTTGGTTGCGAGCATGCGCATTCCTGCATACCCGAAGCAGGAAGTTATGGCAAGCGCACGTCACTTCTTGCTTGGCTGATGGCCAGTCAGGGAACACTGCATACTAGTGCGGTGTTCCCTGAAGGCCTTTTTCTGGTGATGTGGTGCGTCGCGCCTGCATCGCTGCTGCCAGTTTGCAGTGTGAAACCGGCCTATGGCTAATGTGCATACCTAGAGTCCTAAGAATACAGGTAAGACTTTAGAATATCATGCAAAAGTCTATTTATTTCAGTAATTCTACTTAAAAGGTGACTAATATATATGAAATAGGAACCCTTTGCAGGTGTTTTGGATTAGCTAGCTGATTAGAGTCTGACACTTTGAGCCTAGAATATTGAACTTTTTCACAATAATATAATGGTCTGAGATTTTGATTGGGGGTTTTCATAAGCTGTAAGCCATAATCATCATTATAACAAAGGTTTGAAATATCTCGCTTTGCATGTAATGAGTCTATTTCATATATTAGTTTCACCTTTTAAGTTGATTTACTGAAATAAACGGGCTTTTGCAAGATATTCTATTTTTTTTTTAGTTTTAACTGTATATATATGAGAGGAAATATACTGTCAATAGTTTACAAAACTGCTGCAGTTGTGTTACCAGCAGAAGTGAAACCAAAATGTTCAATGCTGAAACAAGTCACATATTATTGCTAGGTGCTCTGTCTCCACTTGTGAGTGTGATTCACTCAGCTTCTGTTCTTATATAAGATTATGCTGTGCAAAACCTTTAAAGCTAATGTCAGGAATATCCTCATCCATAATGCCATTCCTCTTATGACAGGTACTGAAGAAAATAGGGTTACATATACATTTGGCCATGTGCAATTCACTTTTTCACCTTAGGCTTCTCCTAGGATAAAAAATGTCAACTTTGATTTAAAATAACTTTATAGCATTTTGCAATGGAAAAAAATATCAATATGTAGGTATAAAGTACTATCAAAATTATTTTGAGTATTTTTTTTGCTTGCTGGTAGTTAAAAAGGCATTTTGACAAGTTTTAAAATATCACCAAGGAGAAAAGTCAAGAAAACTGGGGCCTCACAACCATTGCAGTCAATGGGAATACTGGGGACAATTGCTACCTTTGTTAGTGGCATTTATGCTTTACCTTTCCAGGTCTTAATATAATATGGAAGAGGAGCCCAATCGGATTAGTGACAATGCATTGTTGCAAATCTCGGGGGGGGGGGGGGGGGCTTGCGCTCAGCAATGGGGGACAGCAGACTGACTGGGAAAGCCTCAGTAGGATCCTGAGGCTTCCCTCTCTAGGTAGGTATCTGGTGGTGGTGTTTACCCGAGTTTTGGCTTGGGTAAACTTTGAATTTGCCCCAGGGCTTCATTGTGGCTTGAACAGGCCCTGCGATCAATTGCTTTGTAATAGGTGTAGTAAAGCTTGTTAGGATAACTTTGTATGTCACAGTTCCCCAATTCTGTCCTCAAGGTCCACCAACAGTACAGGTTTTGCAGAAATCCACAGGTCAGGTAATTAGTGTTTCAGCAAGGCTGATTACCTACCTCTGTGGATTTCCACAAAATATGCACTGTTGGTGGCCCTTGAGGACAGGGTTGGAGGAATAATGTTGTACGTTGCACAGACTTTATATAAGGTGTAACCAGAATGTTCCACTGTGAACCTAGCTTAAGACTGGGATATGCCTGGGAGAAGTTTATTTATTAATGCAAGTCCTGAGGCTAGGTTCAGAGTGGTCTATTGCATAAGGCATGAATTATAATGCATGAACTGCAATAGGGACTGGACACTGGTGATACATCTAGCTAACTGGGGAAAGGGGCTATGCTACAGAACACTGGGGGTAAAATTTAACTATCAATACTTGGAAGGGGACTACATAACACTGGTGGCAAATCTAGCCATCTAAACTGGGGAGTGGGCTACCTAATACTGGTGGAACATCTGTGCCTGTGGTGGAACATCTGTGCCTGCACAATCCAATTTGCTGACAACAACCCCCTGCGCCCCCCCCCCCCCCCCCCCTACCCCTGGGTTCCTGGACAAGTGTTTGGACAGGAAATCTTTCCATGGACCAAAAAAGGTTGGGGATCCCTGTAATGTATGGGGTAAAACACACGCAAAAAAATAAATAGACTATTGAAGTGAACATTTTGTCTTTAGTAGATTTTCTATATACAGTTAGCATTTTATTTCAGTTATGATACTAAAGCAGTGATTACATTGATCTAAATAAATCTTAATAAATACATTTATGAATATATAGTTATATGTATGTATATACAGCTATTTACATCGGATTTTGATAGTGCCTTGGATATGTACAGATAAAATGTTTGGCCTTTCCATTAACATCTATGGTGCCTCCACCTCCTTGTGGCCATTGTCAGCTGAATGTCCTTCTGCCAGTGCAGTACTCTATTCACCACAACCTTTCCTCGCTGGAGGTCACCAGCAATGATGTAGACTATAGATCTGGAGTGCAGCATCATGTGCTGGGCGCAGTTATCATTGATGCGCAGCCATTGTTCAATCATGTGGCGTGTATCATACGGAAGCAGCAGACCTTGTTTAATAAACTCCACAGGCCCCTCTGTCACATATTCATGAAGTCCTTGGCCGATTTTTCTCCTTCCAATTTTCACTTTCACAGCTGTCAATAAGAAATATGATTAATATAGTGTCTCAGCAACAATAATCGCACATTGTAAATAATCTGCATTTACTCATACTGAGGAGGCCACACAAGTATGTGGTTTCCTAGTTTAACAGAGCTTTTTCTGGCTTGCAATAAAGGGAGCCTAATGACATACTTTAGTTAATACTATCTGTGGGCTGAATTCACATGTAAAGACATTAACACTAACAGCTAATTAGCGTTATCACAGTCTCCCACTGTGTTACAGCACCTAGCAAAGACATAATGGAAGTGGCTGCATGAATTGGAAGAATTTGATGTATGACAACTTAACTACATCCAAACCACCTTTCATGCCTGGTACACGCCATGCAATTTCCCGTCACATAGAGGAGTCAAATTTATCATCATTTGACAGGTCCGATCACTTCTATACAAAAGTGATCAGAAACACAATCCGAAATCAGATTGAACCTATTGGAAATAATGATCTGACCAATCTGAAGGGAAATCCCTGGGGGGGGGGGGGGGGGGGACAAACAAAAACTGCCTTGTGTGGGGCTTCTTCCAGCCCCAAATAATATTTGTCTTTGAGTTTCTTTTGGATTCTGTCCATTCTGCTACTGTGGCCCCTCTGAGGCAGAGGTCACGCTTTAAAAATCTGCAGAGTTTTGTGGATTCACATAATAGTCTACATTGCTGTTGGATTTTCTGGAGGCATATGCAATTCCACAAATAGTGTAAAAAAAAAAAAGTGTCAGTGCCATTTAGATTACACTCTGGGCCATAGTGAATTGCAATGCAGCTTTTTGTGGAAAGCAGTGTACACAGTATGCGTCTGACTCAATGCAGGGAGTAAGCAATGTATCCTGTCAACTAATTATGATCGCCCAAGACCAATCTCATCACCCGAACGACGGACTGTACACGCCCGATTTGGCGTGCGGACGACTGAACGACAGGACGGTCAAACGACCCGTTGTTCGGGAAAATCCGACGTGTATATGGGCCTTTAGCGGATGCAGGATTAGATGTACATTTTAATGCAAATTTCAGCAGCTTAAAAATGAAACCAGGGTGGGATTTGAGCTGTCCATTTCAAACCTATATATTAGTATATAATCCCACATCAACATTTTCATCTCACTGACCAGCCCTACTGCCCAACAATTGTGTATCGATTGGGTCTGCTTTGCCCAGAATACAATCTTCATTTTATTATGGCACCAAGTACAGTGATTTTCAAAAAAAAAAAAAAAAAAAAAAAAGTCTGTTTGAAAATGAAACCCCCTATTCTAAGCTATGTGCTGAGCAAAACATAATCGGACTACCTTCTTAAGGCTAGTCACACATCCAACCCGACAACATGACCAACCACACGACAACTTATTGACACGACCCATACTTCCACACGGCCAAATCAGAACAGGATGCACGATATGGCCGCATTCAAAACAAAAGTACAAGTCGTGTAAATAACTTGTAAACACAATATCAGCCCAACAGTCATGTGAATTAATCCATCTGAGAAGATGCCTTGGACAATATAATTGCATAGCAATTAAAATGCAATTATATTGTAATGGTATGTTGGCAGTGCAGCAGAATCAATCAGCAGTGCGTTACCAGATGATGTGCGTTACCTGAAGCATACATTTCATGTACTGTAGGCTTCAGTGTATGTGTTGCAGCACACACACAAAATGGGACTTTTCCCCTTCAGTTGCTTTGCTATCCTATTGTAAAAACGCAATAACCCAGAGTCAAACTAGCCTGAGGCTCTGTTCACAGAGATAGCATAACTGCAAGAAAAGGAATAAGATAAAATGGGACCTTCGGCAAGTTACTGCAAAACCTATACGATGTTCAGTGTGGCAAAACCGTGCGTGGCGTCCTAAAGGATTGCATGCAGCGAGTTACCGCAAAACGCTCCTGCTGTTACAGGGAATAGAACTCCCTCTGTTAACCACGCCTGAAGGGTGCATGGTCAGGCCCAGTGCACACCAAAACCGCTAGCAGATCCACAAAACGCTAGCGGCTTTGGGTGCAGATGACAGAGATTTGGGCCAGTGCACACCGAGCGGATTTGGATGCAATCCGCCTGAGCATCCGCTTGGCTAATATAATTGAATGGGCTGGTGCACACTGGCGGTTTGAGGTTTTTAGCAAACCGCAAATGTGCAGCAAGAGGCACATTTGCGGTGTGCACCAGCCCATTCAATTACATTAGCCAAGTGGATGCTCAGGCGGATGCGGCCGGCAAATCCGCTCGGTGTGCACTGGGCCTCAGTTGTGTTCCAGAATACTGCATGTCAACTCACTGCCCATACAATAGATCTGTTCACAGTACTGCATTGTAACAGATCACGTTCTAACCCGCTTGCATGTTTGAAATTAACGTGTATGGTATAACATGCGCAGTGTCCAGTGCAGTACACACATACTATGTAACATGTATGTTAGGCAATGGGTACAGTGTGAATCCAGCCTTAAAGTGAAGTAAAAAACAAAAAAAAAAAAAAAAAAGACTCAGCAGCACTGATAAGGCCTGGTGTTTCTTTAACAGTTTTCACAGCATCAGAACTTTGTTTCTCTTTACCCAAGCCTCATTTTTAGCTGCACAGAAGAAAACTGCCCAGGCTTTTCTCCCCTGATGCTGTGCAAAGTATGATGGGATTTCTGATTTTGTTGTTCTCGTTCTGCTGTTTTGGTGCAATTTTTTTTTTTTTTTTTACATTTTGAATTTGACATTTGAAGCCTAGTGTGTGCAGCTGGGAGGGGTTATTAGGACACAGGACAGTTGGAACTGTGTCTCCTGCTCCTTGTCACCTCCTTTCAACCAAAAATATGGCTGCCCCCATGACAAAGATGGCAGCCCCCATGAATCACAAACATTTGCCTGTTCTTTTAAAACAGGGTGGGTAAGAGATTATATTACCTATCTATTCTAATTAACATAACTAATGGAACTTGATGACAGTATGTTTGTTTAGGCTGAAGTTCCCCTTTAAGGTCATCTATGGACCTGAGTACACTACTTGCATTGCTGATCGATTTTAGCAGTGCGTGCAATACACAAGGACATCGCAGTGCATAAATAAAACACATCGCCTAATGGTAGACTTATATGCTGTGCTCTGACAATGCGCTTCTACAAGAATTTCTGTGCAATGCAGTGATGTTCTATTTAATGAAAAAGTGTGTTCAGGCCCTAATGTCTAGTTAACATAGCTATATGCATTTGTGGTTCAAATGCCCCCCCCCCCCCCCCCCAAAAAAAATATCGTCCTAGCATAGGCAGACCAAAAATACATAATAGCTATATGAAATATATTTGTGCCAGGGAACTCACCAAAGTCATTGTCACAGAATGCATCCAGAGCACTTCTGTAGGAGTAAACCTCTTCAATCAGTGGGCAGCCCTGACAGGTTGGCCTTGGAAACTCTAGAATAAAAAACAAAATACATTGTTAACACAAGTTATCAATAGAGCAAGCCTTATTAACCAAACCTCATATTACGGTAAATTATAACAGTGTATGCATTAAGATCTAAAATTATATTATGCTAATCAGAGTGTAGCACAACCTAGTATGCATTAAAACGGAAATCCTACATAATTATCAACTAGAAAGGGTATGATTAAAACTAAGGTTTATTTTGTCTTAACGCATTCACAGAAGGTTAGTTGCTACCTGTCTACAATGTTACCAGTTAATACTAAACTCCCCCCCCCCCCCCCACCTTGCTGGATTTGCTGAGAAAACAGTTTACCTTTGTGCAAGTACTGGTACTCTTTCCCCAGGTTGTCAAGGCACGTGTCATCATCCTCAGCTGGGAAGCGGTCACAGTTGAGGCTCTCGGGCCAGGATTGCTCATGACAGGCAAGCACAGGGGCACAGCTGGCTCTCACAGCCTCACACATGCTGCGACAAGGTGGAATGAATCTGTGAAGAAATAGAGTTACAATGAAGTGTGACAAGAAAAATACAGGCCATGAATTTATAGCATCGCTCCCTGCACACTAACTAAAAAGACGCTACATAACTTTTCTGTGAGGGTTCTTTGACATTACCTAACGCATGCACAAACCAGATTTTGCGCACATTTGACGCACAGCATACGCGCCAGAAAATTGTGTTCCAGCGACGTTAGGAATTAACCTGACGGGATATCGCTTGCGTCGCGCAATAAAATGTTCCTGGAGGCATTACATCTTTACACACACACTCACTCAGGGCCCGTTTCCACTTGTGCACAACATCGCAGAAAACGCGTCAACGAATCCGCATGTGGATTCGTACGCGTTTCCATGCGGATTTTCACATGGAATCGCTTGCGATTTGCGCTGTTCGATTTTAACCATGTCAATGCCGGCAAGCATTGACATGGGTTTTACAGTGAAAACGCACGCGGAAACGCCGGGAAAATCACAAGACTAAGACCCCGTTCACATTACAAACGCGGATGGCCGTGCGTGCGCAACGCGTATGAACGCACACCATCCGCGTTGCTGATCCTTTTCACTGAAAGTGAATGGGACAGCCGCGCGTTTTTTGGAAAAATGCGTGCAGCATGCGTTCCTGACCGCAATGGTCCGGAACGCATGCAGTGTGAACATCAGACAGTGCACTCTATGCACTGTCTGATGTTGTGCGTGTCGACCTCCTGCACGCGTTACCAAAACGCGGCTGGAAACGCGTGCAGTGTGAACGAGGCCTAAGGGCCTCTTTCCTCTACATGCAGATTGGATGCAAAATGGATGCAGAAACTGACTCCAATGAATGCCTATGGGAAAATCTGCATCAGAAAAACCGCATTTAGTGGAAACGGGCCCATAAGCTTTCATTGGAGTCAAGTTTTTCTGCATCCAATCTGCGTGTAGTGGAAATAGGCCCTAATACGCTTGCGGTTTTCCTATTAAATTACATTACTGGCGATTCGTGTGCGGCATGCGAATTCTGATGGGTCTGCCGTACAGATTTTTTTTCTGCACAGCAGACCGCACAGAATTCCTGACAAGTGGAGACAGCCCCATCCACTTGTATTGGTTATGCGGATCTGCATGCAGATTCGCTCTAGTGGAAACGGGACCACACACACACACTGCTTGATGTAAAAGGTAAAATGAAAGCCTGACTTCATTCCACCTTGGAAACGGCACAATTGACATTCCGTCGAAACAGATCATGCCTAGTTTAAAAGGGCCCTGAGGCTTCTTTCACACTTTGCAATAAAATCACAACACAACTGTGGCAAAAAGTTGCAACGTCCGTTAGAAGTGCGATGCACCACAGTACCATTATGCAGGGGAGACGCTTGATGTTTTGTGTACGTTTACCGTACAGAAAACGGATAACTATTAATTGATGGGCTAGTTCACATGAAGAAAAAAAAATAAATTACTGTAGGATAATTAGCTGCTGTGAAAAAAAACCCAAACGCATTTTTCTGTATAAAAACAAACAGTGTGCAGAAAATGCATAGAGAAAACTGCAAGAGGGGTGTGCCCTGCCTAAAGGTGGGCACTAACGATACAATTTCCAGAACTATAGTTTACAAACAATTTATTTTTGTATGAGCAATCGGAAATTATAGTTTTAGGACCACTAATGGACAACAATCACCCACCCAACCCAATCAGATTAATGAAAACAATCTGAATTTCAGATCTATTTCATTAATCTGATCGGTGAGGTGATTTTTGTCCATTATTGTTCCCAAACTGTAATTACCAATCATCCATACGAAGAATAATTTATAAACGATCGTTTGGGAAATTGTACCGTTAGTGCCACTGAATGCTGCGCAATATCCCAACACATGTACCAATGTGACATATGATTACATGGCAATGGGATGTGGTTAAATTGTCCGTTAGGACAGAATGTAACAGACTCAGTGTGAAAGGTGCCCAATATCCAAATTGATAAACCCCTGCAAATCACATGGGCATGGCTCATTTACAACACAACCTAACCTATATATAAAGTATTTAACCCCTTTCACAATGTTTACCGGTATATTCTGTAGCATGGAGAATGCAAAATTCCTGATTTTGTAGTGTGCGGTCACTCAACCCCTCTGCTACTCCTAAAGGATGTAAATGCTGATGGGCTGCACAATATGCTGCCACGCCTGTCATTCTCCCAATAATAACAATCTAGAAAGTACCATGATGCTGAATTATGTGGGAGGGTTGGAGCAGGGAAGACTTACCTGTCCAAGCAGACAGGAGAAAGGAGTGAGCACAAGAAGGTTCGGGCATATGGGTGGCAGCCAGTCTGGATCAGTTTGTGCCACTTTCCGGACTTGGCCACTACCTCTGCCATGCTTGTGTGTCCCATCAGGTTGGGAAGCCTCATTTCCGAGTAGCCGACATCACTGCACATGCCCAAGTCCTTCGGTATGGAGATGCACCTCGTGGATAATCCAAAGTCAAACGCCAAGCTGTAGCCAGCAAGGGAAGCCGCGATGAGCAGGATGTACAGTGAGGAGCTCATGTTGTCGTGATTGGAAGTGCCGACCCGAGTACTGGACATGTGCTACACAGTCACTTTTATACATGCAACTAGTCTCCAGACAGTTCATTATCTCCGTCTTATCAAAACACTAGACGCTTTGCCCACTCAGGTGATTGTTGTGATAACTAGAGAGGTGGAGACAATCAGGTAAGCCAGACTTTCCATGAAAGTGATATTTACATAAAAGATTCCATTACTTTGAACGTGGTAACACTGCTACGTCATGCAAAGTGGCATATTAAAATAAAACAAATTGGGAGTTTTGTTATGTACATGCTAAGTGGTAAAAGGGCTGGAGCCAGGGCAGACTGACTGTCTCCTAAGCTGGCCTACTCTGCATTCATTCTACCATACCAACCTGACCTGACAGTTCCTAAGAATGGACTTCTCAAAAGAACATAATTTGCTCTTGCTAATTGCTCTGTGTCTCTCAGTACATTTGTACAGTCTATTAAGTGAGAGTCTTCCTATATTACCAGGTGTTATCAAGCCTTTTGCATTGTTTTCTGGCATTAAGACAATTTTTTAGTCTGGAACCTAACATACATAACAGACTGTGCTAATTATCTGTCTGATGCTCTGATCCTGTAGGCAGCTTATCAGGAATGACAGAATAATGGCAGTCTTCCTGTACACAAAACACAGTTCTATGAGAACTACAGAAACAAACATAGGGACTCTTCTTTATTTGTGGATGCACTATAAATCCTAGTTGCTTTAATTGCACCTCCAAGTTACTGAGTTCTAAAATATCAGTTTGGAAAATTTTGAAAGCCCTGCACGCTAGATGGAGGTTAAACGATGTACAAGTAGTTACCGATAATCTGGAGCAATACATTGGCTAAACAATAGCGAACACACAGTACAGACGAGAGTCCAGATGCGGTGGATGGGGATGATGTGGCAAATGGAAATAGACTGAGACTTCCGCTGTTCATAGTTCTATATCAGGCTATGTTTACAGTGAGATGCGGTGCAACACAACAGCCACATTATAACACAAATGTCGCAGTGCAACTCCTATGCAGGGCCGAGGCAGAGGCGAGAGAGGCTCCAGCCTCAGGGCGCAGTGTAGGAGGGGGCGCACAACTCACTTTGCTATCATTCCTCTATTGTGTTTCAAGCAGAGAAAAATAAGGAAAGGGGGTACATGGCAGTGACGGCAAGTCAGATAACTAGTGATGAAGGTGTTGGGGGTCTGGGGGCACCTCTTAGTCTCATAGCAATCAGTTTGTGATGGCTGAGGCGGGAGGGATGGAGGGGCGCACTTTGGAGTCTCAGCCTTGGTTGCTGGAGGACTTTGACCCGGCTCTGCTCCTATGCGACTTTTACAGTGTGGCCAGTGCAGTCTACAGGCATGTGGCATTGAGTTACTGCAAAACCGTAGCATACTGTTCATTGTGTGCACTGCAACACGCGGATAACGTGTGGTGCAACATGAATTGGGAAGCAGCCTATTGATTTCAATGGGCCGCAATTCCTCATCTGAATTGGTGAGCGAGGAATTGCTGCAAATCACCCCTAGTGGAAATTAGCTCATTAGGCAACTTATTAACATGATTCTCCATTGCTAGACAAAAGTATATACTGCATATATAAAATAGGAAAAGTGTTTGGTGTTTGTCATTGTGTCATGTTGTGAGCCCCTAGAGCAGGGGTATCAAACTCCATCATGGAAGGGGCCAAAATGTAAAACCTAGTCTAAGTCATGGGTTGATTTAACATTTATTGAACAGTCTCAAAGTGGCATAACTATAGCTACTCCGCCTTCTGCAGAGTAGCGCAGTGGAGCAGTTTAACATTTACCGGTTACAGGGCTGCTCTAATCATCCTGACAAACACAAGCTTAATGTTTCATACCTCTGGCTCTGAATGCATGTCACGTGGTTGGTAGCTGGAGGTATGGAAGCACACAAAGGGCTCTATTCATAAAACCTTACCGCAAGTTTTCCGCTCAAAACAGCGGATTTTCCCGTCCATTTAGCAAAGTGGGCATTCAAAAAAGCTGTTCCCGCATGAAAATCTACAATCCCCCAGCAGAGCGAGAAATTTCCGCCTTCTCCAGTGTTTTTCTAGATTTATCTAGAAAAAAGTAACAAAATGGCCATTCATAAAGATTAGAGGAAGCGGTATGTGGACGGGAAATACCGCTTCCTCTGATTTTGCGGATTACATACAAGTGAATGGGACAGACCTCCCAGAGAGAGCAGTGCACGGAGGGACTCTGCCGGCTGAAGTGTTTCCGCATGCCTTCCGACAGCTTACCGCCAGCTTTCAGCGGGAGATCTCCGCTCTTGCATCGCAGCTTTCAAGATTTCTTTGAATGACCACCCAGAAGTGTGAAATACCGCTGCGGTATTTTCCCTCCAGGAGTTTTCTCGCAACAACTTTTTTATGAATAGAGCCCAAAGTGTGCTGCTACCAGGAAGAACAGAAGAGACAAAACACGCTGTTGGAGCAGGTGAATATTACAGGAGAGTGGGTGCTGGGAGAAAAGGTGTGTGAGTTTTGTCAACCAGGGGGTGATTTGGATCTAAGGAGGGGGCCACGTGCTAATTTTGGAGGGGGGTTTGGGCAGTGTTCTGTTGTTTTTTTACTGTTTACAATAAGGCTGCTTTCACAGTGGGACGTTACAGGCGCACGTTAGAGCAGCCTGTAACGCAGCCCAACTCACAGTAATGAAAAATCAACGGGCTGTTCACAGTGCATAAAAGTAAAGGAAAAAGGGGGGGCTGGGGAGCATATGTCACAAATCACAAAAATCAGAAATAAAGTGAAAAATTTCAAAATTTATTAATATTATAATTAAACATATTAAAAAGCACCAGTGTAAACTGCCAAGGGGCGTCGCTCAACAATCACCCAAACATCCAGACACACCGCTACCTGAGACCACCTAACGTGATCGGGGATCCCAAAAACGTCCTGCCAACATGAGGCCTAGACGAGTAGAGTCTATCACAAAAAAGGCAATGAAATTGTCACAACAAATAAGCTGGCACAAAATAGCTGAGGCAGGGTAGATCTATATGACCAACAATAGCCATGGGGCTGGAATGGCATCTGCAAGTAAACAGTTCAATGAAACAACATAGCCAGCATAAGCGGATCAGATGCAGATTGTAGTAGGCACAGTTCAAGCATGTGGCACAAAGCATAAGCCATACTATACCCAATCCTGATACAGAAGTACGGAGTCCAGTTAGCTCCTGGAGGCTGCCTGGTCTCTCAACCCCATGTGCTGGAGCCCAAGGCTGGGGGAGTAATCTTCAGTCAAGCATGGAAATCCGATCCAATGTGCTGGTATGGCAGACTGTGATAGCAGAGCAGTCCCAAACAAACAGGCAGCTGTGATGGCCGTTCAGCAAAGGAGACCATAGGGGTGCCTCAGGTCAGCAAGGAGTGGATGTGGGGAGTGAGGAGGCGGCAGGCCGCGAGGCAGGAAGGTGCTTTCACCACGCCGGCAGCCCTGACATGTTTCGCTGGGTCTACCGGCTTTTTCGAAGGGAGGCGTGGCTACAATTCATGCACTGCCCAGAGCCTCTTATGGAGCGGCGTCACCAGTCACGTGTGCGCACGCATGCGCAATTACGTACGCGTGAACCACCGCGCACACGTACACATGCGTACTCGCGTCCGCGACGGGCACGCGGCTCAGCCCCGCCCCCAACAGTAGCCCAATCACTGAGCCGGACGGAAGAAGCCGGCATCAAAGGTGATGGTGGCCGATCACAAGTGGGAGGGCACATCGGGGACGGGAAAGAGGGGACTGTAGGGCAGAGCACGAAATACAGATATATATAATATATTTTTTGACAAGGCATATATGCAGATAGCATCAATCAAAAAACATGCAAGCACAAACACACACAGAAAAAGAAATCTATATTAGCAACTCAGAGTCGGCAAAACCTATTGTAATATAAAATTTTGTACAAAACTTGGACCAAGAGGAACTGCAATGAGGAACTGCAATGACGCAGAACCAAAGTCCAACCTGTACGCTAACTCGGCGCACTCAAAAAACAAAACAAAAAAAACAGCAAAAATATATGCCAGCTATAGCGGAAGATGCCGCAGAGGAGGACACATGGGGACAGCAGATCGGAGTGTAAAAAGGCTCGCAGACGCAGGGGGCATCAGAGGAGTAAGGTAACAAGGAGGGTGGCGGAGGACAGCAGGGCGGATGGGGAAACCAAAAAAGGTCAATTAGGTAAAAAGGCCGCAAATCCGACCGTTTCATTGAGGCCAGGATATTCTGTGGCCTCCAGCTCATAAATCCACCGAGACTCTTTTTGTAACAATAAACGATCAAAATTTCCGCCTCTTATGGTGGTGTGTATACGGTCAAGGCCGACAAATCGTATGCCCGAAGCATTGCCACCATGCTTAGCTCTAAAATGCCTCGCAACCGGTGTGGTGGATGCAATGCTTTTAATATTGGCAATATGCTCACCGATTCTAGATTTAAAATCACGTCCGGTCTTCCCTATATAAAAGGCGCCACAAGGACACAGTAGAAGGTAGACCACAAATTGGGTATTACAATTAACAAAATGTTGCAAACGCCAATGGTGACCATTGGGAAGGACAATGTTCACAGTGCCCATGTTGCGTTACAGTGTAACGCTGGACGTTTAAAGAGAGTGCAGCATGCTGTGTGTTATACGCGGTTATAGCCGCGTTAGACTGTTTGCTCAGTAATTTGTGTCTTTTTTATTTTTTCATGCAGGAGAGGAGGAGGGGAGAGTTCGCTATTGTGGCCAGCCACATGGCTAATTAATATGCACTGCACTGCAGTGTTTACTTCCTGGAGCGGCCGCTTATTGGCTGGCAGGATCACGTGATGCGGAGTGTTCCGATCACGTGGTCTTCACAGTCTTTTGCCGTATGCGCCGTTTTCGTCCGATAGTATGCGTCAAAAAGTACGCATCACGGACGCATCAAGAGACACATAACGCGGCTCTATATAACGTCCAACTTCAAAGCTCACATGCGTTGCGTTAGGGGCACGTTATGCGACCTTAATGTCGCATCTAACGCAACGTCTTAGTGGGAAAGAGCCCTAATGCACATATGCAGCTCTGGAGGGCCACATAAAATGGCAAGTAGAGTTGCATTCGGCCCGTGGGCCTTGGGTTTGATACCTGTACCCTAGAGGGACAAGGAACTGTGAATGCAGCCAACGGTACATGTAGTATCCAAGACGAGACAATGGCCTCAATTCACCAGAGGAGAGTTAGTAAGTAATAAAAGGTCGGTAATTTACCTCATGCGGTATTTTAAATTTTTATGCAATTCACCACTGTGTGAGGATAGTTAGAGGAGTGTTCGGTAGCAGGCGATAATGGAACGATATGGATGCAAAAACCGAGCAAAAACCGGTAGGTAGTTATGCGGTGTTAACAGTGGCGGATCTAGAGGGGTGCAGGCATGGCTGTTGCCATGGGCGCCCATGCTGCATGGGCGCCATGCCTGCCCCAATGCCACCTCGCCACTGCCGTCTGCCTCCCCTCCCGGTGGCGCCCCTGCCCCCGCCGCCTGTCCCCGAGCATCTTGCTATAGTAACATACTTCAGATCGCGGCAACTGCTGAGTTACAGCCCGCACACACGCTACCCGCAGTCCCACACTGAACTTTGGCCAAATGCGGAAGTGACGTCATTGACCTATGACGTCATTTCCGCATTTTGAATACATTGAGTGCGGGTAGCGTGCGCGGGCTGTAAACTCAGCAGTTTCCGCAATCTGAAGTATGTTACTATGACAAGATGATCGGGGACATGCGGCGGGGGACGGCACCAAGAGACGGCATTGACGTGGTCGCCGGGATCTGAGGTCTATTTACATCATGAGAAGAGGCTCCAGGACGGACAGGCTACGGGGGCGGCACCAGGAGGAGGACTAGCACTATCCTACATGGATCGGTCGCCGCGATCTGAGGTCTGTAAGAGCACCCAGCCACCAGCCTGTCCCTCCAGCCAACCACCTGCCACCAGCCTGTCCCTGCACCCAGCCACCCACCTGCACCCAGCATGCATCCTGCACCCAGCCACCAGCCTGTCCCTGCATCCAGCCACCAGCCTGTCCCTGCACCCAGCCACCCACCTGCACCCTGTCCCTGCACCCAGCCACCAGCCTGTCCCTGAACCCAGCCACCCACCTGCACCCTGTCCCTGCACCCAGCATGCATCCTGCACCCAGCCACCAGCCTGTCCCTGCACCCAGCCACCAGCCTGTCCCTGCACCCAGCCACCCACCTGCACCCTGTCCCTGCACCCAGCATGCATCCTGCACCCAGCCACCAGCCTGTCCCTGCACCCAGCCACCAGCCTGTCCCTGCACCCAGCCACCAGCCTGTCCCTGCACCCAGCCACCCACCTGCACCCTGTCCCTGCACCCAGCCTGTCCCTGAACCCAGCCACCCACCTGCACCCTGTCCCTGCACCCAGCATGCATCCTGCACCCAGCCACCAGCCTGTCCCTGCACCCAGCCACCAGCCTGTCCCTGAACCTAGCCACCCACCTGCACCCTGTCCCTGCACCCAGCATGCATCCTGCACCCAGCCACCAGCCTGTCCCTGCACCCAGCCACCAGCCTGTCCCTGCACCCAGCCACCAGCCTGTCTCTGCACCCAGTATGCACCCTGTCCCTGCACCCAGTATGCACCCTGCACCCAGCCACCAGCCTGTCCCTGCATCCAGCCACCAGCCTGTCCCTGCATCCAGCCACCAGCCTGTCCCTGCATCCATCCACCAGCCTGTCCCTGCACCCAGCCACCCACCTGCACCCTGTCCCTGCACCCAGCCACCAGCTTATCCCTGCACCCAGCCACTCACCTGCACCCTGTCCCTGCACCCAGCATGCACCCAATTACCAGCCTGCACCCTGTCCCTGCACCCAGCCTGCACCCTGTCCCTGCACCCTGTCCCTGCACCCATCCAACAGCCTGTCCCCGCACTCAGCCACCAGCCTGCGCCCTGTCCCTGCACCCAATTACCAGCCTGCACCCTGTCCCTGCACCCAGCCTGCACCCTGCACCCAGCCTGCACCCTGCACCCAGCCACCAGCCTGCACCCTGTCCCTGCACCCAGCCACCAGCCTGCACCCTGTCCCTGCACCCTGTCCCTGCACCCAATTACCAGCCTGCACCCTGTCCCTGCACCCAGCCACCAGCCTGCACCCTGTCCCTGCACCCTGTCCCTGCACCCAGCCACCAGCCTGCACCCAGTCACCAGCCTGCACCCAGTCACCAGCCTGCACCCTGTCCCTGCACTCAGCCACCAGCCTGCACCCTGTCCCTGCACTCAGCCACCAGCCTGCACCCTGTCCCTGCACTCATCCACCAGCCTGCTCCCTGTCCCTGCACCCATCCACCAGCCTGCTCCCTGTCCCTGCATCCAGCCACCAGCCTGCTCCCTGTCCCTGCACCCAGCCACCAGCCTGCACCCAGTCACCAGCCTGCACCCTGTCCCTGCACCCTGTCCCTGCACCCAGCCACCAGCCTGCACCCTGTCCCTGCACCCAGCCACCAGCCTGCACCCTGTCCCTGCACCCAGCCTGCACCCTGTCCCTGCACCCAGCCTGCACCCTGTCCCTGCACCCTGTCCCTGCACCCAGGCCCCAGCCTGCACCCTGTCCCTGCACCCAGGCCCCAGCCTGCACCCTGTCCCTGCACCCAGGCCCCAGCCTGCACCCTGTCCCTGCACTCAGCCACCAGCCTGCACCCTGTCCCTGCACTCAGCCACCAGCCTGCACCCTGTCCCTGCACCCATCCACCAGCCTGCACCCTGTCCTGCACCCAGCCACCAGCCTGCACCCTGCACTCAGCCACCAGCCTGCACCCTGTCCCTGCACCCATCCACCAGCCTGCACCCTGTCCTGCACCCAGCCACCAGCCTGCACCCTGTCCCTGCACCCAGCCATCAGCCTGCACCCAGTCACCAGCCTGCACCCTGTCCCTGCACTCAGCCACCAGCCTGCACCCTGACCCTGCACCCATCCACCAGCCTGCTCCCTGTCCCTGCATCCAGCCACCAGCCTGCTCCCTGTCCCTGCTTCCAGCTACCAGCCTGTACACTGCCTTATAACCAACACCCTGCCCCAATCTACACCCTGCTCCAAACAGCACCTTGTTGCAATCTGCCACATCCTGCACCCTGCTACAATCTTGCCCAATCAGCACCCCGCTGCAATATACCCCAACCAGCAATCTGCACCCTGCCCTAACCTTCACCCTGCACTCTGCTGCAGCCTACCCTCTGTTGCAGCCTGCCCTTACTTGTACCTTGCTTCACCCTGCTGCAATCTGCCTCAACCTGCACCCTGCCCTGCACCCAGGCAGCAATTGCGGGACCGCTATGGCTACCAAATATCTAGGGGCACATGTTTTTACCTAATACTGATATCTATGGGCACATAGCTACCTAATTATTTTATTTGGTGAACTTGGCTGTTTAATTTATGTATCCAGGATGGACTTGGCTACTAATTGTTTTATCTTGAGGCATCTGTCTATTTAATTTGTTTATTGTGAGGCACCTGGCTACATGATTATTTTATCTGGTTGACTGTTACAACAACTTTACTTTTTTTGGGCAGCATGTGACTACTTGATTAATTAACTGTGTGTGTGTGTGTGTGTGTGTGTGTGTGTGTGTGTGTGTGTGTGTGTGTGTGTGTGTGTGTGTGTGTGTGTGTGTGTGTGTGTGTGTGTGTGTGTGTGTGTTGGGGGGGGGGGGCGCAATTTCAGTGTTTGCCATAGGCGCCGTGTTACCCAGATACGCCTCTGGGTGTTAATGATTTGCATGTGATACTTTGCTGCTCTGGATGCTGGAAGTAAAGGATTGTGGGTAGGAGGAGGAGGTTATTACCAGAATGTAACCGCAGAGGGTTTCCCTCCCTGTTTTTTGACCCTCTTCTTCCATTACACATCCTTCCCTCTATTCTGCATATTAACCCCTTGCCGACCGCCCACAGCCCATGGGCGGCGGCAAAGTGGATGCCTTAACCACTTGCCGACCGCACACTCATAACGTGCGTCGGCAAAGTGGCAGCTGCAGGACCAGCGACGCAGTACTGCGTCGCCAGCTGCAGCCTAATTAATCAGGAAGCAGCCGCTCGTACGAGCGGCTGCTTCCTGTCAAATCACGGCGGGGGGCTCCGTGAATAGCCTGCGGGCCGCAGGCTAGATGTAAACACAAGCGGAAATAATCCGCTTTGTTTACATTTGTACGGCGCTGCTGCGCAGCAGCGCCGTAAGGCAGATCGGCGATCCCCGGCCAATCAGCGGCCGGGGATCGCCGCCATGTGACAGGAGACAGCCTGTCACTGGCTGCACAGGACAGATAGCGTCCTGTGCAGCCGGATCTCCAGGAGGGGGCCAGGTAGGAGAGGGAGGGGGAGGATTTCGCCGCGGAGGGGGGCTTTGAGGTGCCCCCCCCGCCACCCACAGCAGGCAGGAGAGATCAGACCCCCCCAGCACATCATCCCCATAGGGGGGAAAAAAGGGGGGCAATCTGATCTCCCTGCCTGCACCCTGATCTGTGCTGGGGGCTGCAGAGCCCACCCAGCACAGATCACTCAAACCAGCGCTGGTCCTTAAGGGGGGGTAAAGGGTGGGTCCTCAAGTGGTTAAGGACCGCAATACGCCTTAGGGCGTTGCGTCCTTTTCCTATGTCGGGGGAGCGATCGCGTCATTGACGCGCGCTTCCCCCGGCAACTGGCTCCGCCCACCCGCCGTAACATCCCGCCGGCCATACAGAAGCGCTGGCGGGATGTTAACCCCGCGATCGCCGCTACAAAGTGTATAATACACTTTGTAATGTATACAAAGTGTATTATACAGGCTGCCTCCTGCCCTGGTGGTCCCAGTGTCCGAGGGACCACCAGGGCAGGCTGCAGCCACCCTAGTCTGCACCCAAACACACTGATCGCCCACAGCACCCCTCAGACCCCCCCCTTCCCACCCCCCAGACCCCTGTTTGCACCCAATCACTCCCCTAATAACCCATCAATCACTCCCTGTCACTATCTGTCAACGCTATTTTTTTTTTATCCCCCCCCCCCCCTGCCCCCTGCCCCCTCCTGATCACCCCCCACCCCTCAGATTCTCCCCAGGACCCCCCCCAGACCCCCCCCTGTGTACTGTATGCATCTATCCCCCCCTGATAACCTATCAATCACCCATCAGTCACCCCCTGTCACTGCCACCCAACAATCAGCCCCTAACCTGCCCCTTGCGGGCAATCTGATCACCCACCCACACCAATAGATCGCCCGCAGATCCGATATCAGATCACCTCCCAAATCCATTGTTTACATCTATTCTCTCCTCTAAACACCCACTAATTACCCATCAATCACCCCCTATCACCACCTGTCACTTTTACCTATCAGATCAGACCCTAATCTGCCCCTTGCGGGCACCCAATCACCCGCCAACACGCTCAGATTGCCCTCTGACCCCCCCCCCCCCCTTATCAATTCGCCAGTGCATTAATTACATCTGTTCTTCCCTGTAATAACCCACTGATCACCTGTCAATCACCTATCACCCATCAATCACCCCCTGTCACTGCCACCCAACAATCAGCCCCTAACCTGCCCCTTGCGGGCAATCTGATCACTCACCCACACCAATAGATCGCCCGCAGATCCGACATCAGATCACCTCCCAAATCCATTGTTTACATCTATTCTCTCCTCTAAACACCCACTAATCACCCATCAATCACCCCCTATCACCACCTGTCACTGTTACCTATCAGATCAGACCCTAATCTGCCCCTTGCGGGCACCCAATCACCCGCCAACACGCTCATTGCCCTCTGACCCCCCCTTATCAATTCACCAGTGCATTAATTACATCTGTTCTCCCCTGTAATAACCCACTGATCACCTGCCAATCACCTATCACCCATCAATCACCCCCTGTCATTGCCACCCATCAATCACCCCCTGTCACTGCCACCCATCAATCAGTCCCTAACCTGCCCCTTGCTGGCAATCTGATCACCCACACACACCATCCGATCGCCTGCAGACCCGCAGTCAGATCACCTCCCAAGTGCATTGCATCTGTTCTCTCCTCTAAACACCCACTAATTACCCATCAATCACCCCCTGTCACTGCTACCCATCAGATTAGACCCCCATCTGCCCCTAGGGCACCCAATCACCCGCCCACACCCTCAGACCCCAGCCCTGATCACCTCGCCATTGCATTACTTGCATCTATTCCCCCCACTAATCACACCTTGAGACACCCATCAATCACCTCCTGTCACTACCTGTCACCCCCTAGCACACCTACCCATCAGATCAGGCCCTAATTTGCCCCGTGTGGGCTCCTGATCACTCGGCCAAACCCTCAGATCCCCCTCAGACCCCCTTCCGATCACCTCCCCAGTGCATTGAGTGCATCTATTTTCCCCTCTAATCACCCCCTGAGACACCCATCATTCACCTCCTGTCACCCCCCTAGCACTCCTATCCATCAGATCAGGCCCAATACAACCTGTCATCTAAAAGGCCAGCCTGCTTATGACCGGTTCCACAAAATTCGCCCCCTCATAGACCACCTGTCATCAAAATTTGCAGATGCTTATACCCCTGAACAGTCATTTTGAGACATTTGGTTTCCAGACTACTCACGGTTTTGGGCCTGTAAAATGCCAGGGCGGTATAGGAACCCCACAAGTGACCCCATTTTAGAAAAAAGACACCCCAAGGTATTCTGTTAGGTGTATGACGAGTTCATAGAATATTTTATTTTTTGTCAAAAGTTAGCGGAAATTGATTTTTATTGGTTTTTTTTTCACAAAGTGTCATTTTTCACTAACTTGTGACTAAAAGTAAAATCTTCTATGACCTCGCCATACACCTAATGGAATACCTTGGGGTGTCTTCATTCTAAAATGGGGTCACTTGTGGGGTTCCTATACTGCCCTGGCATTTTAGGGGCCCTAAACCGTGAGGAGTAGTCTAGAAAACAAATGCCTCAAAATGACCTGTGAAATGACCTCGGTGAGTTCATAGAAGATTTTTTTTTTTTGTCACAAGTTAGCGGAAATTGATTTTAATTGTTTTTTTCACAAAGTGTCATGTTCCGCTAACTTGTGACAAAAAATAAAATCTTCTATGAACTCCCCATACTCCTAACGGAATACCTTGGGGTGTCTTCTTTCTAAAATGGGGTCGTTTGTGGGGTTCCTATACTGCCCTGGCATTTTAGGGGCCCTAAACCATGAGGAGTAGTCTTGAAACCAAATGTCGCAAAATGACCTGTGAAATCCTAAAGGTACTCATTGGACTTTGGGCCCTTTAGCGCAGTTAGGGTGCAAAAAAGTGCCACACATGTGGTATCGCCGTACTCAGGAGAAGTAGTACAATGTGTTTTGTGGTGTATTTTTACACATACCCATGCTGGGTGGGAGAAATAACTCTGTAAATGGACAATTGTGTGTAAAAAAAAAAAATGAAAACATTGTCATTCACAGAGATATTTCTCCCACCCAGCATGGGTATGTGTAAAAATACACCCCAAAACACATTATAGTACTTCTACTGAGTATGGCAATACCACATGTGTGGCACTTTTTTGCAGCCTAACTGCGCTAAGGGGTCCAAAGTCCAATGAGCACCTTTAGGCTTTACAGGGGTGCTTACAATTGAGCACCCCCCAAAATGTCAGGACAGTAAACACACCCCACAAATGACCCCATTTTGGAAAGTAGACACTTCAAGGTATTCAGAGAGGGGCATGGTGAGTCCGTGGCAGATTTCATTTTTTTTTTTTTTGTCGCAAGTTAGCAGAAATGGAAACCTCTTTTTTTTTTTTTGTCACAAAGTGTCATTTTCCGCTTACTTGTGACAAAAAATAATATCTTCTATGAACTCACTATGCCTCTCAGTGAATACTTTGGGATGTCTTCTTTCCAAAATGGGGTAATTTGGGGGTTATTTATACTATCCTGGAATTCTAGCCCCTCATGAAACATGACGGGGTCAGAAAAGTCATAGATGCTTGAAAATGGGAAAATTCACTTTTTGCACCATAGTTTGTAAACGCTATAACTTTTACCCAAACCAATAAATATACACTGAATGGGTTTTTTTTTTAATCAAAAACATGTTTGTCCACATTTTTCGCGCTGCATGTATACAGAAATTTTACTTTATTTGAAAAATGTCAGCACAGAAACTTAAAAAAATCTTTTTTGCCAAAATTCATGTCTTTTTTGCTGAATATAATAAAAAGTAAAAATCGCAGGAGCAATCAAATAGCACCAAAAGAAAGCTTTATTAGTGACAAGAAAAGGAGCCAAAATTCATTTAGGTGGTAGGTTGTATGAGCGAGCAATAAACCGTGAAAGCTGCAGTGGTCTGAATGGAAAAAAAGTGCCTGGTCCTTAAGGGGTAGAAAGACTGTGGTCCTCAAGTGGTTAAGCAATAGTAACCATTCACAATATTAGGGCTGGAACCCACAGGAGCGCTTTTGGCAGCGTTTTGGCAGCACTGCGATACGCTAGCAGTTTGCCAAAACGCTGGGCTAATGTTAATGGATGGGACAACTTCCACAGGAGCGTTTGCGTTTCTCAGAAACGCAAACGCAGGACATGCAGCATTTTGGGAGCGTTAACGCTTCAATGTAAAGTATTGAACCGCTAGCGGAAACGCTCAGCAAAACCTAAACTGAGCGGTTTTGCTAGCGTTTTGCGGTTCAGCACACTGTAACAAAATTAAAAATAATTCACTGGACCAATCAGGATAAAAACGCAAAACGCTAGGCACCCGCTGGGGAAAAAAATACAATGTTGCAAAACACAACCCAAAACGCGCATGAATCCGCTTGCAAACCGCTCAGACAAAACGCTAGCGGTTGCGTTTTGCGTTTGCGTTTTTCAGTGGGTTCCAGGCCTTAAAGAGACTCTGAAGCGAGAATAAATCTCGCTTCAGAGCTCATAGGCCTAGTGCACACCAGAGCGGTTCTGCTGCGGTTTGCGATCCGCTTGTGGGTGCGGATCCGCTAGGGTAATGTATTTCAATGGGCTGGTGCACACCAGAGCGGGAGGCGTTTTGCAGAAACGCATACTCCCGGGCTGCTGCAGATTTTGGATTGCGGATGCGTTTCTGCCTCAATGTTAAGTATAGGAAAAACGCAAACCGCTCTGAAAAACGGCACTTCAGAGCGGTTTGCCAGGCGTTTTTGTTACAGTAGCTGTTCAGTAACAGCTTAACTGTAACAATACATGAAATCTACTACACCAAAAACGCTTCACAAAACCGCAAAATGCTAGCTGAAACGATACAGAAAAATAAGAAAAAGCGTTTCAAAATCTGCTAGCATTTTGCGGATCTGCTAGCGTTTTTTTGGTGTGCACCAGGCCATAGTTAGTAGGGGCATGTGTGCCCCTGCTAAAACGCCGCTATCGCGTGGCTAAACGGGGGTCCCTTGCCCCCCAAAATCCCCTCCATGCAGCCGGGGATCTCTTCCGGATTGAGGCAGGGCTAACCGCCGCAGCCCTGCCCCACGCGCGTCTGTCAGCGCGTATCTCCGCCTCTCCCCCGCCCCTCTGTCTTCCTTCGCTGAGAGGGGCGTTGGAGAGGCGGCGATGCGCCGCTGATAGACGCGACTAAAGGCAGGGCTGCAGGCGATAGCCCTGCCTCTAGGAGCAGCACAATCTACGGCCAATTTGGTTGTTGATTTTGCAGGGGGGGGTTGGGGGTGAAGGGACCCCCGTTTAGCTGCGGGATAGTGGCATTTTAGCATATGAGCTCTGAAGCAAGAATTATTCTCGCTTCAGTGTCTCCTCAAGTGGATGGGTGAAACAAAGGAGGAATTTGGATACATTTTTCATCGGGAGGGAGTGCGAAAATGTATCCAAATTCCTCCTTTGTTTCACCCATCCACTTAATATTGTAAATGCTTAATATTGTAAATGGCCTTCTCTCTGGTGCCTGAAATATGTACAGTATAAGCTGTAAGGCCTGTTCACGTTAGAAAATTTTATAATGCAGACTAACGCACAGCAATACAAAGTCTGTGCGACATTCACAGTGCACACGTTGCGTTTGTGTGTAACGTGTAGCAATATTTAGAAAGTGCTGCAAGCTGTGCTTTTAGCAATACATTTGCTGCGTTGTGGCACATGCTCAGAAAGGTTTTTTTTTTTTTTTTTTAAATGTAACGCATGCGCCGTTTTCATTCCATCACTGTGCAACGAAAACAGCGCACCAAACGCAGGGCTAAAGAATATACTGTAACGTCCAAGTTATAGTCTTTCAACGTGTTGCATTAGGGGCACGTTATGCGACCTTAACACCGCATCAAACGCAATGTCCCACTGAAAGAGGCCTTACTGTGTGCTGCTAGTAAACTAGCTGCAGAGTGAGCTGCAGCAGCTGTGCAAAAAAACACATATCGCCAGGTATAGTTAGGTGATCTAAAATAATGAATGGTCACACCCCCTTTTTTTTCCCTGGTGAATTGTGATTTTTGAGAAAAAATTATGAATAACTACCGACTATCGCACGCGTTTCGACCTGTCGGTATGTCAACCTATATTTCTGGAGAATTGCTATTTTGAGTTATCACAATAGGGGAAATTACCGACCATGTGATAAATAGTTTGGTACCCTTTGGTGAATTGACGCCATTGACATCTACCACAACATTTACATGAATTATGCCAACTGCTGTTACCCTTGTTTAACAACCTCTTCCATTCATTTCACTAAACCAGAGGTAGATATCTTTCAAACTACACTTTTGTTGGCCAGCAAAAATGTTACTGCCCTTGTCAACCAGCTCTCAGGGCAAGTGATAGGTGTGGGGTGATGAGTAATTCGGGCGCACATGAGCGGCAGAAGCTTCAGTGCCGCCATTGGCACCGATTGTAATACCGGCAATGAGGGGAAATTATTTTTTTTTTTGGGGGGGGGGGGGGGGGATTGTTGGCAGGTGGAAGTTATGGATATCCTTGGGGGGTGGTTGGTTAACGTTAGACATGGGGATTGGTTAAAGGTAACCCAAGGTGAGAGGGATATGGAGGCTGTCGTGTATTTCCTTTTAAATAGTGCGCATTGCCTGGCTGTCCTGCTGATCCTCTGCCTCTAATACTTTAAAGAGAATCTGTACTCTAAAATTTTTACAGCAAAAAGCATACCATTGTATTCATTATGTTCTCCTGGGCCCCTCTGTGCTGTTTCTGCCACTCTCTGCTGCAATCCTGGCTTGTAATTAACAGTTTTAGGCAGTGTTTACAAACAAACTAACCAGCTTGTGATAGGCTCACATAAGCAGAGTGTGTGCGTATCGCTTCTATCCAATCTCAAGCAGCCCTGCACATTCCACACATTCAAGCCTTAACCCAACAGAGCCAACAGAAGAAAACAGATTAGATCATATAACAGATAACAGCCACTGTGCAATTAGGAAAGGCTGCACTAAGCCAGAGCACATTAGAACAGGCAAAGGAACTTATAGGATAGAAGAACTAAGGCTGAAAATTTTGTTACAGAGTCTCTCTAAAGGTGCATACACACATCAGACTATAGTCTTTGGAAACTGAAAGATCACAGACCAATCTTACCACCCTTCATGTAGTATGAGAGCCATACTCTACACAGTCTTTTCTATGGACCTGAACTCCACATCAGAAAAAAATCTTTGCAAGATGCTGCACACACAGATGCTGTACAGACACCAAAGATCAGTATCTGCAAAAGATCTGTTCCTGCCAAAAATCCATTCCTGCAAATTGCAATGATAGTCTATGAGATCTGCAGATCATCATACACACATGATTTAACTGACATTCATTTGCAGATCAGATCCACCAGGATGGATTTTCAGATCTTCGGATGATTGCTTGATCTGCAGATGAATGTCAGTTAAATCATGTGTGTATGATGATCTGCAGATCTCATAGACTATCATTGCAATTTGCAGGAATGGATTTTTGGCAGGAACAGATCTTTTGCAGATACTGATCTTTTGTGTCTGTACATCATCTGTGTGTGCAGCATCTTGCCAAGATTTTTTCTGATGTGGAGTTCAGCTCCATAGAAAAGACTGTGTAGAGTATGGCTCTCATACTACATAAAGGGTGGTAAGATTGGTCTGTGATCTTTCAGTTTCCAAAGACTATAGTCTGATGTGTGTATGAGCCTTAAGCCATAGACCCTGAACAAGCTTGCAGATCAGATGTCTATGACAAATCTGACAAGATTAGCTGCATGCTTGTTTCAGGTGTGTGTGATTTAGATCCTACTGACCAGAAAGCTCAGCGGGACTGCCAGGCAACTGGTATTGTTTAAAAGGAAATAAATATGGCAGCTTCCTTAGGTCTCACACCTTGGGTTTCTTTAAAGGACAACTGTAGTAAGTTATGTGGAGGCTTCCATATTTATTTCCTTTTTAAAGGGGTTCTTTCGCGAAAAAAGTAGGCAGTTAAAAAATGTGACAGATGACAGGTTTTGGGCCAGTCCATCTTTTTTAAGCTGGCCACTAACGGTCCAATTTCTAGCGAAAAATCGTTCGAGCGATCAGAAATTCTGATCGGATTGGTTGTAAATAGTCTCCATTGGTGGACACAATCGATTATGAATGAGTGAAAAAAATGTCGCCCGAATGAATTTTCGTTGGACGAAAATTGGGATTTTCTTGGTGGTCGTGATAGATAGGAAGCAATGATTGGCTAGTTGATGGTGTAGTGAACGATTTTTCGTCCGATCAGAATTTCTGATCGCTCGAACGATTTTTCGCTAGAAATTGGACCGTTAGTGGCCAGCTTAAGGGGGATTCTCAGGGCTTTCTTTGTTTTCAACAGCATTTCCTGAACAACAGTTTAACTGCCAAAATAGCAAGATACCAGCTGGCCTCCCTAATCACTTGCACAGTATTATGTCAGTTAAGATTTTGCAACTGTTCAGGAAATGCTGTTGAAAACAAAGAAAGCCCTGAGAATCCCCCTTAAAAAGATGGACTGGCCCAAAACCTGTCATCTGTCACATTTTTTTAACTGCCTACTTTTTTCGCAAAAGAACCTCTTTAAGCAATATTTCTTGCCTGGCTATCCTTCTGATCCTAAAGGCTGCCATATTTATTTCCTCATAAAAATGTTTAAGCGTAGAATTTTTAAATTCCATTTTTGTTGAAGGACAACTGAAGTGAGAAGTATATGGAGGCTGCCATATTTATTTCCTTTTACAGGAAACCAGAGACGTAATAACATGTTTTTTTATACATACCTGGGGCTTCCTCCAGCCCCATGCACACGGATCTCTACGTATCTCTCCAGCAGCCGCCGGAGAGAAGTGTACAGAGCGCACTTCTCTTATGTCAGACTGGCCACAACATAAGTTACTGGCCACGCAGAAGTTACTGGACCCAGTACTCCCAACAGACCAGGCTGAGGATGGTGACGTGGAAGAAGCCCCAAGTATGTATAAAACTTTTATCTTATTACGTCTCTGGTACACTTTAAGCAATACCACTTACTTGGCAGTCCTGCTGATCTATTTGGCTGCAGCAGTGTCTGAATACTACCAGAAACAAGTATGCAGCTAATCTAGTCAGATCTGACAATGTCAAAAAACACCTGATCTGCATATGCTTGATCAGGGTCTGTGGCTAAATGTATTAGAGGCAGAGGATCAGCAGGGTAGCCAGGCAACTACTGTAGTATTGTTTAAAAGGAAGTAAATATGGCAGCCTCCATATCCCTCTCATTACAGTTGTCCTTTGAGGCAGGGAACACACTTAGGAGAATTGTATGCGTTTTTCTCAGGTTTTCCGAGCACCCAAATTTCCCGGGCGCCCTTATTGCATGTACACCGGTAAACTGGAAGAAGATTCTGCAGCACTGTCCAAGTATATGAGCTTCTGTAGAGTGCTTTTTATATTAAAGTTGCAATTCCTTTAGGAAAATCTTTCCCTTAGCTAGAGGAGTTGTGACAGGACTGTGTGTCTTTAGAATCCTAGAGCCTATTATTTTTGCAATGTCTCACACTAGATGAGCAGTGCCTGACAGGCAAAGTATAAGATTTCATAATGTGCTTTGAAAATTCAAGGCCATGTTCTGAATGTGGAAAGAGTGAAATGTCACTGCCTGCAAATGCTTCTTATTAGCAGACTACTCTACTGTACAAGCTGTTCTTATTGGCTATACTAGTACACACATGGCACTATATTAATTAATAGCTATAAATAGGGCGAAAAAAGCCTTGGCTACAGATAGACTGTTTCTATCCCTCTGACCAGACACCTGCCCTGATAGAAGATACAGATATGTCTGTCTCCCAGGACTCATTAGGAGGAGACAAGACCAGGTTAATTACCTGCACAGATAAACACCCATCCATTAACACTTCATTGCCAAGTTCATCAAACTGATCCCACACTCAACTCTCCTCTTAAGTACTTTTTTGTGCATTTTAAAGGAAAATTGAATTATACATCAAAGTCGTCTTGGCACTACTTTTATCACAGGAAACAAATCCTGTAAAAATGAAACTCTATGCCTTGGTTTGTCTGGTATATGTCTTGGTACAAACATTAGATAAAAGCAGGTAATTTCTGCATTGTGTTAACCTAATTTGCTGCGAGGAGCCAGAAAAGCAATGAAAGTCTATGGAGACATTCACACTTATTACGGTCTCTTGTGGTGTGCTGGAAGTATCCGAGCCAACACAAGGGCACCATAAACCATAGGCTGATCCCCAACCTATTTCAACATGAAATCTTTCGGCAATCAGCCTCATAATGCCACTTCGCCGCCCACTGGACTCTTCTTCCGGGTTCGCAACACCCCACATGTTTGCTGATGCAACCACGTGGGCAAGAATCCGGAAGAATAGTATGGCAGGCGGGGAAAAGGTAATGTATTAATGTAGGGGCACGTGGGGTTACACTAGGGCCTGGATGCCCAATAGGTCGAGTTGAGTAGATTGCGGCTGCCTGGCTGCGTCCTGTCATAATCTGAAGCCGCGCAGCCCCGGCTGTCAGATTTTGCTGCCATAGTAGCATCAGGGAGAAGGAGAGGAGCAGATGAGGAGACAGGTCTCCTCCCCTCCAGGCTGTGAGAGTTGCACAGCTTCTCCTCCTCTCCAGGCTGCCTGTGAGCTGTGCGTCTCCTCCCCTCCAGGCAAGTGCACAGTAATGTGGGCAAATAGCTTCAGGAGGATTCTGAAGCTATTTGCTATGTTTGAAGGTGGGGACTGTTTAACTGCTGGGATAGGGAGGGAGGGTTCATGGTATGTAGGGGAGAAAGCTTCTGCAGCTATTGGCTAGGCTTGGAAGAGGGGGGGGGGGGAAGAATTCTTATGTATGCTGCAGGGGGTAGATCTTGTGTACTCTGCAGTTTGTAAAGTAGCTCGCAAGCCGAAAAAATGTAAGCACTCCTACACTAGGGGATCAGCGTCCGGTGGTTTCCATTACGTTCGTGGTGTGCGATTTATCCCACATTGTTACCTCCAAGCACCCAATTGAGCATGTCGGCCCAACATCTTACAGCATCTCCAATTGATACATTCAACCAATTTCTGCCCTGAAATTGGTTGAAACGTCGATTGGGGCATGCTTTTCATCCAATTCGATAATAATCAGTAGCCTAATTGATAGATGTATGTTCACCTTTAGGCTTCACACACAGTAAAGGGTTCTTGGCTGAGGCAGATAGTCGGGGCCACCTCTGCCGAAAATCTAGCGAGTGTACAGCGACCCTGATGCATAAGTGAGAGATCTGGCCTGCCATATCATATAGTCGTGGTGCAGGCTGAGGCTATTATTCTTCTATTTACTCCTCTAGCTCTGTCGTGTGCTTTGCTGTCATCCCTCTGCCCCCCTCCCACCATAGCAACCGAATGTGTGGCTAGCCTGCAGGCTAGTGACTCGTCTCGAATCTTAAGCATTGTAGACACATACATGACATGTTACTTAGCATGGATCGGGACTTGATCCTTCGAGTGACATTTCCGGGTCGAGGCTGTACAGACCTACAGGCTAGTCACACATTATTTTGCTATGTGTGGGGGGGGGGGGGGAGGGGGAGAAAGGGGGCGACAGTGGTGTCATGGGGGGGTTGGATGGTGTACAATGCTCTCAGCCAAGTCGATCCGCCAGGCTGGCCACAGCAGCAGGATTTCCAATAGATTTCATGCTGAAACCTATTGGAAATCAGTGTGAAGTGTGCAATAGATACCTCTCTGATCTAATTTGTGGTCCTTTTTAGCCCCTTATGCTGGGTACACACGTTGCGATTTCCTGCTCAATCAGCAGGATCGATCAATTATTTCCGACATGTTTCGATCGATACAGCCATTGATTTTGCATGTTAAGTATGCAAAATCGACAGCTGTATCGATCGAAAACTGATCGAACATGTCGGAAATAATCGAATCTATCGCAACGTGTATTCAGCATTAGAAACTCCTAGGAGTCCTGGTTCACATGAGTTTGCTGGGTAATCTGTAAGGCCCAGTGCACACCACAAAGCGCTAGCTTAACCGCAAACGCTCAGCGCTTTTTGAAGTGACTTTTTTTTTTTTTTTTTTTTTTGCGATTCTAGGCATGTGCAGAGTGATTTTTCTACACATGCCTAGCATCTTTGGGAGCGTTTTGGTGTAGCATTTTTTATTTTTTACAGTAGAGCTGTAACTGAACAGCTTCTGTAAGAAAAAACGCTTGGAAAATCTCTCTGATCTAGCGCTTTTCAGAGCGATTTTCCAAATGTGCAGGTTCAAGAACATTTGGGAAATAGTGATTACAACATGATAACCTTTGATCTGGTGACTGATAGGCCACGGGGCAGCGGGACCACTAAAACTATGAATTTTAGAAAAGCAAAGTTCACTCAAATTAGGCAGGCACTAAGTTTGGTGAACTGGGATAATGTACTACAAGGGGAGGACACTGAAGGGAAATGGCAAGCTTTTAAACTTATTCTCAATCAATATTGTAGTATGTATATCCCAAACAAAATGTCTAGGAATAAAAAAAGGCCTCTATGGATGAATAGAAAGGCTAGGAATAAAATGTAGAGGAAAAAGAATGCCTATATGGTCCTAAAACAGGAGGGGACCGAGGATGCACTAAGCAATTATAAGGAGAGCAATAAAAATTGTAAAAAAGAAATTAGGCTGGCAAAGATCGAAGCTGAAAATCAAATCGCTAGGGATATCAAATCTAACTCGAAAAAGTTTTACAAGTACATCAACTCTAAAAAAAGAAAGGTTGACTGTATAGGACTCCTAAAGGATGAGGGTGGGAACTCAATGGTGGATGACCAAGGTAAGGCAGAGTTATTAAATGCTTTCTTTGCTTTAGTCTTCACAAAGGAAACAGCACTGTTGCAAATTACAGAGGCAGAAGAGTCTCAATCTTCTAACTGTAATATTAAATAACGCAGGAAGAAGTGAAGGCAAGACTGGCCATAAACTGGCCCGATTCGCGGCCGTTTCGACAGCAGATTCGATCCTGGGATCGAATCTGCTGCCAATCGTTCGCGCTAAACGTACCCGCCGATCCGATTTCCTCCTGAAATCGGATCGGTCCGTCGATCGCGCCGTGCGGGAAATTGCCCTCGATCGCCCGCGGGTAGGGTGCGCGTCGCTAGCGGCGGCCGATCCGATCAGGTATACATTACCTGACGCTGGCTCCCGGGCGTCTTCTCCGCGCTGCACCGCTCTGTTCCGGCTCCATCCCGGCGCTTCCTGTGTCACTGCAGTGACCAGGAAGTTCAAATAGGAAGCGCCGGGATAGAGCCGGAACAGAGCGGTGCGGTGCAGCGTGGAGAAGACGCACGGAAGCCAGCTTCAGGTAATGTATACGGGGGGGGGGGCACAGGCGGCAGGAGCAGCTCAACAGATTGTGATCGGTTTCAGGCTGAAATCGATTAACAACCTGTTTGCAGTAAAGGCAGCCATACGATCCCTCTCTGATCAGATTCGATCAGATAGGGATCTGTCAGCTGGTCGATCTAATGGCAAATCGGCCAGTGTATGGCTACCTTAAATAAATAAAAAATAGACAAGGCACCTGGCCCGGATGGCATGCATCCTCGGGTCCTAAGGGAATTAAGTTCAGTTATAGATAAACCCCTTTATCTTATCTTTTGTGACTCTCTTTCAATTGGCAGAGTCCCAGTGGATTGGCGTACAGCCTACGTTTTCCCATTATTTAAGAAGGGCAAAAAATCAGATCCAGGAAATTATAGACCTGTAAGCTTAACATCAGTTGTATGCAAACTATTTGAGGGGTTACTAAGAGGTACTATACATGACTTCATAGTAGAAAATAATCTTATTTCTCAGCATCAACATGGGTTTACTAAAGACAGGTCCTGTTTGACTAACATGCTCAGCTTTTATGAGGTAGTGAATGCTAATATGGATATTGGGAATGCTGTAGATGTGATATACTTGGACTTTGCAAAGGCCTTCGACACTTCCCCACAAAAGTCTGGTGCAAAAGTTGAAGATGCAAGGACTGGGGAAGAGTCTGTGTGCATGGCTAGGGAACTGGCTAATAGACAGAAAACAAAGAGTTGTGGTCAATGGATCGTACTCAAAATGGGAGACTGTTAGCAGTGGGGTCCCACAGGGGTCTGTACTGGGTCCAGTGCTCTTCTTCAATTTACTTATTAATGACCTAGTAGATGCAGTAGTGAGCAATGTTGCTTTTTTTTGCAGATGATACAAAATTGTGCAGAATCATCAACTCTCAGGAAGATAGTGTCATATTGCAACGGGATCTGGATAGGATGGCTATATGGGCACATACATGGCAGATGAAATTCAATGTTGAAAAATGTAAAGTTATGCATTTTGGTCGTACCAATGGTCTAGCACCATACAAAATAAATGGGATACAGTTGGGGACATCAAACTTGGAGAAGGACTTAGGAGTACTCATCGACAACAAGTTAAAAAATCGTACTCAATGCCAAGCCGCTGCAGCTAAAGCTAACAAAATTTTGGGATGCATTAAAAGGGAAATAAAAACTCGAGATGCTAGCATAATATTGCCCCTGTTTAACTCTCTAGTAAGGCCACATCTGGAATTCAGTTCTGGGCACCACATTACAAAAAAAACACACGATTGGTTCACACGATGGCCAGGGGCCCCGGACCTCTCTCACTGGCCGGGGCCCCAAGGCCAACACGTGATACCTGGAGGGGAGTGCAGGTGGGCCTGGACCTCTCACACCCAGGCTCTGGACCTCTCACATCCAGAAAACCCACCAACACTGCCTCCATACTGAATGCTAAATTCAACACACACAAGCAATAGAACACAGCAGCACATGCATCTAGCTACATTTGAAATTGGTCAGCAGGTGCTCGTCAGCCAATCAGGATGCACTGTCATACACCCTTTACCTGCCATACCACATCTAGCAGCCATTAGCATTCAGGTGGGAGGCTTCAGTTGGACGCCATCGCAAGATTGCGTCGCTAGCAGGACCGCCCCGTGCAGGCATCCCTCCCACAGGGGTCCCTCCCTTACCGCTCACCTGTCCGCCATGTCCTAGAGCTGAAAGAAAACGTTTAAAAACACACGATTGGTTCACACGATGGCCAGGGGCCCCGGACCTCTCTCACTGGCTGGGGCCCCAAGGCCAACACGTGATACCTGGAGGGGAGTGCAGGTGGGCCTGGACCTCTCACACCCAGGCTCTGGACCTCTCACATCCAGAAAACCCACCAACACTGCCTCCATACTGAATGCTAAATTCAACACACACAAGCAATAGAACACAGCAGTACATGCATCCAGCCAATGATGAATGTCAGTTAAATCATGTGTGTATGATGATCTGCAGATCTCATAGACTATCATTGCAATTTGCAGGAATGGATTTTTGGCAGGAACAGATCTTTTGCAGATACTGATCTTTTGAATGTGTGCAGCATGTTTGTGTGCAGCATCTTGCAAAGATTTTTTTTCTGATGGGTAGTTCAGTTCCCTAGGCCTTCTCAAAGGACTAGAGGACATGATCTGCACATGGAGGAAAAACGTTTTAGCCATTTATTTTGGAAAGGGTTCTTTACAGTAAGAGTGATTAAGATGTGGAATGCATTGCCACAGGAAGTCGTTATCGCAAACTCTATACCTACATTTAAAGGGGGCTTAGATGCTTTCCTTGCGTTGAAAGACATCCATGGCTACAATTACTAGGTAATGCCTAATGATGTTGATCCAGGGATTTTATCTGATTGCCATCTGGAGTCGGGAAGGAATTTTTCGCTTTTGGGGCTAATTGGACCATGCCTTGTAATGTTTTTTTCGCCTTCCTCTGGATCAACAGGGATATGTGAGGGAGCAGGCTGGTGTTGTACTTTGTACTGGTTGAACTCGATGGACGTATGTCTTTTTTTTTTTTTCAACCAAAATAACTATGTAACGTTCCTATACTTAACATTGAGGCTGAATTGCCTCAGAAATCAGCAAAAATGCTGCAGGACCCGAGTTTGCATTTGGGGAAAAAACGAATCGCTCTGGTGTGCACCATCCCATTGAAATACATTAGCCAAGCGCTTTTCAAAGCGCATGCGTTTGAATGAAAAAAAAAAAAGCTCAAAACCGCTCTTGGTGTGCACCAGCCCTTACTCTGCTATGCACTGATGAGGCACCAATCCGAAACAGTCTGTATGCATGTTGGATTAGTGTGGCTCTGTAATATTAACAAGCTGACACATCATTGCATTCCAGCGGTTCTGGAGATTTGCATATATTCAGCAGTGATGCATTGTAGGACACCTCAGAAGCTCACTACAACCTGAATAATCACAAATACCTTCTGTTTTAAGAAGACAAAATTCTGCTTTACATAGCATTTTAGTAAGGAGGCTTTTTGGTCCTTTTTCGCCCCTTATGCTAGGCATAGACGGATGTTTCTTTCTTATCAATCGAGCCGGGAATCTATCCCCGCGGACGAGCGGTGACGCGCCAGCATCGAGCTGGCTCGATACCGGCGCATAAACTAACCGTGTATGCCCAGCATTACACACTCCTAGGAGTTCTGGTTCACCCTGAGCTTGCTAGGCAATCTGTAATTGTTGGTCTAGTGGCAGATCGAATGATATATGGCCACCACGTTAGATGCAAAGGATCAGCAGGACTGCCAGGCAACTGGTATTATTTGAAAAGAATATGGCAGCCTCCATATCCCTCTCAGTTCAGTTATCATGCCATGCCCTTCAGGGTAAATATACTGATTCCTCCAGAGCAGTTCCTTCTGGTAATGTTAAAGTTTTCTGAAGTGTGTGGGCTCTCCACTCAGATTTTTTTTAAACCATTTAAATACATGGTACTCAGTGGCATAGCTAATGAGTTGTGGGCCCCGATGCAAGTTTTACAATGGGGCCCCCCAAGCACTCTATACATAGCAATTGATACGGCGCACCAAAACCTGCCAAGGGCAATCACAGTGTCAGAGGTGCAAGAAGAGGATGAGGAACAGTTTTAGTGATCACTACTATTCAAAATATCTATAGAAGTGATTATTCCCAGCACAGGACCAATAGAGAGCTAATACTGCAGTTGGGGGAGGGTCCTTTGGGGCCCCTCTGGCCCCTACCTCCTGCACCCCCTATTGCTACGCCCCTGATGGTACTCCCTTCATCTCTGAGTGGTTTCATTGAGGTGGTGTGTGGGTGTATATACTTTTTCATTTTTCACAGCACTATACTGTACAGAGAATATTAAACACTTCTACTCGCTCACTGTGTCTCACAGAGAGGCTCACACTCTAGTGCCAATCTGATGAGAGATAACCCACAAACTCCATGCAGATACTGTCCTGGGTGGTATTAGAACCTGGAATTTCAGTTCTACCAGTAGAAAGGTTTAGGGCTGGTTCAGACGGGCGTTTTTGTGGCGTTAGACGCAGCGTTTCAGACGCAGCGTTTTTTGGGATCTACTGCCATCCCATGCAAGTGAATGGGAGCGTTTAGAGCTGGCTTTTGCAGGCTTTCATGAAAGCCTGGCAGTAGATCCCAGCGTTGCGTCTAGTCTCAAAAGCAACATGCTGTTTTCAGAGGCAGTAAACAATAGCAGAGACCAGAACTGCTATCCTTGACGCTTTTCAAAAGCTTTCAAAAACTAGCTTTTAAACGCTGGCGTTTGAACGCAATGCCAAGCAAAAGCTCAGCAGACGCCCGTGTGAACCAGACCTTACTAACCATTTAGCTACCATTCTGCCCTATCTAATCACATGTAGCGTGCACTACAATACCTAAATTCCCTTGTCTGCACATGTTTTTTGCACTACGTGGATTTTATCTCATGTCTTTGTCTGTTCGTCATTGCATGTTTTTTGCACTACTATGCTTCTAATGCCTTTGTACTATGCTTTAATGCCGATGTGTACCACAAACAATTCCGAGGGTGGCTACTGCTGCACTTGGCGAAATAAATCTGATTCTGATTCTAATGATAGTCTATAAAGTAGTCAGCTGCATCTCCCTGCATAAGACCAGCATGTAAAGAAGCATATACTATGCACATCAATGTCTTATAGCTGAAATGTATAACTTCTAGAAACGTGGGAGGACATTTGTAAGCAAGGTTTAATTATATGAAAGGAAGTTTAAAAAAAAAAAGTCAAAATAGAAAGCATTTTTGTCACAAGAACAAACACAGTTAATTTGTTTATTCATTTATATAGAGCTGGCACATTTTTAGAGAATGATTTATGATTCACATTACATCACAAGAGGGCTCACAATGTAATATCTCCATCCTACTCTGAAGGAACCCATAGACGATGCGTTGCTCAGCCAAACTGACCAATGATGACCAGTCTGGGTGGTCGTGTACCTCCTACACATACCAAGTAGGGTAATGGCAACAAGTTTATGGCAGAACTTGTCCATACCTCCCAATTTTTTAGATGAGCTGAGATAAGAAAGAGGCACACTTAGGTGTGTACCCACCTTTGATGGATGTTGGGGATTGGGACCCGATCCCCTTGAGCGACATCACTGGGCTGCACGGAGGCGCAACAACTGTGTATCTGACAATGCGCAGTGTTGCTATGCGGGGATGTTGCATGACTACATAGTAGGGCGTGCGTGACGTCACGTCGGGGGGAGCGGTGTCAATAATGCGATCGGCCATTGCAGGGGGTGAGTTGATACGCTGGGATGGCTTGTGGGCCACTGTACACATGCCTGATTATCGGCCGAGGAAGTAATTGGCTGCCTCAGCCGACTTTAGTCAGGCGTGTGCCTCTGCAACACCTTATCGCACCCACACCACGCCCCTAGTCACGCATACCACAAACCATTCATAAACAAAACATGTTTTTGTAATACAAATCAATTAATGGCAACACTTATTATGAGGGCGTTTATGGTGGTAATTGTTATGCTGAGTATGTGGGGTAGCACTTGCTATCGTGGTGGATCATTATGCTAGCATTTGTTATATGACAGACAATATAGCTGCTCTTTTTACTATGGGTAACATTATGGCTGCACTAGTTATTACCAGGGTCTGATTCTTACATTTGATTGCTTGTGAGTGTTATGCAATGGGCTAAATATAGTGGGTCACATGTGATAAAGTACAAATGTAATAAATAACACTGTATGAGGGTCAGTTCACATGAAGTCTGCTGCTGAACTGTTTTCTAGAAAGGGGGCATGTAAAACAGACCAATGCTTTTTTTGTGGGCCCATTCACAAAATCAGTTTTTTTTGCCAGATATGGTTTGTCCATTGGAACACTGCAATAAAAATTCCTGACCTACATGACACTTAATAGATAATGGAGGCATTGCCATATCCAGTAACCGGGCATGCTTCCACCCCACACACTAGGGAGCACCTTCAACTAACCAGAGTGGATTTAATGACTTGAGAACATTACCTGCTGCTCCTGGGCTGTCAAAGCGTTGAACAGCATTAAAAGCTGCATTTAAATGAGGCTGAACATTTCCTGTGGGCACATGAGGAGCTGCACTACAATGCAGTGGGTGCACTTGAAAGAGAGTGCACATTGAATGCAATAATGGAAAGGGCTGGATATGCACATGTGACTGATTACATTTAGCCCACATAACTGTAGTCACTTCTTTGGCACCATGGTTGCATGCATGCCCTTTTTTACAATTGGAAATCTACCCCTTAGAGTCCTGGCATGATTGGTGCCTATAAACATCATCCAAAGGAATTCTCATGCAATCCACTGATAAGTCTGCTCTTATGTTTATCTGTCATAATACATGGCTCAATGTAGATAATTCATTGTTTAAAGTAGGCACTGCGTTTAGCACAGATGACATTGATGTACGCACTACGGAATGTCATACATGTGCAGTGATTTCTGTCTTAATTAGTGGGGGTGCATGAAAAAGAAATGGCACACAAAATGAGCTGGCGCACAGAACATGCTGGCAACCCTCTTGGTGTACTGGGTGCCAAATAGTACAGCAATTAGGGTATTGTTGCCAACATGGAACATTTGAACTACCTGTCAAGTTTAGAAAATGAAGATGGCTGCAAATTGAAAATGAAAGGTAATTACATACATAAATTATGACATGATAATTAGTTACATAACATTAACGTGAGCTTCTGCCTTTCTTGAGAAATAACCAATCTATCTAGTTCAGTTTGTGGTATTAATGCCACTTGTTGTTTCAAACTGTGTACACTAGGGGTCCCCAAACAATTTGGATCGAGGGCCAGGCCGGATTTCTGGCAAGGCCACATAGGCCATGGCCTAGGGCACCAGATAAACAAGGGGCGGCCTGCAGACAGTGGGCATTATTTGCAGGGCATTATTTGCAAGTGTCCAAACAAATGAAAGGGGTCAGGATAACTGCACTATCAGTACCAGCTGGCATCTGCCTGTGCTGTGCTACAGGCAGCTGCAGTCCGTTAATCAAACGTTTGTGAACAGTGTGTGACTAGCAAAAAGCCAGACCTTGTCCAATGACATAGCAGCAGCTGCAGGCAGTTACAGAAGGCCGGGTCGCACTTGGTGTGGGGGATGAAAGGACCAGGGGCAGCACCAGCAAATAGTACAGAATACAGAAGGCAGACTCTCTAAGTACCCATTTCTTAATTATTGATTGGCCAGCGTTGTTACCGTGGAGACAGCAGTGGGTACAGGACCTCTTTTACGTGTTGCTGACCCCTCCCAATGTCCAGTTGTGAGTCACTTTTGACTGTGTGTGTGGTGGACGGCTCCCACCACGCCTCTCACCTGTAGATCGCTTGATTGACCAGTTCCCCTGTGTGACGTGATTGATTCACTTCACGTTGCCATGGAGACCTCGGCACTAGCCGCAATAGTGGACACCAGCGGCCTAAACTTTTTTAGGTGGGTGTGTGTGTGGAGAGGGGCGTTAGGATACGGCTTCGGTTGGGGCGGCTGGTAATAATTGGCCTTGGGCGGTAAGAAGTACAAATCCGGCCCTGGGGCCAGGTCAACATACTTTAGACTGCTGGGGGGCCGGAGTATACATAAAATGATGGAGAAGTTTTTGCAGGCCAGAGAGTGAAGCATACCCAAGTGACAACCTGCAGTCCAATTGGACAGCAATGTCACCTGATGTGGAATTTGATTGGAAACCAGCGAATTACTGCTTTCTGGCTTCCATGTGGATGGGTGGTGTCAGCAGTGCTATTCTATATGCGGACCACCAATATTTAAAGATGTAGCTGACCACATCTATAAATAATACATTTTGTGTGTGTTTTTTTTCGGGGGGGGGGGGTAAAAAACCCTCAAGGTGGCCACATTCGGCCCGCGGGCCTTAGTTTGAGGACCACTGGTGTACACTGATTCTAAAGGCACTCAGTCCCCCAGACCCTCTGTACCTCCTCAGTCATGGTGCCATCACAGTCTATGAACTTCAGTGTATCTATGTCCACACTAATGGTTGTAATTGCAGTTCAGGGTGACGGCGACTAGAGGTGGTTGAACCAGACATTTAGTTGCTGTCTGTGTTTCTACTTCCAGTGCCTAGTTCCTTATGTCACAATAGGAAAACTCACATGACCGTAGTTGCCAGTCCCTGGGAACCTCACTTTGTTTTTTTTTTGTTTTTTTTCAAACTCCTTTCACTGTGGTGTGCCACTCTCCCATGGACAGACTGGGCAGTTCTCCCCTAAGCTGCATGGACAGCTGTTCTAAGGGCAGTACACCACGCATGGATAAGCACCCTCATAGCTGTCACATAATGACTTTTATAGATTGCTAGTGGAAGTGGAAATGTTGTTCTGAAAATGTGTTCTTTATGTAATATAGACTACCCCTTCTACATAATCATGATAATAATGTACAGTATATTACTGGCATACAGCTTCTTAGGGCCGGTCACACTGTTTCTGTACAGCGTTAAACGCCAGCTGCGGCGCTCATTGCTTCACTGCTGTCCATTAAAATGAATAGGCAATGGCAGTACCATCATTTTGCGCAAGTATCACGCTCAGTTTGTCTCTCTGTGGGAGTCACAGTCAAAAACGACAAATGACAAAAAGAGCCGTCGAAGGTTGCCAAATGCTTTACTGCTTACTAGCAGAAAAGCATTTGAGCAAGACTCTGCAGGACGCCCTTGTGAACAGACCCTAATATGCAAGATTATCCATACCATGAGTAGATGGAGAGCTGATCGTCATACTGATTAGAAGTTAGGGATTTATCACTGACCAGTGTCTCCATGTGATCACACAGACACACTTGGATTGCTAACAGGACGCATGTCTTTGTGCAGACAGTCCAAGGGACAGCCTTATCTCGGAACAGTTGCAAAATCCAGCAAGACTGATCAATTTTTTACTGTGAGCCATTGTGAAAATGTCTGTAGAGATCCAACTAGTAGACATTGAAAATTTGCCAAAACAAAATCTCTTCAGGCCACAATTGCCTAATGTCTATGATGGGCCTCACACAAGGACTCAAACATTTTTTTTATAAATGTAAGATAAACACAAACATTGCAATGTTCCATGTACAAAAAAACTACTACTGATATGACAAAAATGGGAGCAGAAAAAAATGATTTTCCAACTTGCTGATAGGGATTTAGCAGACGAGTGTAACGATTGTGGAACTTTCTCCGTGATCAGCGCACAACGCGTGCGCTGACACGGCGGAAATCCTCCACAAGCGTATATTTGCAGGCACCCAGCAAAAGGTGCTACGCACCTGTAGAGGGAAATTCCTGTCGGCAGATGGCGCTGAGCAGTGCAGAGGAACCAATCCTCTGTACCTCCACAAATGCCAGACAGGAATTGTACGAAGCGCAGAACGCAATCGCAAGAGAGGCGATTGCGAATGAGAACGAGCAAAGGGACAGGTTGTATGTGTGCGCCAATCCAGTCGCCAACCCCGCGACCGCGCACACACAACAGCAGATATGAAATAGGAACGCGATCGCGAGAGGTGCGATCGCCAGACGTGACACAAGGCAGATCAGGACAGAATACGAGGTTAGCAAAGGCACAGCAAATAATACAATGAGATACGGAAAATAAACGCTAGCTAACCGTGAACACCGCACTCATTCGCAACAGTGCACGTGGTTATGCGCGGTCTCCACGTGTTAAGCACAATAGAGACAAGCACGCCTAACTAACCATTAACAGACAAACCTGAAACAGAGGACGCAAGCGCTTGCTTAACGGTTACCTCACCGAGCCTCCAGCAAGCGTAGCAGACAAGACAGACACACGAAAACAGGGACAAGCGAGAGATGGGATCCACAGCACTAGCGAAAAGTGGCTAGCGCGATCCAGGTACAGAGTAGCAGAACAGAAGGATCCCCAGCGCTAGCGAAAATAGAATAGAATAGTTTTATTTTGCCAAGCATGATTGGGTCGTGCTCGGAATTGGGTTTGGCACAATACATAGCTCCAAGAGGTGCATAGGCAGAAAGCAGGGAAGAGCATTACAATACAGTAGGGACATGGCAGTAAAAAAACATCGTACTCAAAAACATATTGCACTCAGGAAAGAGGAAATGTATGTACACAAATATACAATCAGAAGTATACATTCAGCGGCCGCATGCATATTTCCAGTGTGCTGCTGGAGTCAGGGCAGGGTGCAGGGACAAAGTCCAGTCCGTTAGGGGTGGTGGCAGGTTGCTTTGAGAAGCGCATTTAATTCCAGTCCGCTACTGTGTCGGTGGTAAGGCACAGGTAGAGGGCGGGAGAATGCTAAGGGAGTTCAGGAGGCTGACGGCTGCAGGGAAGAAGGAGTTCTTGTGTCTGGTGGTCTTAGTTGGGATGGCTCGAAGTCTCCGGCCCAGTGGCAGTGGGGTGAAGAAGCAGTGGCCTGGGTGTGAGGGGTCACTTGCGATCTTCAGTGCCCTGGCGCGCACTATAGAAAAGTAGCTAGCGTGATCCCAGAAGACAGAACAGAAGAGATAGCTGGTAGCAACCGCTGCACCAGCTATACTCCAAGAACAGAGATCAGAACCATTTCCTGTCGACCACCTTTGGGACAGGACAATGGCAACAGGCAAGACAAGACAGAACAGGCAATACAGATAATACAACCTGACTGGGCTAGAAGGGGAGCCTAAAGCAACCCCCAGGAATTAACTAGCAGAGCCTTCTGGGAAACATAAAGCTCTTATAGTGCCAGTCATCAAAGAAGGCAGGTAGGGGATTTGCATAACGAATGTATGCAAATTCCCCAGCAAGAGAACAGACCAGAAACTTGCAATGGAAAGACAGATCTCTGTTCCAGAGACCTGCAGCCCACAGACTAGAGGAATGGACAAAAAGCTGTCTGCCTGTGCAGCCAGCTGAGCGGATCATCACAACGAGGCTAGTATATAGATGTCTCTAGATGGAATCTGAACAATTGTCATCCCAAAGGCTACCATGTTTAATTTCTTTAGGCTGGTTTCACATATGGGGCTTGATTCACTAAACTGTAATAACCCATAGCATGGCCGCGCTAGCGTTTTTGCGCGCAATCGCTAATTTCACAAATGCGTGCGAAAATCACTATTGCGTGCGAAAATGTGCATTAAAACGCTAGCGTGGCCGTGCTATGAGTTATCACGGTTTAGTGAATCAAGCCCTAGGTGTGATACAATTGTCCTGCGGCAGAAGAGCCCACGGTTGGACAATTGCACTGCGCTATTTCCCCCTGCATATTAACCCATGACAGTGTGCGCCCATAGGGTAATATACATAGCTCCACCCCCAAAATGGACTTGCTCCCTGCTGTACAGGAAGTGCGTCACTGTATTCCACCCAATCGGCGCATGCGCGCCACACCACTACCACAACAATGCAAATAATTGTAATGCAATAGACTCCAATGCAAATGCCTGCCACGCGGCAACACACTACAGAGAGTGTGTCACCTCTGCATCATCGTATCCACTTCCACATCACGTCACACTGCAGGTATTGTGGGCAGTCCCATAGAGACTAATGGCCCTTAGCCGGCAGGGGGAGGAGGGGGGGGGATGGTGAGGAGAGCATATTTTACATTGCACAATTTTATGCAAACTACTATTTTGTATTAGGACTATAGATGCAATTGTTTATCGAATTTTTATTTTCATGTCAGGTTTGCTTTAACTGGCTATTTGGTGTCTTAAAGGCTGGTACACATGCTCAGTCTGTGTTGCCCTTAGTGATCATTACTTAATTGTTAGGGCAGCACATACTGTATAGACATACTTTTCAGCTACAGCTGAGGAGTATGTACTGTTCAGTGGAAAGGGTAGGTGGGCCAACTGCTAGGCACACAAGCATGTGACTTCTGATGTGTGGGGAAAGTCAGAATACAGTAGGCTCATTTGTCACTGTTGTTTGGCCATCCACCATGCCAGATCACTAAACAATATTACGGGACCCCCACATGCTAGTTTCTCATCTGAGTCAGCACTAAACCAGCATCTCAGACGGTTTTTCTATTTTAAAAAACAAAACAAAAACCTTTTTATTTCAGATTCAGAAAAGGGACACCAAGAGCCCAATATAGTGTAGTATGTACTGGTTATAGATGAGATAATGAAAAGTAAGTATCGTTATACTCCCAAACGAGGGTTACCACTCAGGCAACCACTGTATAAGCAGGTTGGGAGATTAGACTTGTCCCCATTCAGGATTGATGCTGGGAATAGGCTCGATAGATAATTTCCGACATGTCCGATCTCCTGCCCGATCGTTTCGCCGCTCAATTCCGCATTGAACACAGTGGAAAAAGATACGAAAAACGAGCGGAAGATAAGAGAATTGTCTGCGGAATCGAGCGATGTATGCCCAGCATAAGAAGTAGCTCTCGATGGATCCGAAAAAGGGGTATCACCCCTCCACCAAGGGTGGACTTGTACAATGTGAAGGTAATATTAATAAATAAAACAATTAGGATAAAAAAAAGGTAAAATGTTTAAAAATAGAGGAGGTGGGGGTTTTTATTCACAGTTGCACTTTTCATTTGAAAACCGGCATTGATAAAAAGTAATAATGTATTTTTTCATTTTTTTTCCCCTATTCCCCCCCCCCCCCCCCCCCCCCCCATTAAAATGAACAGAAAACAATTTTTTTCTTAGAAAAAAATGCCCCTAATGAAAGTGGTTTGTGTTGATTAAAAAAAAAAGATATATTGTTTAGGTGTCAAAAGTATAGATAAAGTTATTGCTGATTTAATAGGGTCATAGCTAAAACATCAAAACTGTTCTGGTCCATAAGGGCATAACAAGTTCTGGGTGAAAAGTGTTAAAGTAAGCCATCATGACTTGAGTGTTTCATAAAAAAATGTTTAAGTATGGTATCGATATTGCTCTGGGGGTGGGAGCTGCCTATTCAATTGTAAGAGGGGTGAAGGTAAAATGTATCTTCCATCCAAAAGCATTTATGCTGGGAATACACGATGCGTTTTTTCGGCAGATAGATGGTTCGATAAATCATTTCCGACATGTCCAATCTTACTTTCGATCGTTTTACTGCTTGGTTTCTCATAGCAGTGAATGGTAATTGATAAGAAATGATAAGAGAACCGAGGCTGAAAAATGAAATCGATCGAACAGAAAATTGACCAAAAAACACATTGTGTATTCCTAGCATTATAGGTAGTAATACTTTTATCTATCCACCATTGATATTGTCCGCTGTCCAAAAATGCTGGAGGGAACTCAGGTGGTCTAGAAATAAAAGCTTAGGCTGCTTTGGAGAGCTTAAAAAGGACCACTATTGCGAAAAATTGTAAAATGTAAAATACATGTTAACATATACAAATAAGATGTACGTTTCCTCCAGATTAAAATGAGCCATAAATTACTTTTCTCCTATGTTGCTGTCACTTACAGTAGGTAGTAGTAATCTGACAGAACTGACAGGTTTTGGGGTAGTCCATCTCTTAAAGATAAAAAGACAAACCCTTATATCGCGCTTTTCTCCTGGCGGACTCAAAGCGCCAGAGCTGCAGCCACTAGGATGCGCTCTATAGGCAGTAGCAGTGTTAGGGAGTCTTGCCTAAGGTCTCCTACTGAATAGGTGCTGGCTGACTGAACAGGCAGAGCCGAGATTCGAACCCAGGTCTCCTGTGTCAGAGGATGGTGGTCACACTATCCAGCCACCATCGTTTCATGGGGAATTCTCAGCATGGCCTTTATTCTTTTTATAGACTTTCTTTCTTTTTTATATAAAGATACTGGCCAGCCTCCCTGCTCACCGTACACTTTCTACTACCTACTGTAAGTGACAGCAACATGTAAAGTAATTTATGGCTCATTTTACTCTGGAAGAAATGTACTTCTTATTTGTATGTGTTTAATGTATTTTAAATTTTACAATTTTCGCAACAGTGGTCTTCCTGTATTTATACAAGGGCTGTGGAGTCGGTACAAAAATCATCCGACTCCTCAGTTTATGAAACCACCGAATTCAACTCTGACTCCAGGTACCCAAAATTACTCCGACTCCTACTCCACAACCCTTGCCTGGCTACGGAGTGGGTACAAAAATTATTTGACTCCTCCGTTTATGAACATTAGTTTAGGTTACAGACAATGTTTAGGGGTGACATACAGCAATACATGAATACATGCAGACCAGATTACGCAGCACAGTATGAGTATAAGGTAATGCTTAGTCAGCCACTGGATGAGAGCAAGGGGATTAGGCAAGTTGAGTTCACTCAAATGCATAGCATGGGTGCACAGTAATGGAGGTGCATGATCAGGTAGGACACAAAAGGACGACCCTGCTTGAAGGATTACAATCTAAAGGATTATATAGACAGAAATTATCACAATTTAGATTCAATTTCCTGAGGGGATGTAGGTATACAGGTTTTAAGCCCCGTCTACACGGGGAGATGTGGAGGCGATCCGGCGGCTCGATTAGCCGCCGGATCGCCTCTTCCGCATCCCCGCTCGCCGCGCGTGCGCCGGATTCGATCCCCTGCTCGTCCCCGCTTATCTTCCGCTCGATTCCCTGCCATTGTCCCCTTGTGGGGAATGAGCAGTGAATCGGCGGCTCACAGATCGGACCTGTCGGAACTTATCAATCGAGCTGCATCAACGGCTCGATTGATAAGGAACATCGCCGCCTCATCTACGCGTGTAGATGAGGCTTAAGACCTGAAACTATAGTATTTTATAAGGTTGGCTAGAGGCAGATTTAAATTGTACCCAGGGAAAGGACATATTGGGTATGAACCACTGTAAAATTTGTTAGAATCTCAATGCTAATAGAGCCATATATTAGAGGCCCCTGCACCCCCTTTAGCGGGGTGTCAGTACAAGTGAGAACATTTAAACCAGGCAGGTTTATTACCCCAGACAAATTTATGAAAGCGCTTCTGAAAATTAACAAATCGGCGACTGGGGTTTATGGGAATAGCTCTGAAGTAATACAGCTGATCATTTTCTGAAAAACAAAATGTATTATTTATATTTGACTCTACTAAAATTTCAATCCCCCCCCCCCCCCCACCCCCTTCTCTGGGGTACCACATGTTTATAACCTAGGGTTTAAGCAACACTCACCTTATGCATTTTGCTATGAATAGACTTGTTGTATGTGCCTGAAACCATTCTTTCTGATTGCTTCAGGCAACTGTATATTCTTGATCAGTGTACAGTTGAGTTGACAAGCAGTATATTTTGTTCTCTGCAGAAAGGAGATATTCTTGTACTGGCAACTACAATGGCGTTTGACCGATTAGGATTAAAGTGAATATATCACTTAGGCCCTATTTCCACTCGGGTGCTGCGTCCATTTCTGAATAGGCTGCAACACCTGTGGCTCTTGCGAAGCCGCAGGCAAATGGCCATGCACAGGTATAGGGATTCAGATACATGTGGCGGTAAACTGCTGCATGCCGCCCAGAATTACACAGGCATTTGATTCCAGCAGCATGCTATTGATGAAAAAGGCAGCGTTTTCCCTGCAACTCGGATGTGGAGAAACGCTGCCTATTTCACACAAGTGGGAACGTGCCCTTATGTGGAGAATGCCATTATCGGGGATACCTTTACGCACAGTAGACTTTCATCTGCAACCACCACACATGATCATTTTAGGTGATGAAAGTAGTGTGTATGTAGTATTCAGGTTATTTTTTAATTGTACATGATAAATCTGACATAAGGAAGTGAAGAGCATTTAGTGGAAGCAAGCATTCAAAGAGACAGCTGAGCAAGTGGAAGAAAGTGTTTTGAAGAGGAGACTAAAATCCCTTGTTAAGTAAAAGTAGACATTGAGATGAGTCCTTTCATTTGAAAGTAAATGTCAGGTACATAACAATTGCTTATGTAGCAATGACAACAATTACATTGTCTGCTCTAGTGACTCTTGTCTGAGTTTTGTAGTCGTCTAGTGATGACTGTGATAAGACAAAGCACATAAGGACTGCCATATTATGTCTGGCCTGTGCCTGTGGCCACTGAGACTCTCCACACTGTCTACACAGAGCTCCATGCCATCACCTATCTGTCCATCTTGACAGATTCTGCTATCTCCAATAGTGTTTAGAAAGAATTATGCCATTACATTAGCCATACAAACCATCACTTCTCTAGCTGCATGAAATGATCATTATTTTGGAGATGAATATCTGTGTCTAGGCCATCATTAAGCCAATTAACCAGGCTGCAGCTAGCTGGCTATATACATGATGCTATAATCTACAGATGACAAGCTCCCAAACACCCATTAACTCTGCAGACTAATGTCTGTAAAAACAGTGCCCTCTGGTCAACATGTACAGATACAGCAGGGATGCAGCACTAAATGGTTAAACTCAAGTAAGCGTAGATCAATGTTAGGCCCAGTGCACACCGAACGGCTTTAGGAGCGATCCGCCAACTGCATCCGCCAGTGAAAATGTTTGGGTGATGTATTTCAATGGGATGGTGCACACCAGCGGTTTGAGGTTTTTAGCAAACCGCAAACGTGCCTCCTGCTGCATGTTTGTGGTTTCCAGAAGCGTTTCTGCCTCAGTGTAAAGTATAGGAAAAACGCAAACCGCTGTGGATAACGCTACAGCAGAGCGGTTTTCCAGGCGTTTTTTGTTACAGAAGCTGTTCAGTAACAGCTTTTACTGTAACAGTATTTGTAATCTGCTGCACAAAAAACGCTCCCAAAATCGCTAGGCATGTTTAGAAAATGTCTCTAAACATGCCTAGAATCTCTGAAATCAGCTTCAAAAACCGCTAGCGTTTTGACGATCTGCTAGCGGTTTTGGTGTGTACTGGGCCTATACTGACATTTTTTAGAGAGTCTGTCCTAGCAGGTCACATTTTCAGTCGTAGTGAAAGATATGCAAATTTCGTACCATGTGTTGCGTAAATAACATAAGTGCGTTCTGCTCATAATGTATATGTTACCCATGTTATTAGTACTAGTCAGCCAATAACTAATATTATCAATGACCATATTATCTCACTCTAACGTTTATGAGCGCTATCAGTAAAATGTACATGCTAGTGAATCAGTTCCATTATGACATAAGCATAATATGGATATGGCCAGGTACAGTCACTTTATATAGTCACTACATGTGTATGGACACAGTGGAGCTGATTTATGAAGAAGAATACAGAATTAAAAACAAAACAAAACAAAAAAAACTGGAGCAATAGCACAGAGCAAAAATCTTGAAGTCCTATTTCAGTCATCAGAAAGCTTAGTAGTTCTGGGCTGCTGGTTAACTTTTGTTATGGTTTTCTTTGCTTCATGATAAAGTGCCCCAAGTAACTACTGTGCACTCATACCTCTACCTAAGAGGCCTTTCACACTGGGACGGTGCGTTGCTGGATTGCCGAGGCTTAGGAGGACGAAGGAAGCCTCATTAGGATCCAGAGGATTCTTCCTCCCAAGGGAAGTATCCCGTAGAGGGTTTTTTCTTTTTACGGATGTTATTTAACTTCTGCTTATCTTATAATGCGGAAAATGGCACACACTGAGAAGGAGACTCGCCAAAAGAAGTTAAAGCACTGGACATGGAAGAACACATGCCAGCCGGTCAGTTGAGAGTACTGCCACTACGTTGGTCATTGCTAAATTGAATGTCCCTAGCGGTGCACTCCTGACCCGCTGGTGATCGAGCAACATTTTCAGTCTGGCCCAGTCTACCGAATTGATTTCGGGTGGAAATTGATTGATCAGGCAATGTTTGCGCATCGATTTCACAGTAGATTTGCAAATTTGATCAGTGATCGAATCTGCTGTAATCCACAGTAAAATCAAGTGGTGTATGGTCTGGGTCAGCTTGGATTAGGGGGCTTTTTGATTAATTACTTTTGTTTTCCCTAAACAAGGAGGCACCACAGATGTCTTTTCATATGAAAAGATAGTGCTTGGTCCTCTGTTGTGTTTGGGTGTTTGTCTAGGCACCATTCCCTGTGCTTTTATGTACAGGATGCAGCCAGTGAAAGCTGTGAAGCCTTTTTTTTTTTTCAAAGGTAGTGAGCCTCACTCATGCAAGTAGATAGTGAGGGTGCAAGGATGGTGCCCAGGTACCTCAGGGCCAAATCGACATCAAAATGACAAGTATCCAGAACTATCCTCATAAAAAGTAAATTCTTTATTTCTTCATAAAAGTTACATTTGTAGCATAAAGAGTCTGTAAAGCAGCCCTATACAGCATCTTTTATATGCTACAAATGTAACTTTTAATGAGGATCATACTGGTTACTTCTCATTTGGATACTGAAGCTGTGAAGCTTGCAGCCAGTGGAAGGTTCCACTGACTGCATGGAATCAGTGCTTTCACTACCTGGTCTGGGCTAGGCTTCCACTGGCTGCATGGGGTCAGGGCTTCCAGTACCTTGACTTGGCAAGGCTTCCACTGGCTGCATGGAGTCAGGGCTTCCAATACTTGGGCTGAGCAAGGCTTCTACTGGCTGCATGGAGTCAGAGATGCCAGTACCTGGAGTAGGCAAGGCTTCCACTGGCTACATGGGGTCAGGGCTTTTACTGCGTGAAATGGGCAAGGCTTCCACTGGCTGCATGGGGTCAGGGCTTCCAATACTTGGGCTGGGCAAGGCTTCCACTGGCTGCATGGAGTCAGGGCTTCCAATACTTGGGCTGGGCAAGGCTTCCACTGGCTGCGAGGAGTAAGGGCTTCCAATACCCGGACTTGGCAAGGCTTCCACTGGCTGCATGGAGTCAGAGCTTGCAGTACCTGGACTTGGAGTGAGGGCTTCTAATACCTGGACTAGGCAAGGCTTCCACTGACTGCATGGGGTCAGGGCTTCCAATACTTGGGCTGGTTAAGGCTTCCACTGGCTGCATGGAGTCAGGGCTTGCAGTACCTGGACTGGGCAAGACTTCCACTGGCTGCATGGACTCAGGGCTTCCAATACCCAGACTGGGCAAGGCTTCCACTGACTGCATGGGGTCAGGGCTTCTAATACCTGGACTGGGCAAGGCTTCCACTGACTGCATGGAGTCAGGGCTTCTAATACCTGGACTGGGCAAGGCTTCCACTGGCTGCATGAGGTCAGGGCTTCCAATACTTGGGCTGGGCAAGACTTCCACTGGCTGCATGGGGTCAGAGCTTTCACTGCCTTTAGTGGGAAAGGCTTTCATTGGATGCATGGAGTGAGGGCTTCTAGTACCTGGACTGGACAAGGCGTCCACTGGCTGCATGAGGTCAGGGCTTCCAATACCCAGACTTGGCAAAGCTTCCACTGGCTGCATGGTGTCAGGGCTTTCACTGCCTTTAGTGGGAAAGGCTTCCACTGGCTGCATGGAATCAGGGCTTCCAGTACCTGGACTGGGCAAGGCTTCCACTGGCTGCATGGAGTCAGGGCTTCCAATACCCGGACTTGGCAAGTCTTCCACTGGCTGCATGGAGTCAGGGCTTCCAATACCCAGACTTGGCAAGGCTTCCACTGGCTGCATGGAGTCAGGGCTTCCAATACCTGGACTTGGCAAGGCTTCCACTGGCTGCATGGGGTCAGGGCTTCCAATACTTGGCCTGGTTAGGGCTTCCACTGGCTGCATGGAGTCAGGGCTTCCAATACTTGGGCTGGGCAAGGCTTCTACTGGCTGCATGGAGTCAGGGCTTCCAATACCCGGACTTGGCAAGGCTTCCACTGGCTGCATGGAGTCAGGGCTTCCAATACTTGGGCTGGGCAAGGCTTCTACTGGCTGCATGGAGTCAGGGCTTCCAATACCCGGACTTGGCAAGGCTTCCACTGGCTGCATGGGGTCAGGGCTTCCAATACTTGGGCTGGGCAAGGCTTCCACTGGCTGCATGGAGTCAGGGCTTCCAATACCTGGACTGGGCAAGGCTTCCACTGGCTGCATGGGGTCAGGGTTTTCACTGCCTTTAGTGGAAAAGGCTTCCACTGGCTGCATGGAGTCAGGGCTTCCAATACTTGGCCTGGTCAAGGCTTCCACTGGCTGCATGGAGTCAGGGCTTCCAATACTTGGGCTGGGTAAGGCTTCCACTGGCTGCATGGAGTCAGGGCTTCCAATACCCGGACTTGGCAAGTCTTCCACTGGCTGCATGGAGTCAGGGCTTCCAATACCCAGACTTGGCAAGGCTTCCACTGGCTGCATGGAATGGGCTTCCAATACCTGGACTTGGCAAGGCTTCCACTGGCTGCATGGGGTCAGGGCTTCCAATACTTGGGCTGGGCAAGGCTTCCACTGGCTGCATGGAGTCAGGGCTTCCAATACTTGGGCTGGGCAAGGCTTCCACTGGCTGCATGGAGTCAGGGCTTCCAATACTTGGGCTGGGCAAGGCTTCCGCTGGCTGCATGGAGTCAGGGCTTCCAATACCCGGACTTGGCAAGGCTTCCACTGGCTGCATGGAGTCAGGGCTTCCAATACTTGGGCTGGTTAAGGCTTCCACTGGCTGCATGGAATCGGCTTGCAGTAGCATAAAGAGTCTGTAAAGCAGCCCTATACAGCATCTTTTATATGCTACAAATGTAACTTTTAATGAGGATCATACTGGTTACTTCTCATTTGGATACTGAAGCTGTGAAGCCTTGCAGCCAGTGGAAGGTTCCACTGACTGCATGGAATCAGTGCTTTCACTACCTGGTCTGGGCTAGGCTTCCACTGGCTGCATGGGGTCAGGGCTTCCAGTACCTTGACTTGGCAAGGCTTCCACTGGCGGCATGGAGTCAGGGCTTCCAATACTTGGGCTGAGCAAGGCTTCTACTGGCTGCATGGAGTCAGAGATGCCAGTACCTGGAGTAGGCAAGGCTTCCACTGGCTGCATGGGGTCAGGGCTTTTACTGCCTGAAATGGGCAAGGCTTCCACTGGCTGCATGGGGTCAGGGCTTCCAATACTTAGGCTGGGCAAGGCTTCCACTGGCTGCATGGAGTCAGGGCTTCCAATACTTAATAATCCGAACATTTTGTAATAATCCGAACATTTGTATAGCGCTTTTCTCCTGTCGGACTCAAAGCGCTCAAGAGCTGCAGCCACTGGGACGCGCTCAGGAGGCCACCCTGCAGTGTTAGGGAGTCTTGCCTTGAACTCCTTACTGAATAGGTACTTGACCTAGCCAGGATTCGAACCCTGGTCTCCCATGTCAAAGGCGGAACCCTTAACCAGTACACTATCCAGCCACTGGGCTGGGCAAGGCTTCCACTGGCTGCGAGGAGTAAGGTCTTCCAATACCCGGACTTGGCAAGGCTTCCACTGGCTGCATGGAGTCAGAGCTTCCAACACCTGGACTGGGCAAGGCTTCCACTGGCTGCATGGGGTCAGGGTTTTCACTGCCTTTAGTGGAAAAGGCTTCCACTGGCTGCATGGAGTCAGGGCTTCCAATACTTGGCCTGGTCAAGGCTTCCACTGGCTGCATGGAGTCAGGGCTTCCAATACTTGGGCTGGGTAAGGCTTCCACTGGCTGCATGGAGTCAGGGCTTTCAATACTTGGGCTAAGCAAGGCTTCTACTGGCTGCATGGAGTCAGAGATGCCAGTACCTGGAGTAGGCAAGTCTTCCACTGGCTGCATGGAGTCAGGGCTTCCAATACCCGGACTTGGCAAGTCTTCCACTGGCTGCATGGAGTCAGGGCTTCCAATACCCGGACTTGGCAAGTCTTCCACTGGCTGCATGGAGTCAGGGCTTCCAATACCCAGACTTGGCAAGGCTTCCACTGGCTGCATGGAATGGGCTTCCAATACCTGGACTTGGCAAGGCTTCCACTGGCTGCATGGGGTCAGGGCTTCCAATACTTGGCCTGGTTAGGGCTTCCACTGGCTGCATGGAGTCAGGGCTTCCAATACTTGGGCTGGGTAAGGCTTCCACTGGCTGCATGGAGTCAGGGCTTCCAATACTTGGGCTGAGCAAGGCTTCCGCTGGCTGCATGGAGTCAGGGCTTCCAATACTTGGGCTGAGCAAGGCTTCCGCTGGCTGCATGGGGTCAGGGCTTCCAATACTTGGCCTGGTTAGGGCTTCCACTGGCTGCATGGAGTCAGGGCTTCCAATACTTGGGCTGGGTAAGGCTTCCACTGGCTGCATGGAGTCAGGGCTTCCAATACTTGGGCTGAGCAAGGCTTCCGCTGGCTGTATGGAGTCAGGGCTTCCAATACTTGGGCTGGGCAAGGCTTCCGCTGGCTGCATGGAGTCAGGGCTTCCAATACTTGGGCTGGGCAAGGCTTCCCCTGGCTGCATGGAGTCAGGGCTTCCAATACTTGGGCTGAGCAAGGCTTCCGCTGGCTGCATGGAGTCAGGGCTTCCAATACTTGGGCTGGGCAAGGCTTCCGCTGGCTGCATGGAGTCAGGGCTTCCAATACCCGGACTTGGCAAGGCTTCCACTGGCTGCATGGAGTCAGGGCTTCCAATACTTGGGCTGGGTAAGGCTTCCACTGGCTGCATGGAGTCAGGGCTTCCAATACTTGGGCTGAGCAAGGCTTCCGCTGGCTGCATGGAGTCAGGGCTTCCAATACTTGGGCTGAGCAAGGCTTCCACTGGCTGCATGGAGTCGGCTTGCAGTACCTAGACTGGGCAAGACTTCCACTGACTGCATGGAGTCAGGGCTTCTAATACCTGGACTGGACAAGGCTTCCACTGGCTGCATGGAGTCAGAGCTTTCACTGCCTTTAGTAGGAAAGGCTTCCACTGGCTGCATGGAGTGAGGGCTTCTAGTACCTGGAGTTGGCAAGGCGTCCACTGACTGCATGGAGTCAGGGCTTCCAATACCCAGACTTGGCAAAGCTTCCACTGGCTGCATGGTGTCAGGGCTTTCAATATTTGGGCTGGTCAAAGGCTTCCATTGGCTGCATGGAGTCAGGGCTTCCAGTAACTGGACTGGGCAAGGCTTCCACTGACTGCATGGAGTCAGGGCTTCCAATACTTGGGCTGGGCAAGGCTTCCGCTGGCTGCATGGAGTCAGGGCTTCCAATACCCGGACTTGGCAAGGCTTCCACTGACTGCATGGAGTCAGGGCTTCCAATACCTGGACTGGGCAAAGCTTCCACTGGCTGCATGGAGTCAGGGCTTCCAATACCTGGACTGGGCAAGGCTTCCACTGGCTGCATGGAGTCAGGGCTTCCAATACCTGGACTTGGCAAGGCTTCCACTGGCTGCATGGAGTCAGGGCTTCCAATACCCAGACTTGGCAAGGCTTCCACTGACTGCATGGGGTCAGGGCTTCTAATACCTGGACTGGGCAAGGCTTCCACTGACTGCATGGGGTCAGGGCTTCCAATACTTGGGCTGGTTAAGGCTTCCACTGGCTGCATGGAGTCAGGGCTTGCAGTACCTGGACTGGGCAAGACTTCCACTGTGTGCATGGAGTCAGGGCTTCCAATACCTGGACTGGGCAAGGCTTCCACTGACTGCATGGAGTCAGGGCTTCTAATACCTGGACTGGGCAAGGCTTTCACTGGCTGCATGAGGTCAGGGCTTCCAATACTTGGGCTGGGCAAGGCTTCCACTGGCTGCATGGAGTCAGGGCTTCCAATACCCAGACTGTGCAAGGCTTCCACTGACTGCATGGGGTCAGGGCTTCTAATACCTGGACTGGGCAAGGCTTCCACTGGCTGCATGGAGTGAGGGCTTCTAATACCTGGACTAGGCAAGGCTTCCACTGACTGCATGGGGTCAGGGCTTCCAATACTTGGGCTGGTTAAGGCTTCCACTGGCTGCATGGAGTCAGGGCTTGCAGTACCTGGACTGGGCAAGACTTCCACTGGCTGCATGGACTCAGGGCTTCCAATACCCAGACTGGGCAAGGCTTCCACTGACTGCATGGGGTCAGGGCTTCTAATACCTGGACTGGGCAAGGCTTCCACTGACTGCATGGAGTCAGGGCTTCTAATACCTGGACTGGGCAAGGCTTCCACTGGCTGCATGAGGTCAGGGCTTCCAATACTTGGGCTGGGCAAGACTTCCACTGGCTGCATGGGGTCAGAGCTTTCACTGCCTTTAGTGGGAAAGGCTTTCATTGGATGCATGGAGTGAGGGCTTCTAGTACCTGGACTGGACAAGGCGTCCACTGGCTGCATGAGGTCAGGGCTTCCAATACCCAGACTTGGCAAAGCTTCCACTGGCTTCATGGTGTCAGGGCTTTCACTGCCTTTAGTGGGAAAGGCTTCCACTGGCTGCATGGAATCAGGGCTTCCAGTACCTGGACTGGGCAAGGCTTCCACTGGCTGCATGGAGTCAGGGCTTCCAATACCCAGACTTGGCAAGGCTTCCACTGGCTGCATGGTGTCAGAGCTTCCAATACCTGGACTTGGCAAGGCTTCCACTGGCTGCATGGGGTCAGGGCTTCCAATACTTGGCCTGGTTAGGGCTTCCACTGGCTGCATGGAGTCAGGGCTTCCAATACTTGGGCTGGGCAAGGCTTCTACTGGCTGCATGGAGTCAGGGCTTCCAATACCCGGACTTGGCAAGGCTTCCACTGGCTGCATGGAGTCAGGGCTTCCAATACTTGGGCTGGGCAAGGCTTCTACTGGCTGCATGGAGTCAGGGCTTCCAATACCCGGACTTGGCAAGGCTTCCACTGGCTGCATGGGGTCAGGGCTTCCAATACTTGGGCTGGGCAAGGCTTCCACTGGCTGCATGGAGTCAGGGCTTCCAATACCTGGACTGGGCAAGGCTTCCACTGGCTGCATGGGGTCAGGGTTTTCACTGCCTTTAGTGGAAAAGGCTTCCACTGGCTGCATGGAGTCAGGGCTTCCAATACCTGGACTGGGCAAGGCTTCCACTGGCTCCATGGGGTCAGGGCTTCCAGTACCTGGACTGAGCAAGGCTTCCACTGGCTCCATGGAGTCAGGGCTTCCATTACTTGTGCTGGTCAAGGCTTACACTGGCTGCATGGAGTCAGGGCTTGCAGTACCTGGACTGGGCAAGACTTCCACTGGCTGCATGGACTCAGGGCTTCCAATACCCAGACTTGGCAAGGCTTCCACTGACTGCATGGGGTCAGGGCTTCTAATACCTGGACTGGGCAAGGCTTCCACTGACTGCATGGAGTCAGGGCTTCCAGTACCTGGACTGAGCAAGGCTTCCACTGGCTGCATGGAGTCAGGGCTTCCAATACCCAGACTTGGCAAAGCTTCCACTGGCTGCATGGGGTCAGGGCTTTCACTGCCTTTAGTGGGAAAGGCTTCCACTGGCTGCATGGGGTCAGGGCTTCCAATACTTGGGCTAGGCAAGGCTTCCACTGGCTGCATGGAGTCAGGGCTTCCAATGCTTGGGCTGAGCAAGGCTTCTACTGGCTGCATGGAGTCAGAGATGCCAGTACCTGGAGTAGGCAAGGCTTCCACTGGCTGCATGGGGTCAGGGCTTTTACTGCCTGAAATGGGCAAGGCTTCCACTGACTGCATGGAGTCAGGGCTTCTAATTACCCGGACCTGGCAAGGCTTCCACTGGCTGCATGGAGTCAGGGCTTCCAGTACCTGGACTGAGCAAGGCTTCCACTGGCTGCATGGAGTCAGGGCTTCCAATACCCAGACTTGGCAAAGCTTCCACTGGCTGCATGGGGTCAGGGCTTTCACTGCCTTTAGTGGGAAAGGCTTCCACTGGCTGCATGGGGTCAGGGCTTCCAATACTTGGGCTAGGCAAGGCTTCCACTGGCTGCATGGAGTCAGGGCTTCCAATGCTTGGGCTGGGCAAGGCTTCTACTGGCTGCATGGAGTCAGAGATGCCAGTACCTGGAGTAGGCAAGGCTTCCACTGGCTGCATGGGGTCAGGGCTTTTACTGCCTGAAATGGGCAAGGCTTCCACTGACTGCATGGAGTCATGGCTTCTAATTACCCGGACCTGGCAAGGCTTCCACTGACTGCATGGAGTCATGGCTTCTAATTACCCGGACCTGGCAAGGCTTCCACTGGCTGCATGGGGTCAGGGCTTCCAGTACCTGGACTGAGCAAGGCTTCCACTGGCTCCATGGAGTCAGGGCTTCCATTACTTGTGCTGGTCAAGGCTTACACTGGCTGCATGGAGTCAGGGCTTGCAGTACCTGGACTGGGCAAGACTTCCACTGGCTGCATGGACTCAGGGCTTCCAATACCCAGACTTGGCAAGGCTTCCACTGACTGCATGGGGTCAGGGCTTCTAATACCTGGACTGGGCAAGGCTTCCACTGACTGCATGGAGTCAGGGCTTCCAGTACCTGGACTGAGCAAGGCTTCCACTGGCTGCATGGAGTCAGGGCTTCCAGTACCTGGACTGAGCAAGGCTTCCACTGGCTGCATGGAGTCAGGGCTTCCAATACCCAGACTTGGCAAAGCTTCCACTGGCTGCATGGGGTCAGGGCTTTCACTGCCTTTAGTGGGAAAGGCTTCCACTGACTGCATGGAGTCAGGGCTTCCAATACTTGGGCTAGGCAAGGCTTCCACTGGCTGCATGGAGTCAGGGCTTCCAATGCTTGGGCTGGGCAAGGCTTCTACTGGCTGCATGGAGTCAGAGATGCCAGTACCTGGAGTAGGCAAGGCTTCCACTGGCTGCATGGGGTCAGGGCTTTTACTGCCTGAAATGGGCAAGGCTTCCACTGACTGCATGGAGTCAGGGCTTCTAATTACCCGGACCTGGCAAGGCTTCCACTGGCTGCATGGAGTCAGGGCTTCTAATTACCCGGACCTGGCAAGGCTTCCACTGACTGCATGGAGTCAGGGCTTCCAGTACCTGGACTGAGCAAGGCTTCCACTGGCTGCATGGAGTCAGGGCTTCCAGTACCTGGACTGAGCAAGGCTTCCACTGGCTGCATGGAGTCAGGGCTTCCAATACCCAGACTTGGCAAAGCTTCCACTGGCTGCATGGGGTCAGGGCTTTCACTGCCTTTAGTGGGAAAGGCTTCCACTGACTGCATGGAGTCAGGGCTTCCAATACTTGGGCTAGGCAAGGCTTCCACTGGCTGCATGGAGTCAGGGCTTCCAATGCTTGGGCTGGGCAAGGCTTCTACTGGCTGCATGGAGTCAGAGATGCCAGTACCTGGAGTAGGCAAGGCTTCCACTGGCTGCATGGGGTCAGGGCTTTTACTGCCTGAAATGGGCAAGGCTTCCACTGACTGCATGGAGTCAGGGCTTCTAATTACCCGGACCTGGCAAGGCTTCCACTGGCTGCATGGAGTCAGGGCTTCTAATTACCCGGACCTGGCAAGGCTTCCACTGGCTGCATGGGGTCAGGGCTTCCAATATTTAGGCTGGGACAAGGCTTCCCCTGGCTGCATGGGGTCAGGGCTTTTACTGCCTAGACTGGGCAAGGCTTCCACTGACTGCATGAAGTCAGAGCTTTCACTGTGCTGCTGCCATTTTGCTTAGACTACTGGAGGCTTCATTCATTTGAAATAATTGTTTGTTCAGTCTGTTCTTCTTATGCCTAATACTGGGAATACACAGGTCTATTCTGAGCCATTAAGATGGCTCGATAGATAATTTCCGACATGTCCGATCTCCCGCCCGATCAGTTCGCCGCTTTATTCCAGATTGAAGTGAATGGAAAAAGATAAGAGAATTGATTGCGGAATCGAGCTGCAAAATGATCGAGCGGGCGAATCTAGTGGCAAAATCGAGCCATGTATGCCCAGCATAATACACATGATACAATTTTCCATCACCTTGATGGTCAAATCAGATTGATTTTCTGAACGATTTTGCATAGAAGCTATCAGAAAATTGATCAGAAAAATGATTGAAATTCAGATTGGACCTGTCAGAAATAATCGATTCGACTGTCAGTCTGCTGTGTAAGCAGAGCTAATAACTGTATCTCTTCCCCAAATCTGCAGATTCAGAAACTGCAGGAAAAATGTTGGACAACATGTATCCAAAATGTCCTAAAAGCAGTATGAATAACTCTCCTGTAATGTCTTGGGATTGGTAGTATAATTTCCTGCATGAAATACAACATATTATTCAGTTCAGATGGGATTCTGCAATACTTAGTACAGCTTACCTACAGGCTCCGCATGTAAGAATGCCCTCTGGCCATTAGCCACACTCCCTACCTCTGTCACCACCTCACTGAACTCCACTGCCCAAGAGAAAAGGGAGAGGAAAAGAGTCTCAGGTTCTGGACAGATGTGGTCCCCACCGCCTCCTTGGTGCAAAAGCAGTCACTATAGCGTTGTCTTGCATCAAGCAATACAAAACGATCAGTTGCAGAGGCCAGATCAACCTTAGACTAGATTTCTGCTGAAATCCTGAGTATGATCAAGAGTGCAAGGTAGTGGAATGGGGTAGCATCGGTATACAATCAATACCATCTAGATTCTAGATGATATTGATCATACAATCGATCTTCCACCAGGGGTGTAACTAGAAATCACCGGGCCCCCCCTCCAAAAATTTGGATGACCCCCCCCCCCCCCCCACACACACACACACACACACACACACACACCTTTTTGGGGGCAGGAGGGGTTGCAGCATGATGTACTCTCCCCTCGTGCTGCGACCCCCTCCTGCCCCCAAAAACGTCCCTGAGTGGGCCCCCCCACCGGGTGCAGGGGTTGCAGCCCCTATTTTTACTCCCCTGACTTCCACCAATTGACTAGTGTATGGGCACATTAACCCCGTACGCAAGCTAGATTAAAATTGGCTGAGGCCGAAGATAATGACCGTTAATAGTCCGGTGTGTGTACAGCGGCCCCCGACAGCCGCCCGGCCAGCGATCTGCCAGGCAGATCAGTTTGGCTAAGCAATGGCCAATAAGCATTTTCTCCTGGCTCACCCTGCCCACCGTGTGATGTCACAACTGCACTGCTCTGTCATGGTTTGCACACCTGGGGCTGTATAGATACTAGCATAATTACATTAGTCTGGCTATCATCCAGCTATGTTTAGGAAGTTTTGGGATGGCTTTCCCAGTAGCTGGAGTCACACTTGTCTTGTAGCACAGTGGTTACAAGAACAGTGCCTGTACTAGCAGCTTTTGTTTCTTTGGTAAACATCAAAGACAAGGACAATTGATACCCATTATCATATCTTGGCTGAGAAAGCTGCTGATAGAGATGTCTCCACCCTAATGATTAAGCTCTATTTAGGTAAAAGTCAACTAATAGAATCTTCTCAGCCTCTGGGCATGCAGTTGAAAGTGGAGACTCCACAGTCCATTTGCTGGTCTGGGTATAAAGTAAAAAAAGTTATTCATGCCTCCAACTTTCTTGTGACTTGTGTGTGCATTGCTTGTGTGTTTGCCTGCAAGGCATCCATATTCTAATGCATGGCTGCTGAAAGGCACACATCTGAATGTCTGCTGATCTGTAGAGCTAGCCGTGGCCTTCAGATAGCAGCCAGATGTATACATTTTATTATTTATATAGCGCTAACATCTTACACAACACTGTACAGAGTATACTGTCTTGTCACTTAATTGTCCCTCAGAGCGGCTCCCAATCTAATCCCTTATGCTGGGAATACACGGCTCGATTTTGAGCCCTAGATGACTCGATTGATAATTTCCGACATGTCCAATCTCCCGCATGATCAATTCCGCACTCGATTTTGCATAGGGAACAATGGGAAAAGATAAGCAAAACGAATGGAAGATCGGGCGCTAAATCGAGCGGGGAATCGATCGGGCGGGATAATCGAGCCTCAGAAACGTACAGTGTATTCCCAGCATAACATAGTCATAGGTCTATGTCTGTATAGTGTAATGTATGTATCTATAGTCTAGGTCCAATTTAGGGGGAAGCCAATTAACTTATCTGTATGTTTTTGGGATGTGGGAGGAAACCAAAGTACCTGGAGGAAATACACGCAGACACAGGGAGAACATACAAGCTCCTTGCAGATGTTGACCTGGCTGGGGTTCGAACCAGGGACCCAGCGCTGCAAGTCGAGAACATTTAACCACATTGCCACCGTGCTGCCAATATGATCGCAAGTCAGTGCTTTGTAATATTTTTCTAATAATATGGCATACAAAATCAGGAAATGTTAGACACACGCGCACACACACACACACACACGTACGTACGTTGTGTTATAATTCAAACCACAGTGGTCCTTTCTATCCTGGTTCATTTTCATTCATATAATCCTTTGAAAATAAGAATATATATCAATTTAGGCCTCTTTCACAGTGCGACGTTAAAGTCGCACGTTAAAACAACAATTAACGCAGAATAACTTGCTGCAATGAAAAAAAATCAAAACATCAATGCCTGTCTGGACGTTCTTTCATGGTCTCCTATGCCAATACCAACTCCTCTCAGCGCCCACTGTCTGTGGGAGTACCACAAGGGTCCGTCCTTGGACCCCTCCTCTTTTTTCCATTTACACACATGGCCTGGGACAAATAATAAGCTCTTTTGGGTTTCAATATCATCTCTATGCTGATGACACCCAAATGTATTGCTCTGCCCTAGACCTCTCCACACTACTATCAAAAGTCCCCGAATGTTTATCCGCTGTATCTACATTTGTCATCCCGCTTCCTTAAACTCAATATGAGCAAAACGGAGATTGTGATATTTTCACCTTCGCTCTCTGTTCCACCTCCCATTGTCACAATCAATGTAGATAACACCCCAATAGCATCAACCCCCAAAGCTCGTTGCCTAGGGGTAACTCTGGACTCTGAGCTCTCCTTTAAACCACACATTAACACTTTAACTACCTCCTTCTACTTCCATCTCAAAAACATTTCCAGAATCCGTCCCTTCCTTTCACAAGAAGCAACTAAAATGCTTGTGCATGCCCTAATCATCTCCCGTCTTGACTACTGCAACACCCTACTCTGTGGTCTACCAAAAAAGCAGACTGGCACCTCTCCAATCCCTACTAAACTCCGCGGCCTGTCTCATCCACCTCTCTTCTAGATCCTCTGAGGCAGCCCCTCTCTGCCAATCCCTCCATTGGTTACCAGTTGCCCAAAGGATCCAGTTTAAACTTCTCACGCTTGTATATGTTACGGCCAGAACCCGAAGTCTGGCCACTTCGGGTTCTGGCCGGTCAAAACGAGAAGTGGCCGGCTAATGCGGCCAATGTAAGAAATGTGGCATGATTTCGGACTTTGGCCGGCCAGAACGCGTTGTGACTGTATGCGGCCGGCCAAGTCCAGAAGTCTTGCTCCCTCGGCTCTCCCCCTCCTGCACTGCGCTACTCAAACCTCAGATCAGGGCGACCGGACCGGAGAGGCGGAGAGAGGCAAAGCGCACAAGTGACCCGCAGGACGTGAACACTTTACTGCGGAAGCGCCAGTCATTTGGAACTTCCGCATGTGAAGTGTACACAGGTCCGGGCGGGTAGCGTGCGCGCTGCTTTGCCTCTCTCCGCTTCTCCCCGCCTCTTCGGTTGCCGTGATCTGAGGTCTGTGAGTAGCGCAGGCAAACACCCCCCGCCATGCAAAGCGCAAGGGATAGCCCCCCCCCCCTCGCCATGCAAAGAATATAGTAAAGCCCCCCCCTGCCATGCAAAGCATACAGTAAAGCCCCCCCCCCTGCCATGCAAAGCATACAGTAAAGCCCCCCCCCTGCCATGCAAAGCATACAGTAAAGCCCCCCCTGCCATGCAAAGCATACAGTAAAGCCCCCCCTGCCATGCAAAGCATACAGTAAAGACCCCCCCCCCCCACCCCAGCCAATCAAAGCACACAGAAAAGCTCCCCCCCCCCCCCCCCAGCCATGCAAAATGTGCTGCCTTCCCACTCTTCCCCCCCCCCCCCCTCCCCAGCGATGCAAAGTGCACAGCGAAGCTCCCCCCCCCCCCCAGCCATGCAAAGCATCCCCAGCCATGCAAAGCACCCACAGCCATGCAAAGCACCCAGTAAAGGCCCCCAGCCATGCAAAGCGCCCAGAGAAGCGCCCCCAGCCATGCACCCCCCCCCCCTCATCAGTGACTAATCACCACTGTAATTTGATCTCTCCCGTGCCAGGGCAGAGCAGCTATTTTTAAAGCGCAGGATGTTAAAAAAAAATTCTGCTTCCGTAAAATCAGGAAGTACACGCTGCTGATTTGTTACAGGATTGTGTATTAGCTGTGACGGTTATTATGCTGTTGTGTATCTTTCAGAGCACAGAGGAAGTTCCGAGTGCCATTCATGGTGCTGGACAGGACCCGGGATGTTCTGGGATTTGTGCCTTTTGGACTTTGGCCGACTGACTTTGCCCGTTTCTAGAACTGGCCAGCCAATGTCAGAAATTCCCAGCATTTTGGACTTTGGCCGACGTCAAATCGGCCAATTCTAGAATTGGCCGATTTCTGGTTTTGGCCGTAACATATACAAAGCTCTACACAAGCTATCGCCTCCATACATTTCCTCTTTAACCTCCAGATACCTCCCTGCCTGGAACCTCCGTTCCTCACAGGAGACCCTTTTCCTAACAGAAAATCTTACAGAAAACTATGGTGAAATCTAAAGCCCCGTCTACACAAGGCGATCCGGCGGCTCGATTAGCCGCCGGATCGCCTCTTCCGCATCCCCGCGCGTACGTCGGATTCGATCCGGCCTCATCCCCGTGCCGTGCCGCTTATCTTCCGCTCGATTCCCTGCCATTGTCCCCTCGTGGGGAACGAGCAGGGAATCGGCTGCGGCAAAATCCGACCCGACGGATCTTATCAATTGAGCCGCATCAGCAGCTTGATTGATAAGGAACATCGCTCCGTGTAGACGGAGCTTAATGCTGGGCATACACGGCTCGATTTTTGCCGCTTGATTCTCCTGCTCGGTAGAATCCCTGCTTGATTCCGCAGATGATTCTCTTATCTTCCGCTCGTTTTTCTCAGCTTTTTGCATTGTCTTCAATGCAGAGTCGAGCGGTGAAACGATTGGGCCTGAGATCAGAAATGTCGTAAATTATCTATCGAGCCATCTAAATGGCTCAGAATCTAGCCATGTATTCCCAGCATAACAGAAAATTGTATGGTGTGTACTAGGCTTTAGACTGGCAAGGATCAATACCAGGAATTCAGAGTAACAGGAACAAGGAGCAAAGGACCGATGGTCAGAGTCACAAATTTGCGAGAAACAAACAAAATGATCTAGCAATATGCTGTCAATCAATTCAAACCAACCTTAATTATGCACCACATCGGTCAGGTGACGTCCAGAAAGTCCTCAGTTCCATCTGTTGGTGAGCCAGCAAACTGCACAGCTCCCAGCAAGATGAGACATCTGCTGGTGGAAAGAGGAAGTCGGCACCAAAGTTCATTGCTGCCACAAGCAGGATAGCAAAGGCACAGATCTTGATAGTCCCTCTCCTGTCCCCTTCCATCGGATTCTGCCCCCATTGTGTGTTGTGCTGTAGTTCCTCCTACCACCTCTGTGGCGACAGAGCATTGCTTCAATTCCTCGGGTGGCAGTAATTGTGCATTTGTACACATCCTTTAGACATACATTTTTGCACGCACACTGGTAAATAATAGTCCTCCATTCTTAATGCTGAGAATACATGAGTTTGTTTTTTTTTTTTTTTTTGGCAGATTTACTTTCCAATCGATTCTCTAATCTATTTCTGATCGATTTCCATTCACTCCTATGAGAAAATCGATCAGAAAACCGATCAAAATCAGATCGGACCTGTCAGAAATGATCTATCGAGCAATCTGCCGAAAAAACATGGCGTATTCCGAGCATAGTGTCACCTATGATTGCTGTAGAGGAGACTCCTCACAGTACAAACTCATGCAGTGTCTGCAGTGGGTGATACCAGGAGTGATTATGCATGGAACCCAGTCAATTCAACAGGCTGCAGAAGGGAGATTTGTTTTTGAGGTCATATACAATATTCCGCATATAGTACAACACTTAAAGAGACACTGAAGCGAAAAAAAAATTATGATATTATTTGTATGTGTAGTACAGCTAAGAAATAAAACATTAAGATCAGATACATCAGTCTAATTGTTTCCAGTACAGGAAGAGTTGAGAAACTCCAGTTGTTATCTCTATGCAAACAAGCCATTAAGCTCTCCGACTAAGTTAGTCGTGGAGAGGGCTGTTATCTGACTTTTATTATCTCAACTGTAAGTGAACTGTTTACTTTTTCTCTGCTAGAGGAGAGGTCATTACTTCACACACTGCTCTGAAAGAATCATTTTGAATGCTGAGTGTTGTGTAATCTGCACATATTATAGAATAATGCAATGTTAGAAAAAACACTATATACCTGAAAATAAAAGTATGAGAATATTTTCTTTGCTGCTAATCTTCTAGTAATTATTCATAGTACACAACCAATTCATTATATCATATTTTATTTTTTTTTCGCTTCAGTGTCTCTTTAAATAGGATGATAATATAGGTAAAATATGTTTGGTAAGCCAAGCTTTTGGGTAACTGATAACTGATAAACTCCAGGGGACCTGGAGTAGTTTACTAAATCAGAAGTTTACTATATCAGAATTGGTCATAAATTGTATATTTATAAAGACACATTTTCTGGGACCTGAGGACTGTTTACTATAGCCAAAGGTTTACTATATCAGAGTTTACTATAATAAGATTATACTGTATTTTCCGTCCGATTGGTGGGGATAGGATGATTATTTCTGTCATGTCTGATCTGCTCCTGTTCAACAATGGGAAAATTGATCCCATTATCAATTGGGAGCAGTTTGGACATGTACACACAATGCAACTTTCCATCGATCAGACAGAAAATTGTGCGGTGCCTACCCAGCATAAGTCTACAGTACAGTAGCAAAGTTAAGGTGTCCATACACCTTTTCAAGCTTCCCCAGCAGATTTGGTAATTGTGAGGATGGGTGCCCCAACATGACCCCATGAATTTTGATTAATTTCCTTCTGCAATTGAACATTATGGTTTGGACAGGATTTTTTTTCATGCAGCTAGAGGGAAGGAGGGGGGAGTGGCGGTGTATGATAACAGCATGTACGTGACGGGCTCCCCAGGTATCCCCCATATACCCAGTGCCCCTGGAGAGTATTAGTGCAGCGGAGAGCACTCTTACTCCACGGTCTGGGCATCATGCTTCCTCCTGTGTCCTTACATCAGCTACTCAATGCTCTACTCAATGACCCAGCAGTGTATGTAGGTGCATACCTGCCCACGGGTCATGCGGCACAGGCATGCAGAGATCACAGGAGGGAGCGCCCCAGCCTAACAGATGAATGTAGAGTGTGTTATGCTGCAGTAATACTCAGCAGTGGCCCTGGGTAGCTGGAGGAGGCAGACCTGGGGGGCCCGCCACCTGGCTGTATCGACGGTACTGGGAGTAGAGGTACTATAGGTTTTTAATAGCTTTTAAAGCCAATGTCCATTAAAATAAAAAAAAAACAGTTACTTATGGAGAGGGAAGGCTCTGGGTCCTATAGAGCCTTCCTGTTCCTCCACTGTGACCTCGTTCCAATCTGGGTACTTATCCGTTAGCCGGGCGCATCCGGCAGGTGGCGACAAAACTCCACCAGAGTTACATCTTTCCCTACTATCCATGGCGGCCTGGAGGGGGAATAGTAATTAGCGCCACCTGCCGGATGCGTCCGGCTAACGGATAAGTACCCCAATCTGCCACCATGGGAAGTCTTCAGAAGCACTCGGGCACACCTAATCTAAAGTTTAGTCTCTTGTATTGGAGGAAGGGAAGGTTAGTAGATGGGGGAGGGGGGGGGAACCCACATCTCTGGGCCCTCTAGAATGACAGGGGCTGCTCCACTCTAGTTGCGCCCCTGATAGCCAAGCAACTAGTATGGCTTAAAAGGAACAAAAACGTCAGCCTCCATATCACTTTTGCTACAGTTGTCCTTTAAGTTACCAAGGTAGCCAAGTCACCACTGCCTGCTCTGTCCAAACATCCTGGCCTCAATCCACTAATCTTTATCAAACGTTTGATAATTTACCTCATGGGTAAAAATTTTAATTTTTAATTCACTAAGGTGTTATAGATTTATTGAACGTTTAATCGATAAAACATTTGATAGATATATAAAACCTTAGTGAATTCAAAATTAGATTTTACCCATGAGGTAAATTATCAAACGTTTTATAAAGTGTTTGATAAAGCTTCGTGAATTGAGGCCCCTGTGTTTACCAGTTAGCTCTCTGCCGTGGCAGGAGCTGACACAGTTGATGATATCAAATTACAACTTGTGATTAGTCACAGATGAGGAGGAATTAGATAGGCTTGAAGGGGAACTGAAGTAAGAGGTATACGGAGGCTGCCATATTTATTTCCTTTTAATCAATACCAGTTGCCTGGCAGTCCTGCTGATCCTCTAATACTATTAGCCATAGCCCCTGAACAAGCATGTAGCAGATCAGGTGTGTCAGATCTGACAAGACTAGCTGCATGCTACTGGTATTGCTTAACCCTCCTGGCGGTTAATTGTTCTGCGGCTGCGCGGCCGTGGAACGTTTTTTAAGCCTTTTTTTTTTTTTTTTTTTTTTAAATCAAGTAACTAGCCTAGCGCTAGCTACATGATTCCCCCCTCCCTGCGGCCTCCCTCCCACCCCTCCGATCGCCGCCGGCGATCAAGCCCATCCGGAAATCCCGTTCTAAACGGTATTTCCTTCAGGGCTTCCCCCGTCGCCATGGCGACGAACTGAGGGGGGCCCTGTATCGCGGCGGGTAGCGGCGCATCTGCGGCGAGCGGCGGGGATCGACCCAAATTAATTTAATAATTTTTTATTTTTTTTAGAACACGCAGCAAGCACTTTGCTTGCTGCATGTTCTAAAAAAAATTATGAAAATCGGGCCAGCAGGGCCTGAGAAATCCTGCGGCGGCTTATCCCGAGCTCAGCTCGGGGTTACCGCCAAGAAGGTTAAAAGGAAATAAATATGGCAGCCTCCGTATACCTCTTACTTCAGTTCCCCTTTAACTCTCTAAATACATACAGGGCACATTTCTCTGTTTTCCTTCTGTCATGTGCAAGAGTTCAGGTCCACTTTAAGCTGCAGAAAGATCTCAAGGATGATTGGGAGAAACGGGATGCACCTGAGCTCAATTTTGAGCTTTATGGCAAAGGCTGTTAAAGGGAACCTTAAGGCCTGGAACCCACTGAAATCAGCAAACGCAAAACGCAACCGCTAGCGTTTTGTCTGAGCGGTTTGCAAGCGGATTCATGCGCGTTTTTGGTTGTGTTTTGCAACATTGTATTTTTTTGCCCAGCGGGTGCGTAGCGTTTTGCGTTTTTATCCTGATTGGTCCTGTGAATTATTTTTCATTTTGTTACAGTGTGCTGAACCGCAAAACGCTAGCAAAACCGCTCAGTTTAGGTTTTGCTGAGCGTTTCTTCTAGCGTTTCAATACTTTACATTGAAGCGCTAACGCTCCCAAAATGCTGCAGGTCCTGCGTTTGCGTTTCTGGGAAACGCAAACGCTCCTGTGGAAGTTGCCCAATCCATTAACATTAGCCCAGCGTTTTGGCAAACTGCTAGCGTATCGCAGTGCTGCCAAAACGCTGCCAAAAGCGCTCCTGTGGGTTCCAGCCCTTAGGGTCCGTTCACACCTATAATCTCAAAATGGCGGCAATTACCGCCGGCGTTTTGCGGGAGTGATTTTCCCGCGATTAACGCGGAAAAATCACTGGACACTGCGGCGGTTTTGGAGCGATTACCATTAGCGTGCTTTGCACGCTAATCACAATCGCAAAACGCTAATCGCCAGGAAAACCGCTGCATGCAACGCGTTTGCGGTTAACGCTAACCGCAAACGTGGCAGTGAGAACACTGCCATTTGCTACAATGTGTAGCGGTTTTTACAAAACCGCTAGCGGTATGCCATGACCAGAAATCGCGCAATTCCCGCTCAGGTGTGAATGGGCCCTTACTGAGAGGGATGTGGATGTTTCATTTTAAACAATACCAGTTGCCTGGCATCCTGCTGATCTCGTTGGCTGCAGCAGTGGCTGAATCACACACCTGAAACAAACATGCAGCTAATCCAGTCTGACTTCAGTCAGAGCACCTGATCTGTATGCTTGTTGTGGGGCTGTGGCTGAAAGTATTAGAGACACAGGATCAGCAGGAAAGTCAGGAAACTGGTATTGTTTTCCAAGGAAAAATCCATATACTTCTCAGTTTAGGTTCCTGTGGTGTGTTATTGTTGTTATTATTAATATTATTTAGTGCCATCATCGTCTCTAGTGTTGTAGTAATGCTACAAATGTGGTCACTAGCTCCATTGCCAGTGAGTTTTGTGATAAGGTGCATGGAATGTTGCGGAGAAGTGCTTTTCAGCGCTGCTAGATTTGGGCGCAGCCAGCGCCTCCATAGACTTCAATAGGAATCATTCCTATTGAAGCGATCAGTGAGTAACGTCGGCTCCGTCAGAAGACGGAGCCGAGGTTGCTTAAAAACATAATAATTCGGCCTCCAGCAATCGCTGAAAGCCGAATTATTTCATTCCCCCACTATCCATGGCGGCCTGGAGGGGGAATAGTAATTAAATCGGCCCGGATCAGCTATATACCGCTGTATCCTGCGCCCAAGTCTACCGGCACCGATTTCAAATGTCCTCGAATGTTGGCTGGGTCAAACAACATTACCTACTTATCCTCTGGCTAGGAAATATAGCAGTTGTAAAGAAATGTTTTATGCAGGAAAGATGGCCATACTCTATGCAAGGTTTGTCCAATTAGACATTCGATTCTACCAAAACATCTAATTGGGCAAAAATGGTGTCGGTACCATGATCAACATTGCGATCGACCTCACATGAACTGCAGTTTTGGGTTCTTGGTGATGTTGATTGCGATGTTGATCATGGTGCCTCTCCAGGGTGTATATGTGATGGCTTAAAGCGGTATTGTCACCATAAAAATCAAATTTCAACAGCAACTGGTCTGAGTGTATTAAGTGATAAAGATGCTAAGCCTGCATTCAAAAATTTCAAAACTTTTTCTGTTGTTATGATTTGGAGTTATCACATACTTAACGGGACTCCGAGCTCAGACTAAAAATAAAATTTGAACTTACCCGGGGCTTTCTCCATCCCAGCCCTGGTCAGGACGTCCCACGCCGGCCTCCTGGCTCTTCTCCCGGCGGCTGTCCGCATAGCGCGTACAGGCCGGTCCCCTGGGCGACACTGACGAGTGTCGGGCCTTCTCCTTCCTTATACGTCACGAATGACGTCACACGCCGGCCGCCGCGCGTCATGACGGCGGCCGGCTGACAGCACGGCGCATGTGCGATTAAACCGCGCATGCGCCGTGCTGTCACACCGGCCGCCGTCATGACGCGTGGCGGCCGGCGTGTGACGTCATTCGTGACGTATAAGGAAGGAGAAGGCCCGACACTAGCCAGTGTCGCCCGGGGGACCGGCCTGTACGCGCTATGCGGACAGCCGCCGGGAGAACAGCCAGGAGGCCGGCGTGGGACGCCCCGACCAGGGCTGGGATGGAGAAAGCCCCGGGTAAGTTCAAATTTTATTTTTAGTCTGAGCTCGGAGTCACTTTAAGGAGCACTGGCCCGTTAGTAGTCGGTGCCAAAGAATTGCATGCTGGGGGTTCTTTTTATCTATAATATATTCCTCCTCTTCCCTTTATTTCCCTGCCAGCTGCTTATCTGAAACCTAATCCCCTACTAAATTGTGTTTACAAGCAGGGCTAAGGTGACTCAGCGATTGGAGGAGACAAGCAAAAAAGTAAAGGGCAGAAATGACATCACGAGTAAAGGTGGCCATACACTGGCCCGATTCCCGGCCGTTTCGACAGCAGATTCGATCCTGGGATCGAATCTGCTGCCAATCGTTCGCGGTAAACGCCGCCGACGATCCGATTTCCTCCCGAAATCGGATCGGTCCGTCGATCGCGCCGTGCGGGAAATTACCCTCGATCGCCCGCGGGTAAAGTGCGCGTCGCTAGCGGCGGCCGATCCGATGAAAAATACATTACCTGATGCGGGCTCCCGGGCGTCTTCTCCGCATCTTCTCAGCGCTGCACCCGCTCCATCCCGGCGTTTCCTGGGTCACTGCAGTGACCCAGGAAGTTCAAATAGAGGGCGCTCTATTTGAACTTCCTGGTCACGGAGTGACACAGGAAGCGCCGAGATGGAGCAAGAACAGAGCGGTGCAGCGTGGAGAAGATGCCCGGGAGCCAGCGTCAGGTAATGTATGCGCGGGGGGAGGACAGGCGGCAGGAGCAGCTGAACAGATTGTGATCGGTTTCAGGCTGAAATCGATTCACAATCTGTTTGCAGTAAAGGCAGCCATACGATCCCTATCTGATCAGATTCGATCAGATAGGGATCTGTCAGCTGGTCGATCTGATGGCACATCGACCAGTGTATGGCTGCCTTTAGCCTTAACTGTGGGCAAAAGACATGACCCCCACCAGGAACAGAATTCTCGTCATTTACTATACAACGTTCACTGAAATCAAAACATGGACAGTACAATACATGTGTTATGTAAGTAGATCAAGTATTTATCTACTTATATATGTCTTTTTTCCCCTGGCATAGTATGGCTGATCCTACTGCTTTAAGTGTACCTTTAGCATAAAAAGATTTTTCATAATTAAGCATGTCAGGTCTGGAAAGGGTCTAACCACAATCTCTGTGGTCACTTAACCAAATAGAAAAACACCTTTGTATATTGATAAGGATTTATTTGTCAAGGTGGCTGAAAAGGTGAGCTATTTATCCTTTGAAGAGCAAGTCCCATCTCTATATGAGCCACAACTCGGTCTAAGGGCTGGTTCACACGGATGCTTTCACGGCGTTTACCCCCAAGCATTCGGGACTCGTTGGCTAAACTCTCCCATTCAAGTGAATGGGAGCGTTTAGCATCGCGGGATTACCGGCAATTGCGCAAACGCGGCGTTCCGATCCTGATTTAACGTGTCGTTTCGGCCGGCCCTGGAAGCCGCATGCGACATCCAGGGCCGGCTAGCTGCCGGGGGCCTTGCGGGGAGGAGAAATGGCAATCGCGACGGGAAGCCGTCAATCGCCGTACCACTGCCCCCGAACGAGAGGTCACAGGATGACACTGCTTCCTGGCTGCCTGTCGTCTGTGTGAACCAGCCCTAAATCAGGATAACGGAAAAGGACAGTATAGACCTTTCTTTTAATCTGAGACCCAACCAGTTTGAACAAATTGTTCTTGTTTTTTAACCAGGAAACAGAATACAATTAGTAAGGAGAGGCTTAATGCATAAGCAAATTAAATTTGCAGTGTGCTACATAGAAGCAACAAGAGATAAGGAAGGAAGGATATTTGCTTGTAAGACCTGTTATCAGAAAACAACATCCTGCAGAGTGCAATAATTGTTTGTAATAAATATCTGTCATGTAGTCTTGCCAAATTACTTGAAAGGTTATTTCAGAACTTCTCCCAGGATTTAAAATTATGCCTTTCTTAAAGCACACCTGTGAAAGGAATATGGGTAATAACATGTATTTTAATCAATGCAAATTGCCTGGCAGTCCTGGTCATCATCCGCCTCTAATGCTGGGAATACATGATCCGTTTCTGCGGCTCGATTAGCCGCCGGATCGACTCTCGCCGCGTCCCCGCGCCAATTCCCGCTCGTCCCCGCGGGCGCTTCTTATCTTCTGTTTGTTTTCTTCCATTGTTCCGCCCACGGGTATCGAGCGCGGAATCTATCCAGGCGCTGATCGGACACGTCGGATATTATCAATCGAGCCATCAGCGGCTCGATTGATAAGAAAAAACGACCCGTGTATGCCCAGCATAAGGCTGGGATTACACCATACAATTTTCTGTTATGCTGGGCATACACGGTGCAATTCTGCGCGCCGGCGCTTCTCCGCTCGTCCGTGTGGGCGCGTGGATAGATTCCCACTCGAGCGCGGAGTCAATCCGCCGCGGTGATTGGACAGGTTGAATATTATCAATCGAGCCATCAGCGGCTCGATTGATAACTATCGCTAATAGATTCTTCTGTTAGATTTTTCTGTTAAGGTAGCCATACACTGGTCGATTTGCCATCAGATTCGACCAACAGATAGATCCCTCTCTGATCGAATCTGATCAGAGAGGGATCGTATGGCTGCCTTGACTGCAAACAGATTGTGAATCGATTTCAGCATGAAACCGTTCACAATCTGCGGTGGTGGTGCCGCCGCTCCCCGCCCGCATACATTACCTGCTCCGCTGGCGTGACTGCCCCCGGTCACCGCTGCTCCGTCTCCGTGCTGGTCTGGTCTCCGGCATGCTTCACTTCTTCCTGCCCGGCAGGAAGTTTAAACAGTAGAGCGCCCTCTACTGTTTAAACTTCCTGCCGGGCAGGAGGAAGTGAAGCATGCCGGAGACCAGAGCGGAGACGGAGCAGCGGTGAACGGGGGCAGTCGCGCCGGCGGAGCAGGTAATGTATTGCAGCTCTATTGCGTTGGTCAGCGGGCACTCGAACTCCGCTAGCGACGCGCTCCCTACCCGCGGGAGATCGACGGTAATTTTCCGCACGGAGCGATCGACGGGATCGGACGAAATAGATCGAAATTCAGCGTGTAGCGGGAACGATGTGACAGCAGATTCAATCTGTGATTGAATCTGCTGTCGATCCACGGGGAATCGGCCTAGTGTATGGCCAGCTATAGTATGCATAATTAATTATTTTCTGTAGAGCTTGGTCATCATCTCTAGTGCATTGTTTTCTGTTTATCTCCTGCTGAGTAGAACAATGCCTAATTGCTCGGCAGAAAACATTGTAAGATAGATAACTTTACAACATGTTGAACTTATGCTGGGCATAGACGGTTCGTTTTCCTTTATCAATCGAGCCACTGATGGCTCGATTGATAATTTCCGACAGGTTCGATCACCGCGCGGATCGATTCCCCGCTCGATCAACGACCAATCGGCACGTAATATTTGTAAAAAAACTTAGCCTAAAAAAAACAGTGAAAGATGTTTGTCTCTCAATCTGTAAAATTCATCCCGGTGGATTTTTTTAATGTGTGTCTGAAACAGTCAAAAACAATTGTTTTAGGTAAAGAAAATGTCTATCTTTAGGGTCCTTGCACACGGTGTTCCTATGGAGCTTTCACACTGATTGCAGTACAGCGCAGCGAGTTCTGATGCAGTGCATTGACCTGGTTACTCAAAATCTCTCTTGATCCTCATACTACATGGAGGTGGTAAACTTGACCAATAAAAAATTGAAGGTGGGTGTACCAGGCTTTAGGGCTCTTACACAGTGGGACGACGTTGCATTGCAGGGGAAGTTAAGGTCGCATAACGTTCCACTAACGCAATGCATGGTGGTGCTAAAGGTGGACGCTACATAGAGCCGCGTTATGCGGCTCTTGGTGCGCCGTTTTCATTCGAAAGAACCAGCAATGATTCATATGAATCATTGCTAGCAGGCAGAGAATGATTCATATTAATCATTGCTAGCAGGAAGAGAACCGGTATTTCAGTGCAGTGAATATTAATTAGCCATGTGGCTAGGCAAAATAGCGGACTCTCCCCTCCTCCTCTCCTGCACACAACACTGTGAGTTGGGCTGCGTTACAGGCTGCTCTAATGTGCGCCTGTAACGTCCCACTGTGAAAGCAGCCTAAATCTAACACTTCGATCCGAGTAGCCCGACGCCGTGTCTGAGTAAAGCCTGGTGCACACTTTCTATTATGATTGGCCAATTACTGACCAATTTTATCACCTCCAGATATTGAACACTATGAGCAGATTGTGTAGTTAAGCTCTCTTACTATATGGAGGTGGTAATATTGGCCAGTCAAAACTGAAAGTGTGTACCAGGCTTAAAGGGATACTGTAGGGGGGTCGGGGGAAAATGAGCTGAACTTACCTGGGGCTTCTTATGGTCCCCCACAGACATCCTGTGTTGGCGCAGCCACTCACCGATGCTTCGGCCCCGCCTCCAGTTCACTTCTGGAATTTCTGACTTTAAAGTCAGAAAACCACTGCGCCTGCACGCCCGTGTCCTCGCTCCCGCTGATGTCACCAGGAGTGTACTGCACAGACACAGACCATACTGGGCCTGCGCTGTGCGCTCTTGATGACATCAGCGGGATCGAGGACACGGCAATGCAGGCGCAGTGGTTTTCTGACTTTAAAGTCAGAAATTCCAGAAGTGAACTGGAGGCGGGGCCGGTGTATCGGTGAGTGGCTGCGCCAACACAGGATGTCTGCGGGGGACCGTTAGAAGCCCCGGGTAAGTTCAACTCATTTTCCCCTGACCCCCCTTACAGTATCCCTTTAAGTTAGATGCTGGTGCAGGCAGGGAGAGTCCAAATGTGGGAAGTACGCTTTCCGCAATGACTCAGGTGAGGGACCTATGTCACCGAATAGGACATTTGTAGCTTGTAATTTTGGCAGGTGCCACATTGATGTATGTGTATTGTTAGCATTGAATACTGTACACATGCTCAGTAAGTATAGTTTCACACTGAGGTGTTGCATACCCTGTAAAAACAGGATCGCAAGCCAATGGAGAGGAAAAGTTGCATAGTGCGTTACACGTGTGCTGCAAAGCATACAGGACGTGAAAAGTAACTATACACACGCATGTTGTCCGGTACTGCACAGCATAGCTCATGCCATGCCAAAGCATTCTGTTGCACTGTTGATGCACCAATGTGAACATACTACTACAATATCATTTCATCACATTATATTGTCTGTCGCAATGCACCAAAAACACCCGAGTGTGAATGTAGCCTTAGGGCTGGTTCACACCAAGAGCGCTTTTAGCTCTTTTCAACAATTTTGTGACTTTGTTAGAATCGCAATCCCGCTGCGTCTACCTTTTCTTTTGGAGCCATTTGGCTTGAATTAACATGCAAAAATACACATTCATTCAAAAATCGCTCTGAAAATCAGTTAAGCTGGGTACACACGGTACAATTTTCCGACAGATCTATCAGATCATTTCCTACCAGTCTGATCGGATTCCAACCGATTTTTGCAATTGATTTTGGGTACTTATCATTGCAAAATCAATCATGAACAATTTGGACTTCCACACATAATGCAGTTTCTTATCAGATCACCAGTCGATCTGATGGAAAATTGTATCGTGTATGAGGCTGTATCGAAGAACCAAGCCTTATGGTGGGCATACACTGTTTGTTTGTTTTTTTTTCCCCGCTCGATACTCCTATCTTCTTCTCGTTTTTTCCTATCTTTTTCCATTAACTTCTATCAGGAATCAGGTGGCAAAGCGATCGAACGGGAGATCAGACATGTCAGAAATTATCTATCTAATCACCTCAAAAACGAACTGTGTATTACCAGCCTAATGCTGGGTACACACGGTGCGTTCCCGCACTCGATGCGCCGCTCGATTCCCGGCCGCTCGATTATTTTCTAGCGCATTTTGATGATAGGTCGATTCTCACGTAATGTAGGCCAAATCGACCTCACGATCCATCGAAACGCGAATCGGACATGTCGGAAATAATTGAGCAGCCGCAAATCGACGGGAATCGAGCAGCGCATCGAGTTCGGGAACGCACCGTGTGTATCCAGCATTATAGTGACTTTACAGTGCACTGCTCTGATTGCTACAGATGATTAGTCTGTTCTGTGCAGACAGGGAAGAGGTAATAAAGGTCAGATGAGAGAGTGGTGCCCCCTAGTGGGAATTACTATACAAGACAAAAGCATTTGTTATTTAGGGTTCGGTCATGACAGAGCAATACATTACATCATGAGGAGGCAGCTGATCTGGCACTAGATTTTCATCTGAGCTTGAACAATCATATCTAATGACAAAAACGAACTTGTGTACGGATTTCTAAATTTCTTCTACATCTCTTATTGGCTTTAAATGCAGATAACAGATTTGTGGAAATATGAGGTAAAGCGTATTCTTGTATATGGAAGGTGGCAAAGTGACCCTAATTTCTTAAATGGACACATCCCAGGAACTGCATTACACATCCTGATATTTTAAATCAGCTGGACAAAGTGGAAATAGAGATACATACCAGCTAATTAAACAGAGATTTAACAATAAAGAAACTCATTTAATAAAAGACAAAATTGCCTGATATAATTAGCACAGTAGTTTAATTAGGCAAAATGGCTAACATCCCATTCAGAGTTCAGGCACAGAGCTTTCACAATCACAACTTACTTCATACAAATGAAAGGTTATCTTGTTTTGATGGATCTAATTATGTTCAACAGCTGCAACTCAAAGGCGAATTGCATGCTATCACTTAACGTGGACCTATCACTATAAAGGCAATCCACATAAATCAGCAGGGCACATGCCGTGATTACTAACTCCCATCATTATGTCATCTGGGAAAATAACCTCTTCCTCGCTGTTAATAATTTCACAGGCTTTTGCTGCAGATTGGGACTTAGAGGCTGGAGGCATACAAGTAATAATAGCGCTTGGAAATGTTGGCGCATAGTAGAACCGAAATTTAGTTTTGTGTGTGTGTATAGTAGAATATCAGTAATGTTACCAATATTCTGTTACCACCTATCCTAACCTAACTCTCACAGTGAGGCTGCATTTCCACTTGTGCGGTGCGAATCGCCGCGGTAAAAATTCACATGCGGATGCGAAATTCGCATGAGGGTCTATGCGAATTTTCATGCGAATTCGCATGGATGACGATGTATGCGAATTTAACCATGGCAGTGCTGGTGTGCTTTTCCATTGTTTCTATGCGAATTCGCATGAAAATTCGCATACCCAAACCTCATGCGAATTTCCTATTCAATACATTGTATGCGATTCGCATAGCGGTATGCGAATTCTGATGACTCTGCCATGCAAATTTTTTCTGCACAGAAAAACGCAAAGGAATCCTGACAAGTGGAAACAGTCCCATTCACTTGTATTGCTATGCGAATTTGCATGCGAAAAACGCATGCGAATTCGCGATAGTGGAAATGGGCCCTAACCCTCCCTTACCTATGTCTTAGGGCTTGTTTCCATGACAGCGCATTGCACCGTGGCTCATGCGCTGTGGGGCACTTTCGGCAGAGGGGGGGGGGGGGGGCAGTAATAAATGGGATCACAAACTGAAGCGCCTCGAAATGCAGCAAACCAGAGGCGGGGATTCAGCACTGAATCGCAGTGCATGCATGGAAATGGCAGACAGTGCAGTCTGTGCACTATCTGCTGTCCCTGCGATCGCGATTCCATAAGTGCGCATGAAAGCGCCCTATATAGAAACGAGTGGTTGGCACTACAAGTGGCTTGAGGAAGTGGGCTTGGACCCACAAAACCCATTGCCTGTGCACATTTTTTACACAATACCTCCTAGTGTCATTTTTGCGAGGTGAGCCACCTCTTTATTTAAAATTTAATGGAATTTTATCCTTCCTGTGCACCTCTACTTTCCTGTTGTTTAACCTACATCAATACCCACTTTCCTACAATAAATCTTAAAGGGAAGGTCCAAGCAAAAAAAAAAAATGAGTTTTACTTACCTGGGGCTTCTACCAGCCCCATGTAGCCATCCTGTGCCCTTGTAGTCACTCTCTGCTGCTCCAGTCCCCCGCTGGCAGCTTTCTGACCTCGGAGGTCAGGGCCACATTGCATACATTTTTACGCATTCCAGCTAGTGCAGGAACAAAAATGTACTCGTTGCACCACTAACGCGTAAAAATGTATGCGTTAATGTTCCTGCACCAGCGGGAATGTGTAAAAATGTACACAATTCGGCCCTGACCTCCGAGGTCAGAAAGCTGCCAGCGGGGGACTGGAGCAGCAGTGAGTGACTACGAGGGCACAGGATGGCTGCATGGGGCTGGTAGAAGCCCCAGGTAAGTGAAACTCATTTTTTTTTTTTGCTTGGACCTTCCCTTTAATGTTTTCTCACATAGATCGTCAGAAATATCTGTGTGGCTGATATTGAGGTGAAAACACTCCCACAGTGTGGTGTCAGTTAGGACCATGGCCACAACCGTTTCCTGTCCGTGAACCTTGTTGCATTGTGGGAGATAATGGCTGTTGCCCATTACTAAGCAAGCAGTATCTCCCTGTAATGGATAGCAGAGATACTGCCACAGCAGCAAGCGGCATGGCGACTATCTCTGCGTCTCAGCCGGCGGCCCCCGCTGCGCAGTTCCATGCTGGTGCTTTGCCTGGTCCTTCAATTGCTCATAGACTAAGGGCTACACGCGCGCGCCGCCAGGCGACAGGACCTTTATGCAAGTAGAAGGGCAGTCAGCTGATCAGCCGGTCAGCTGACTCCAGCTATGCTCCGGATTGGCTGAGTGACTGGGGCGGCGCTGTGGAGCGCGTGCAGTATATATAGGACCGGCCTGTCAGTTGCTCCGCGTCTGCTGTTGCAAATGCTACGTGTTAGCACTCAGACCTAGTCAGATCCCAAAGTGTGCTAGAACCAGCAGGAGCTGGGGATCCACACTTAGCCAGATTCTGTTGATAGCTTAAAGTACTAATTGAATTGTATTATTTGTTATGAACTTCTGCTAGCTTGACTATTCTGCTTACTGATTCTGTACCTTTGCCTATCTGATATAGTTGCCGACTCTGCCTGAAACTTTGTCTCTGTACCGTATCTGTCCGCTCGTTGCCAAATCTGCTTGTCTGACTCTCCTGTCCTCACCAGTGAGCCTAGTCACTGGTGAGGGATTCTCTGTTTAGTATCGCCTGCTTCACAGGTGATTTCTAGCTGCAGTACAGTCTGAATCACCCGCTCCTCGGGTGATCAGTACACTTGTTTGGGATATACTACCCGCTCCTCGGGTGAACTATCTCTCCATTGTCTGCATCTCCAGCTTGCTGGAGTTTGTACTCCTGTGTTATAAAGAGATATTCCTCTCTTCCAGCTCCTCTGGGAAAGCGGGTATCTCTATCGTTACTGTTGCACCAAACACCTATACTTACATTGGTTGTCCTGTGTCTGGCTACACTAGTATTATTGGTGATTCTGCAGATCACACATAATCGGGTATAGCATCTGTATTGTTGGTGATACGATGCTGCAGATCACCAATAATCAGAGAAGTCTGTTCTCGCTGACACCAATCGTTACACTCCCTCTCTGTGTGTGGATCTCTCCCTCTCTCTCTCTCTCTCTCTCTCTCTCTCTCTCTCTCTCTCTCTCTCTCTCTCTCTCTCTCTCTCCCCCTCCCTCCCATGATACATTAAGATACATTTTACAGCAGTTCATTAAAAACAATCAAATTTCCCTTTTGTTATTGATTTCATATTGGGGGTAAATTTGAATGTGTGTGTGGTACATTGGTCAGAATGTTACATTAAAATAAATGATATTCTCAAATTGAAGAGAATTATAAAAAATTGTATTGTGCATTACCACCTTTAGGTTGTGTATGCACAATTGGCCAATTTTATCACTTCCATATAGTATGAAGGCTAACAGATTTTGAATACTATAAACAGATTGTGTAGATAAGTTCTCATACTACATGGAAGTGGTAAAATTGGTCATTTAAAATTGGATGTATGTACGCACCCTTATGCTTGGGACAGACCATGCAATTTTCCATCAGATCGACGGGTCGAATTGTTAATTTCCGACAGGTCTGATCAGATTTTTGATTGATATTCCGATTGATTTTGTACAGAAGTGTTTGTAAAATCTCTAAAAAACAAAAAAATGAACAGACCTGTCAGAAACTATCGCTTCGACCGGTCAATCTGGTATGTACCAGGCCGTAACCCCACAGCCTCCGTTAACACTAACTTCTTTTTGATTAAAACCTATTCCTGACACCTAACTCTAACCTCTCCCCTTTATGATAACCCTTCCTGAGGCCTGCTAATCCTTCATAACCTATAACACTTACCTCCCCTTACTCACCTCACTAACCATAACCCTCCTAACTGATGCCAAACCATAACTGACTGCTCTTGCTGATTGCTTATATGTTTTTCTTTATGCCCATGCCACATGCAACCACCTCTCCCTAAAATTTAAAGAGGAACTCCAGTGAAAATAATGTAATAAAAAAAAGTGCTTCATTTTTACAATAATTATGTATAAATGATTTAGTCAGTGTTTGCTCATTGTAAAATTTTTCCTCTCCCTGATTTTACATTCTGACATTTATCACATGGTGACATTTTTACTGCTGGCAGGTGATGTCACTGGAAGTAGCTCCTGCTTGCTTTTTTGGCAGTTGGAAACAGCTGTAAACAGCTATTTCCCACAATGCAACGAGGTTCACAGAGAGGAAACTGCCAGGACCATGGTCCTCACAGTTTCCTGTAGGAGGGGTTTCACCACACTATCAGCCATACAGAGCCCCCCGATGATCCGTTTGTGAAAAGGAAAAGGTTTCTCATGTAAAAGGGGGTATCAGCTACTGATCGGGATGAAATTCAATTCTTGGTCACGGTTTCTATTTAAATCTCAAAAATTTTGTCCAACTGTAGTCCTCAAACTGTATGCCCAAGTGTAGGCATCAAACTGTATGCCCAAGTGTAGGCATCAAACTGTATGCCCAAGTCCCACTGTGTCTTATGCAATTAGCTGTGTTGAATTTTTGGTGGCTTGTTTGCCTTGCAGCTTCCCCCCCCCCCTTTTCCCTCCCCCCCTTTCCAAAGGGCAGTACATAGTGCTGCTCAGTAGGCTCAGAGTCCAGCAAATGTCTGCATTCGTATCAGTGCTACACTGTTGTGAAAGATCATGTTGGATGAAAGCAATTGGATGTCTGTCACACAGTAATAACAAGCACCTGGTCTTCCTCTATTACAGCCAGGTAAATGACATGAGACTTGTCTGGTTGACCCACAATTGGCAGTATCTCAAGGCATTCAAAGTGTTTTGTGGTCTGTTATATTTTCCAAAGTATGGAACAGAAGTGCATCCTGGATTAATTGCTTACTTGTAAAATTTACTTTTATCGCAAAAAATTCCAAAACCTTGATTTAAAAAAGGTAATTGATTTGAACTTTTATTTTTGTTTATGCTATTGTTGCTTTGGTCATTTATTCTAACCAAAATTCATTCTTAATGTAAAAGTTTGAAAATTAGGACAGTTACTACAATACTACTGTTAGGTGTTTATGGAGCAATGTGTCTATCTCAATCGTCTAGAGTGGAGGGCTGTTCCCTGATGATAGAGAGAAGCGCAATGATAGCTCAATTATATTACGTATTATATACCTATATGTATGAACATATGTCTAGATATTTACATCCTATTTGAATGAATATTTTTGTATTGTCATTATCACCTCTATTGTTAAGTATGTACATGTTTAGCAAAGAAATGAACAGCGCTACTTAAAAACAGATGAGTGCTTACCTGCAAAAAAGTGCACACCCCACTCATGGGATTCAAATACACAATGAGCACACACATGACCTGTCTACCACTTGGAGGATGTTAGTTTCACTAACAATTTGCAATTGTTAGGTACTTGTTCCTCCCACTGTCGTAGAAGTCTTTCCTCCATGGGAGGGGACCTAACACTAACTAAACCTACCTGTGCATATGCATAGCCTGGGCGCGCTACCAGTAAAATTAAGAATTGCGCAGAAAAAGTGGGATCAGCGCATCACCAGGCCGCCCCTGAATGGCCTCAGCTCAGAGATGCGCTGAGCCCCCCCAGGAACTACGAACGCACCTTGAACCAAACAGAGGCTCTGCATATACACCAAAGAAACACTAACAAGTGGGAGCAGCTGACCAGAATTAAATCAAACACAGCAAAGAAATGAACAGCGCTACTTAAAAACAGATGAGTGCTTACCTGCAAAAAAGTGCACACCCCACTCATGGGATTCAAATACACAATGAGCACACACATGACCTGTCTACCACTTGGAGGATGTTAGTTTCACTAACAATTTGCAATTGTTAGGTACTTGTCCCTCCCACTGTCGTAGAAGTCTTTCCTCCATGGGAGGGGACCTAACACTAACTAAACCTACCTGTGCATATGCATAGCCTGGGCGCGCTACCAGTAAAATTAAGAATTGCGCAGAAAAAGTGGGATCAGCGCATCACCAGGCCGCCCCTGAATGGCCTCAGCTCAGAGATGCGCTGAGCCCCCCCAGGAACTACGAACGCACCTTGAACCAAACAGAGGCTCTGCATATACACCAAAGAAACACTAACAAGTGGGAGCAGCTGACCAGAATTAAATCAAACACAGCAAAGAAATGAACAGCGCTACTTAAAAACAGATGAGTGCTTACCTGCAAAAAAGTGCACACCCCACTCATGGGATTCAAATACACAATGAGCACACACATGACCTGTCTACCACTTGGAGGATGTTAGTTTCACTAACAATTTGCAATTGTTAGGTACTTGTCCCTCCCACTGTCGTAGAAGTCTTTCCTCCATGGGAGGGGACCTAACACTAACTAAACCTACCTGTGCATATGCATAGCCTGGGCGCGCTACCAGTAAAATTAAGAATTGCGCAGAAAAAGTGGGATCAGCGCATCACCAGGCCGCCCCTGAATGGCCTCAGCTCAGAGATGCGCTGAGCCCCCCCAGGAACTACGAACGCACCTTGAACCAAACAGAGGCTCTGCATATACACCAAAGAAACACTAACAAGTGGGAGCAGCTGACCAGAATTAAATCAAACACAGCAAAGAAATGAACAGCGCTACTTAAAAACAGATGAGTGCTTACCTGCAAAAAAGTGCACACCCCACTCATGGGATTCAAATACACAATGAGCACACACATGACCTGTCTACCACTTGGAGGATGTTAGTTTCACTAACAATTTGCAATTGTTAGGTACTTGTCCCTCCCACTGTCGTAGAAGTCTTTCCTCCATGGGAGGGGACCTAACACTAACTAAACCTACCTGTGCATATGCATAGCCTGGGCGCGCTACCAGTAAAATTAAGAATTGCGCAGAAAAAGTGGGATCAGCGCATCACCAGGCCGCCCCTGAATGGCCTCAGCTCAGAGATGCGCTGAGCCCCCCCAGGAACTACGAACGCACCTTGAACCAAACAGAGGCTCTGCATATACACCAAAGAAACACTAACAAGTGGGAGCAGCTGACCAGAATTAAATCAAACACAGCAAAGAAATGAACAGCGCTACTTAAAAACAGATGAGTGCTTACCTGCAAAAAAGTGCACACCCCACTCATGGGATTCAAATACACAATGAGCACACACATGACCTGTCTACCACTTGGAGGATGTTAGTTTCACTAACAATTTGCAATTGTTAGGTACTTGTCCCTCCCACTGTCGTAGAAGTCTTTCCTCCATGGGAGGGGACCTAACACTAACTAAACCTACCTGTGCATATGCATAGCCTGGGCGCGCTACCAGTAAAATTAAGAATTGCGCAGAAAAAGTGGGATCAGCGCATCACCAGGCCGCCCCTGAATGGCCTCAGCTCAGAGATGCGCTGAGCCCCCCCAGGAACTACGAACGCACCTTGAACCAAACAGAGGCTCTGCATATACACCAAAGAAACACTAACAAGTGGGAGCAGCTGACCAGAATTAAATCAAACACAGCAAAGAAATGAACAGCGCTACTTAAAAACAGATGAGTGCTTACCTGCAAAAAAGTGCACACCCCACTCATGGGATTCAAATACACAATGAGCACACACATGACCTGTCTACCACTTGGAGGATGTTAGTTTCACTAACAATTTGCAATTGTTAGGTACTTGTCCCTCCCACTGTCGTAGAAGTCTTTCCTCCATGTTTATGTTGTTGATAAATTTGTAATACCAACTTTTCAGATCAGTCTTGCATATACTTTTTGCAATGCGCTAGGAATGCGATGCTGCTGCTGCTGCATTGCAATGCATAAAAATGACAGGCAGCGGCAGAGTGCGCCGACAGAGATATATACATAGCGCCTCTGCTGGCCAGGAAGTATGTCACTGGGATTCCTGTCAGTCCACACATGCGCAATGCCATGCACCACACTCCATTGTTTACACTATGTGCGTCGCCCATGGACTTTTATTACCCCAAGCACCGTGCATTGTTGCCTCTGCATCGACTCGGATACTTCCAGCGTACCGTAAGGCACAGTTCCCCAACACTGTCCTCCAGGCCCACCAACAGTACATGTTTATCAGAAAACCATAAACATGCACAGATGAAGTAATTAGTGTCTGAGCAGAGCTGATTAACTACCTCTGTGGATTTCCACACAACATGCACTGCTGGTGCTGGTGGGCCTAGAGGACAGGGTTGGGGAACACTGCCGTAAGGGACCGCAATAAGTGTGAACGTCTCCATAGACTTTCATTGTTTTGTGTCAAAATAGTGTAACGCAACACAGGTTTAACCTGCATGTGGAAAAGGGGCCACAATAAAAACTATTGCATCGAAAATGATGACCGTTTCACTAGAATTGTTGTTTATGTGACGTCTTTCTCTTGGGTATGCTTTATATAACTGTAGTTCGCTAAGTGGGTAGTGTCCATACATTTGTATACATATGGTAACTGTTAATTCTGAATATTTAACTAAACAGATAGTGAATATTAGCAAAAGAGAAGTAGAGGCTGCTAACAGCTCAATGCATGCATCTCATTATACAGCCTCCTACTCCTGACATATGCCTGTTCAAATATATTTTCTTTGTTGCTCTGGCAATATGTCTGGCTTCATGCACTCTACATTATTATTGTTTTTTTACACTGTATGAAATACAAAACAGACCTGTGTGCATTGCAGCCATCAGTTTGGATAACATGAACAGTCTGACATCACAAAATTATATACTGGTAACCTTTTCAGTAAAATAGAGTACTTGCACTTTGCAGGTGATCAGAACTGGGAATAATGGTGTTTTAATATACAGGATCTTCTCCAAAAATTAGCATATTGTGATAAAGTTCATTATTTTCTGTAATGTACTGATAAACTTTAGACTTTCATATATTTTAGATTCATTACACATAACTGAAGTAGTTCAAGCCTTTTATTGTTTTAATATTGATGATTTTAGCATACAGCTCATGAAAACCCAAAATTCCTATCTCAAAAAATTAGCATATCATGAAAAGGTTCTCTAAACAAGCTATTAACCTAATCATCTGAATCAACTAATTAACTCTAAACACCTGCAAAAGATTCCTGAGGCTTTTAAAAATTCCCAGCCTGGTTCATTACTCAAAACCGCAATCATGGGTAATGCTACGTACACACATGCGACAACGATCGTTCGTTAAGAACGACGAACGAACTTTTAATTGATGAAAGAACGACCTAAGTAAAGGTAGTTTTAAAATGTGTGTAACGATCTGATCGTTAGAACGAACGTTACATCACAGAAAGCAACTATTGCGCCTGCGCATAAAAATGAGAAGTTCCATGGAGAAATAGTGAAATGCGCATGTCAAGCCTAGTATGAACGATCGTTTCCAACGATGTACTACTTTTGCAAACGATCGTCGTTGGTTAAAATCCGCCGAGACAGAACTTTCTTTTGTAGCGATTTGGCTCGTTCGTCGTTTGCCTTAATAGTCGGTGGTTCGTTTTTTGTAACGATCGTCGTTGGTAAAGATCGGGGAACGATCGTTACAGACGACTATAGTCGCATGTGTGTACGCACCTTAAGACTGCCGACCTGACTGCTGTCCAGAAGGCCATCATTGACACCCTCAAGCAAGAGGGTAAGACACAGAAAGAAATTTCTGAACGAATAGGCTGTTCCCAGAGTGCTGTATCAAGGCACCTCAGTGGGAAGTCTGTGGGAAGGAAAAAGTGTGGCAGAAAATGCTGCACAACGAGAAGAGGTGACCGGACTCTGAGGAAGATTGCAGAGATGGACCGATTCCAGACCTTGGGGGACCTGTGGAAGCAGTGGACTGAGTCTGGAGTAAAAACATCCAGAGCCACCGTGTACAGGTGTATGCAGGAAATGGGCTACAGGTGCCGCATTCCCCAGATAAGGCCACTTTTGAACCAGAAACAGCGGCAGAAGCGCCTGACCTGTACTTGACACTGGATTTCAGGCATTTTGGCATTTCCCTCTCCCCAGTCTTCCTCCAGACTCTGGCACCTTGATTTCCGAATGACGTGCAAATGCTGCTTTCATCCGAAAAAAGTACTTTGGACCACTGAGCAACAGTCCAGTGCTGCTTCTCTGTAGCCAAGGTCAGGCACTTCTGCCGCTGTTTCTGGTTCAAAAGTGGCTTGACCTGGAGAATGTGGCACCTGTAGCCCATTTCCTGCACACACCTGTACACGGTGGCTCTGGATGTTTCTACTCCAGACACAGTCCACTGCTTCCGCAGGTCCCCCAAGGTCTGGAAATGGTCCTTCTGCACAATCTTCCTCAGGGTTCGGTCACCTCTTCTCGTTGTGCAGCGTTTTCTGGCACACTTTTTTTCCTTCCCACAGACTTCTCACTGAGGTGCCTTGATACAGCACTCTGGGAACAGCCTATTCGTTCAGAAATTTCTTTCTGTGTCTTACCCTCTTGCTTGAGGGTGTCAATGATGGCCTTCTGGACGGCAGTCAGGTCGGCAGTCTTACCCATGATTGCGGTTTTGAGTAATGAACCAGGCTGGGAGTTTTAAAAGCCTCAGGAATCTTTTGCAGGTGTTTAGAGTTAATTAGTTGATTCAGATGATTCGGTTAATAGCTCGTTTAGAGAACCTTTTCGTGATATGCTAATTTTTTGAGATAGGAATTTGGGGTTTTCATGAGCTGTATGCCAAAATCATCAATATTAAAACAATAAAAGGCTTTGAACTACTTCAGTTGTGTGTAATGAATCTAAAATATATCAAAGTCTACAGTTTATCAGTACATTACAGAAAATAATGAACTTTATCACAATATGCTAATTTTTTGAGAAGATCCTGTATATCAGTGTATGACATGAAGGCCTGGAATACAAGGTTTATCCATGCTGGAACACATAAGCATTCCTAAAACCCGACCCGGATTTATTAAAAACTGTCTACAGTAGGTGGCCAGAGTATGCAACTGTTACCGGAGTCATACCAGAAAGGATAGTTAGCTTTTAAATTAAGGATGCCTGAGTCAACTGTAAAGAATCAGATACATTTTGGCAAGTAAGGCTCCATGTAAATGTACTTCAGTAATGCAGTTTGGTGTTTGGCAAAACCTTGCTTTTTTATTTTTTTTACTTGGCTATCAAATTTATTTAAATGAGATGCAAGTAGCATACAACATACAATTCAATGGAGATGAATAAAGCAATGAAATAAAGTATGTTGAATATTTTGAGTAATAGAGGTATCAATGTGGAAGATTTTCCTATCAAATAAGGTCCTTGATGTGCATAACCTACTATTCTTCTAATCAACCTGGTGACTAATATCCATACCCCTAAATTCTAAAGGTATAGCAAGAGCAGAATACATTACAGATGGGGCAATAAACTTGAGAGGCTAGGATACACTTTACTGTAAAACGTTAGTCATTTGTGTATAAGGGATGAGTCCATGCTGACCAAATGTTGTTTTATTTAGTGAGAGTACCCCAATGTGATAATTATTCTGGCATATGCAGTAATGTCATGGGAACACTAAAGAGCAAGTCGTCACACTCCTCCTCAATGGGACCAACCTCTCTCTCTCTTTCTTATGGTCTTTTTAAAGTAAGCTATGGTAGGAAGTACTGTACTGTAGAGTTCAGTGATAAGTTGTTTAGGGGTAAGGCCCGTAGTAACATTAACTACTTCAGGACCAGCGGTCTCTGGCCACTTAAGGACCAGAGACAGCTGGTACCAAAAACTGGTACAGAATCGCAGATCACCCATCACCTCAGCCCACCCATTCTGCCATCTCTATAACAGCAGAGCTCTGTGAGCTGGTCAGAAGCCATTTAATTGGCTTCTGACCCTGAGATCAATTTGAGCTAATGAGATCAGCTTACAGTGAAGACGTGGTCAGGAGCCAATGAAGTCGGCTCCTGACTGGCTCACAGAACTCTGCCGTCATAGAGACGGCAGGGCGAGTGAGCAGCGGCGGGTGCAGAGCAGCGTGATCGGCAGTAATGTTGAAACCTACATCTTGTCAGAAATAAGCGGGCACAAACAGGACGTAGATTTCAACTAGCGTAGTCCGGAAAAGTTTGAGAGTCTGAGAGAGGGGGAAAAACTGTAAGTTGTTTCTGCAACACACGTTTAATCTGCAGGTAGAAAGTGTGCGGAAGCCGGTAAACCAAACTCGCCTGAAATTTGTGAAAAAGGCTTTATAGCTCCACTATCTACTGTAGAACTAAGAAACCCCTGATTCTCAAAAGAATTATAGGTACTTGCGTATTAAACCATCTAGCAGACAGACTCTCGCTGAAAAAAATAGTTTTATTGAATGCTATGTCCGCTCTGAGCCTCTTCACTACCCTCCCTGCTGCTGGAACTGGGGTGCAGCTGATTGTGATGAATCGGCTGCTTTTCAATCCCAACAGCTGAACCTTTCTGCTGGACAGCTTAATACGTAAGTACCCTTTTTTGTTTCTGCTGTTAGTAGTTTGGTCACAAGATGGCGCATGAGATTTTTCTGTGTGTCTGACAGTTATGATTTGCGATAATTCAGGTTGGAGTGAGCTCGAGATGTCTCCCAGAGCACCACTGCTGAATATATGCAAATTAACCATTGTACCCTTAGAAACTAAACACACCTCCAGAACCGCTGGAATGCAATGATGTGTCAGCTTGTTAAATTGTACAGAGCCATAATAATCCAACATGCATACAGACTGTTTCGGATTGTTTGATCCTCATCAGTGCATGGCATGGATTAATTTGGCTCTATGGAGTAGGGCTTGTAAACCGAGAGGTACAGACTAACCAGCAAGCTCATGGTGACCCAGAACTCATTGGAGTGTGTAAGGGACTACAATGGTCCTAAAAGCCCCCTTACTAAGATTTTAAGAAAAACAAAAATTTGCTTTCCTAAAACAGAAAGAATTTCAAGCCCTACTCCATAGAGCCAAATTAATCCATGCCATGCACTGATGAGGATCAAACAATCCGAAACAGTCTGTATGCATGTTGGATTATTATGGCTCTGTACAATTTAACAAGCTGACACATCATTGCATTCCAGCGGTTCTGGAGGTGTGTTTAGTTTCTAAGGGTACAATGGTTAATTTGCATATATTCAGCAGTGGTGCTCTGGGAGACATCTCGAGCTCACTCCAACCTGAATAATCGCAAATTCTTTCTGTTTTAGGAAAGCAAATTTTTGTTTTTCTTAAAATCTTAGTAAGGGGGCTTTTAGGACCATTGTAGTCCCT